>NC_142463.1:33248729-33553604 GCF_049115385.1 Moschus berezovskii
TACCAAATGGGAGAATACATTTGCAAAAAATATATCATAAGGGGTTAAATTCAAAATATATAAAGAATTCATAGGATACAATTTAAAAAACAATCCAATTAAAAAATTAACAGAAAACCTGAATAGTCATTTTCCACAGAAGACATAACACAGCCAGTAGACACATGAAAAAAAGCTCAATATCACTAATCATCAGGGAAATGCAAATGCAATTCAAAACTACAATGAGATACCAACTCTTATCTGTCAGAATGGCTATTATCAAAAGACAACAAATAACAAGTGTTGGTAAGGAGACAGAGCAAAAGGAAACCTTCAGGCTCTGTTGGCAGGGATATAAATTGGTGCAGCCACTATGAAAAACAGTACTGAGCTTTGCAAAAAAATTTAAAAATAAATAAAATAGAGCTGCCATATAATCCACCAATTTCACTTCTGAACATTTACATGATGCAAATAAAAACATAAATTTGAAAAGATATATTCACTGCAGCTTTGTTTACAATATAAGACGTGAAATCAACCTAAGTGTCCATCAATAGATGAAAGGATAAAGAAGATGTGGTGCATATAAACAATGGAATATTACTCAGCCATTAAAAAAGGACAAAACCTTACCATTTAAAACAACACTGATGGACCTAGAGGGCACTGTGTTAAGTGAAATAAGTCACACAGAGAAAGACATTATGTATGATTCTACTTATGTGTGGCATCTTTAAAACAAAAGGATAAAGAAAACAAACCAGAAACAGACTCATAGATACAGAAAAAAAACTGTTGGTTGCCAGAGGAGAGAGGTGGGGCACTGGGCAAAATAGGTAAAGGGGATTAAGAGGTACAACCTCTCAGTTATAAAGTAAATAAGTCAAGGGGATATAATATACATATAATATATAAGCATATATTAGCATAAGGATATAATAGCAGAAGGAATACAGTTGATAATACTATAATAACCTAAGTGGGGACAGATGGTTATTAGACTTACCATGGTTATCGCTTTACAATGTATTTAAATGTTGAATAGCTATGTAGTATACCTGAAATTAATGTATTATTGTACATCAACTATACTTCAATAAGAAAAAAATGGAGGCTCAGAGAATCCCTTCCCAATGCCAGTCTGACCTGTCTGATTTGGATGCACTCTTAATTTTCTTTCATAACCTCTGCCACAGGGTCTTTTCCTATTTGCTGACATGTCTGTCTCCCATCCTTGGCTCTATGTTCCCGGAGAATGGGCACACTGTCTTACTTCTGCCTCTAGTGGATTATTAGGGCTTGTGTATAGTAGGTGTTTCATCTATTTTTTTTTTTTTGCTGTTTCATTTATTTAGTAACTGAGAAATTAGTTGATAGATCTCTTTTGGTCACTCAGAGATCTTTTATTCTCATTCAAGGCTCTTAAGTATTTTCTGAATAGATACAGTTGCTGGAAAATTGAGGTACCTTCAAGTAAGTGGAGGTCAGTCCATCAAGTTTCCTAGTATTATACTTTGATCCATCCACACTTGGCAGCAAGGTATTGCAGAAGAATAGCTGGCTTGGATGTTTTCAGCAAATGCAATCATTCTTCACAGGGATGGTAATAAGCAACATTACCAGTTTCAACCTTAGGCCCTTCCAATTTCTCCCTTGTTTCAAGCTCTGCATTTCTTTCAAGGTTTAATTCTCCATCCCCAATTCACATAAGGCTCTCATCTTCAACTGCTTTCTCTTTACCCTGGTGTTCTGCTTCTAGCTGTGTGAACTTGGGCACATTACTTCCCCTCTCATTTGCCTTCACTGTCAAATGAGGTAGGATGGAAAATGACTGTCTACCATCCCATTTGATTCAACAAGTGCTTTCTGAACATCTTGGCAACTGGTAGCTTCTCTGCACAGGAGACAGTGCCAGGTAGAAACTGGCTTAATGCAGATTAGAGACCTGGAAGAGCTGGGGGCGGGGAGGGTACGGACTATGCTGTCTGCTATCCATATTCCAATCTCCCCTCCTATCTTTACTTCTGATACTCATCTAAGTCTCTGGGATTTTTGGTCAAGGAAAAGACATTATCTTTCTGATAGGACTGTTGTAAATCAAAAGAGTTAATGCGTGTGAAGGATATCTGGCAACTGTAAAGTTCTAGAGTCATTATGATTCTTCTAAAGTAAACTATAGATGTCAATGGGGTGTTTTATGACTTAAATCACTGTTTACCAAAATGCATTTCATGAACCTGGTTCTGTGACATATTTACAGGAGTTACAGGGTGAAGGGGTAGGAAAAGTGAGGTTCTGAGGTCAAATCATTTCAAGGAACAATGCGATGTCAAAGTTAAAAGAGGGTTCTTTACTGAGGAGGGCCCTGTACCAGCTGCCAAGCACTGTGAATCTGAAAAGGGGAACATGTTTTTGCAAGGTTTCTCAATCCCTTTTGACCACAGACTTCTTTTGCTGGATAGAGCATCAGATGAGCATATTTTGGAAAATGCTGTCATGAACCAACAGAATAATGTTGTTATTATTAATTATAAGCATCCATAGAAGACTTGGATGCTTTTAACGGATTTAGGAGAGGTATCTTGGGCAGGTGAAAGGGGTTTCCTTTATGTCTAACTTCCTAACCCCGGGGGAAGATAATCATAAGCTGCCAAATGCTGGAGGGTGGGGAGGTTGTAACTTGGAGTAAGGACCCTTGGGTTGCAACCCCAGCTCTACCACCAACCCCCTGTGTGACCCTGGACCATTCTCTGAGGCTCAGTTTGCTCATGTATAAAACATAGGGCTGGATAGTGGGAGCATCAGGACCTCCAGAGACCAGTCTGAGATGACCATATCACTTCCACAAAGTGCTTGCTATGGGGAAAGAGGAGGAAAAACAAGGCAGCATGCACTGGCAAGCCACTCCAGTACTCTTGCCTAGAAAATCCCATGGACAGAGAAGCCTGGTAGGTTGCAGTCCATGGGGTCGCTACAAGTCAGACATGACTGAGCGACTTCACTTTCACTTTTCACTTTCACACATTGGAGAAGGAAATGGCAACCCACTCCAGTGTTCTTGCCTGGAGAATCCCAGGGATGGGGGAGCTTGGTGGGCTGCCGTCTATGGGGTCACACAGAGTCGGACACGACTGAAGTGACTTAGCAGCAGCAGCAGCAGCAGCAGCATGCATTTTGATGTCATAGGAAAACACAGCCGCACTCAACTCTTAGATCATCAATTCAGGAGCAGGTCACCTGGAATCCAAGGTTCCCTAGCGACAAGGCCCTAGATGGTGGAAACTAAGGTTAGCATATGAGCAGCCTATTCGAGAAGACTCTGGTGGGGAGATGCCCTCACCACTGGCTATCCATTTTACCTCCTAACACTTCAGAAGTGACTTAGATAACACCATTCATTCTGGGGCTGGGGTCTCTTTCTGTGCTACCTTAGTGTTTTCATATGTTCCCCTATACTCCACACCCACCACTCAAATGGATACAAAGGTCAGTGTCTGATGGTCTCCTAACACTCAGGACTGCATTAATCTTGGACTCATGGCAAAAAAAAAAAAAAAAAAAAAACCTGACCTCAATATTCATAGTCATGCTCTTGAAATACCAGATTTATGATGTGTGGAAGGCATTTGCAAAGTTTCACATTTGCATTTTCTACTCCACTGGTGATAGATTGAAAGCATTAGCTGCAAAGCAAGTAAAACCCAGAGGCTGGAAGGAATTCAAATCCATTTGATTCAACAAGTGCTTTCTGAACATCTACTAGGCAACTGGTAGCTTCTCTGCACAGAGCAGAGGGTAAGGAGGGGACTTCCACTTACCAGAGCTATCAAGACCTATCACCTTCCTGACACAGCTGTTCTCTTTAATCCTCACTGTGAGGCATTGGGTGACACCAACTGACAGGTAAAAAGGTCGAAGAAGTAACTAACTTGCCAAATATCACAAATATACAGGGAATCCAGATTTTGATTCTAATATTCTAATATTCTGTCTGATTCTAAAGTCTGAGCTATTTCCACTAAAACTTTCCTACTAGTTATGGATAGGATAAAGAATTGTGACCCTCAGGAGGTGATGAGGGTTTGGAGGGATAATACATGGAAAAATTGGACAGAATGGTGGGAGGTGTACAGAACTAAGAATCAGGAACTACATGTTTTTGTCTGCTTTGATCTCTGAGAAAACAATACAACTACAGGCTTGCATATCTATATCTGTTTTTTAAGATCCATTAAAAACTACAAATATTGATTTATGTTCTACTTCACAGAGCCACAATTTCAGAATATGATTTTACAATCGCCATATAGATCATCTCAAGTCCATTGTTTTGCAGATAAGAAAAAGAATTCTCAGACACCTTAAATAACTTGCCTGGGGTCATATAAGAAGGTCATCCAGCCCTCCGTACTCTATCCACCTGTGCATCTCTACAACTTCTATCCATCTACCCTCCATCCAACATCTGTCCATCCAACCATCCATCCTTCCATTATATATATATATACTCGTCCACCTATCCTCTATCTACCCTGCATCCATCCATCTCCCACCCATGTACCCATCAAGCCATCCTTCCCTCTAGCCAACATTGGGCAAGCACCTATTCTAAACCAGGTCCCAAACCAGAACCCAAAGAACTCCAGGCTTCCTGCCTGTTCCAATAGCATGTTTTTACTATAAGAGTGAATCTGGACCAAAGTTCTACTCCATGATAGAAGGCTACATATCGAAGTGCCACAAATAAAGAATATATGAGGTGAGAGGAAAGTTCTCCAGGGCTTGGACCCACTATCATATTTCAGCCTGGATCCTCTGGAGCTTGAACAGAAGGCATACACATGCATCTGAGCCAGGGATTATGGGAAGGTGATGGTCTGACATTTGGAAATTGGTCAAGACCTGTAGCTCTAGCCTAGACTGGGCCTGAAAAAGTATTTCCTTATAAAAACAATTTATAGTTTCATTAAAAATAGTGAATATTGGCATAATTTTTTTACTGATTACATTTATCCATTCAAAAATACTTGTTGAGTACCAATGATGCATTTCATATGCTTTTCATTTAATGCTCACAATAAGTTTATAAGGTTGATATTAATATTTCCTCCATCTTCATATTATGGGTGCAGAAACTGAATTCAGAGAAGTCTATACCTTCCCCACAATCAAATAGATAGTAAATAAAAGAGCCAATATTTTAACCCAGGATTCTTGGACTTCAAAGTTTATCCTAAACTGTCTCCAAAAAGCTTGTGCTTCAAAGGGAGAAGGAATAACTCCTTGCTATGGGGTTCAGAGAAAGACTCACAGAATAGAATTCTAATCAGAAAAGAGGTAGTATTCTGGACAGGGCCGAAAAGGGTGTCTCCAGGAAGAGAAACAGCTTGAGCAAAGAGATAGGAACAAGGGAGCTGAGTTCAGGAAAAACCAGGTGGGCTGTGGTGACAGAGCCATGAGTTGGGAAGATGTAGGTGGGGTCCTCTTGTACTTGTTCTTAATCTATGAATAATAAGGAGCCACTGAAGGCTTTTGAGCAGGATGGTGATACAATAAAATCCATGCTTTTAAGATTTCGATCTAGTGGTTGTGAAAGCATGAAGGAAGAAGATCCTTTAAAAGGATAGTGTTTAAAAGACTTCTCTAGAAAAGAAGGAATAAAAATGTAAGCAGGGTGGAGATGACAAGAAAGAAAAAGGAAGAGAAGAATACGAAGATGCTAAACAGGCTGAACAGATAGATGAGCGAATGGATGAATGGCTGGTTAGATGGACGGATAGCTTGATGGCTGTCTGGCTGGTTAGGTAGATGGATGGATAAGTGATTGGGTGGATGGATGGATGGATGGGTGGATAAAGGGATGGTTATTTGTGCTTGTGTAAGAATTTCTCTATTAGGAATCTATTTCCTTTCCTTTGAGCTCTACCAACAGTGTGCATAATTTTTGGCTTTCCCCCTAGTGAGACCTCAGTAACAACCATAACTGCAGATCCAGCAGCCTCCACTTCATTCCATTTTCTGGAGAGAAAGGCCAAAACATGGAAGCCTCTCTATTCATCCACTCTGCATGTCATCTTGAGATTCTTCTGCCCAACCATGATTTCATCATGTCTCCACATGTTGTCAATGAAATTAAAAAATATAACAAACGTTATTTGTGCTGTCATTCATGACATGTACTAAACACTGTATTAAGTATATGATATAAGCCTGTGAAAAGCCTAAGTTTTGCTATTAGGCTTAATTTTATTTGATCCTGACCAGACCATTGGAAAAGACCCTGATGCTGGGAAAGATTGAAGGCAAGAGGAGAAGGGGACGACAGAGGATGAAATGGTTGCCATCACCAACTTGATGGACATGAGTTTGTGCAAGCTCCAGGAGTTGGTGAGGGACAGGGAAGCCTGGCGTGCTGCAGTCCACAAGGTCGCAAAGAGTTAGACATGAATGAGTGACTGAACTGGACTGAAACCACTTATTAAATATGTGACCTTGGACAAGTGATTTAATTGTATTCAAACACACCTATAAAATGGTGATACACCAATTTATAGGGCTGGTACAGGAATTAAATGAGCTAATATAAAAATGATCAGTGTAAAATATATGTTCAATAAATGGAAACTATATCTTTAAATAAGGTCTTCTAATTCCTATAATGGAGTTCTTT
The DNA here is from genome assembly GCF_049115385.1 of Moschus berezovskii. Lineage (NCBI taxonomy): Eukaryota > Metazoa > Chordata > Mammalia > Artiodactyla > Moschidae > Moschus > Moschus berezovskii. Next base: position 33,255,385 of record NC_142463.1, read on the forward strand.
TTAATATCTTCCTGTTTCTCAAGGATCATTGGGTGTCTGGGACAGACAGGGACCCTTCGGTAATGGAATATTTTTGGCATTTGAAAGATAGGCCCTCTCATACCACCACCATCACTCTTTATCATAAACCCACAAATTTAATGTCCTTTCGTTCAGCCTTTAACAACGGGCAGCCTCATCTCTCTAACTTCACAAGTCTTTTCTCAATTAAGGTAAATTCCCATCATTTGGTCCAGATACCACATGTTGATTCAATAGGAGACTACACTCTCCAGTGTTTCCAAGAGTTCTGCAGTGCAATCAGGTGTCACAACTGTATCTTTAGCATTGACATCAAAGAGAAGTGTCATATGCAACAGAGCTTGCTAGAGGAAGTGCTGTGATCTGATATCAACGTATGTACAACAAACTGGTGTTTGCAGCATTTGTCTCCCTCCATCATCCTGAGCAACATCACAATCATGAAAAGGATGGGAAAATCCTTAAAAGCATGAAAATAGGGAGGTACAAGGATCCAGGTGAAACCGCTTCCCTTTGTTCATGCTCTTCCCTCTGTCTAAACCTCACACAGCTTGTACAAGCCAACACCACTGCCATCCTTCAGAAGCCTCTTCTACAGGCTTCCTCTCTGGTTGAGGTGGCCATGGACACCCGCTTTGCACAGTGAGCTCATCCATAGTCAGTCAAGGATCATGCTGTCACCTTCCTCATCTCTCCTGCCATGCTCCCGGCACACCTCATTTATCCCCCTGCCACTCAGCTGCCCTTTGTCCCTCAGTCATATGAGTATGAAACAGGAGTACGATGCCAGGAACATTAAGCTGGTGTTTCAGAAGCAGTTTTCATGGAACAGTGAGCTAAGCATATGATTTTTAAAAAGATGGTTTCCAGATGAACTGTTAATTCCATTTTTAATTCTGTTGACATTCCCTGGGGGACTGAGTGATGGTGTTTTTGTTTCTGCAGGAAATGGAGTTTCTTCATCGTTGATCTAAGGGAGATGGGAACTGCCATTAAAACTGCAGTCTCATTCCTAGCCCACACGAGGGCAGAAATTGGAGCTTTTAAATACAAGGGGAGAGATTTCTTTGAATCTAACCCTTTGCACCTTTATGTTCCCCTGAGTCAGGGAAGGAAAGACAGAGCAGATAACCTTATAGCATCTTTTCTGAACCCCTAACCTGCTATATTTCAGAGAAAATCTCTTCTGCACCTTTTCACACCTGCCTAATTCCTTCTTAGACTGCTGCCTCTTGCCACCTTCCCTGATCGTCCCACAACATAGAAATTGCTCCTTTCTCTCTGCCTTTTCTTTATGCTTCTGTCTTAACCTCTCAATCTGATTCTTATATGAATCCATCATCTGCACCTCTCACCAGAAGAAGTGCAATAAGTTCCTTTTGACAGTGTTCTCAAAGTGGTCTTTGGACCTGAACCATCAGCATCATTTAGGAACTTGTTGGAAATGCAAATTCTTGCCATTCTCCCTTCTCCAATAACCTGCAACCAGCTATTGAGTCAGAAACTGGGGGTGAGCCCAGCAATCTGAGCTTTAACAAAGCTCCCAGGAGATTCTAAAGCATGCTGAAGTTTGAGAACCACTGCTTTAATAGTGGCACCTGGTAGAGTGTTTCCCCTCCACACACACATATACATACATAGTAAGAGTAGGCTCTCAATAAATGCTTTGTTGAATGGAACTGTTTAATGATACAGCCCCTAACGTATTGCTTATTACAATCCATTATGGAAAAGAAGACATGAAGGAGCACTCATTCAAGAACAGAGATGAGCCATATACATGCAACTGGCCAGCTGTCCACCCCACTCAGACCAACATAAAATGTTTTAAAAGATCATTTCAGATAACAGCGGGCGTTCATTCCAAATCAGTTGATGGCTGCTTTGTGTCTGAGACATCCCTGGAATGTTTATTGTCAGGAGTTCTTCACGATGGTATTTGGTTGGAGAGTTCTGAAACCTCTGTTTGCACTGAAGCTGTTTCACAGTCTGAGAAGGTGGCGCCTACAGCGTTTGGGAGCCCTGGCAGAGAAGGCAGGTGGTAATAGTGCTTATTATTGTATGGATTCAATATAGAGCAGGTCAAAATCCTGTTCCCTGGAACACAAAAACGACCTGGAATAAGCCTGAAATAACACAGCTGTCCTCTAAGCTATTATTTTCCTCCAGTATCATCATCATAAAGGGTTTCACTTTACTTACCTTTCTCAAGAAAGACTCCCAGCTCCAAAACAACAGTCCCAAGACTCAGATCCTTTCTACCCCAACAGAACTTACATATGTATTTTTTTTTCACACAACCGGATTTTAGCGACACAAATAGAATGATGTCTTGCCAGAGTATTTGTAACTGTTTTTTTTCTCATGAATTCCTTCCTTCCATTTAGTTGCATTTTATTTCTTTAAGGAGGGTCAGTGCATTTTAATCACAATGTACACTGGCTGGCTAGAGCTACTGATGCAAGAATTCAAAGCTCAGTTCATTTAGACGTGAACTACCAAGTTCAATGAGAGAAGCAAAGGGTAAAATGAAATTACACAGCCTTTTGGCTGATTTCCCATTTCTGTGTCTATAAAGGCACGGGATGGCCTTTGATGCCCCAGATTTCTGGAACAATAATGCCCTAGAAAGAGTTCATATAATATTAATAGCATGTTATTGAAGGAGATAAATATAAAACCCAAATTAAAAAAAACAAACAAACCTGACTTGGCAAGTAAAGATTATCAAAAGTCCTTTCTCTCTTATTTCAAACTAACAATCATCACCAAAATAATAACTAACATTTGTACAGAGCTTTGAAATTTATGAAACCCTCTTAAATCCATTAAGTCAGTTAACCAGCATGGTCAGTACTAATAGCTAAGATTTATATAGAGCTTACGACACACCAGGCATTGTGCCAAGAACCTCACATGGATTATGTAACTTCATGCTCATAACAATCTTCTCATGGGTCCTCATTTTACATAAACAGAACTAAAGTTGTGACTAGATCACACAGCTAGTAAGTGATAAAGCTAAGATGTAACCCAAGCCTTCTGATTCTACTAGAATCTGCTACTATCTACTAGCATCTTGTACTAGTATTATACTAATGTCTAGATATTATCCACTGGTATCTCATATCTGTGTAGCAGCATCTTAGAGGAAAGAAATTCAGACTCAGGTAGATTGTGTGATAACCCAGAGTCCCCCAGCAGTAAGCAGCAGAGCTTGAACGAGGACCTAAGTGTCCCCGATTCTCAGTTTTAAGACAGCCCTGTGATCTCTTCACACAGTGTTCACACATAGGCCCAAGCAAGGCAAAGGCCCCTGTGGCTATTCCAGCCTGCCTCCTCTGCAGACAGACTTCCTTGTGTCTAGTAGAACTTTCTTTCTATAATTAACACACAGAAAAAAATGAAACATTGTGAAGAATGGGAAATAAGAGCTACTGGAAAAAGAACATAAACAGAAACAAAGCAAGTGTCAGTGAGGGGGTGGGTGCTCAGAGTGGAGCAGCAGAATGCAGACAGGAGATGGAAACCTTTCGTACTTGCTCAGTTCAGAAAGGCCACATTGTACTGCAGGACAGAACCAGCCCAAACTAGTTTCACATGCCAAGGAATGCCACTGCATTCCCTTCACAGTGGCTTCTCCTCCTGTGGGACCATTCTAGACTTGTTCTTGGCTTCCATGACTTCCAGACTGTGGGTCTTTGGAGGGCAAGGTCTCGGCTTGCAGCTGCAGCATCTTGCTTAATACCTGGCACTTGCGAAACTCCTAAAGGGTTTGGGTGCATAGAGCTGCAGAGAATCTGGCTGCGATTATTAGAGATGCTCCCACTTCTCTGCCTGTTTCCCATCTGTAAAATGGGAACAGTAAAAGTACCTCCTTCACAGGACCATTCTGTGCTAACATACAACGTATATATAAGGCATATAACACATTGTCTGGCCCCATTGTGTGTTCCATAACTGACGGTTGCTGCTATTAAAGCTTAATATTGGCATCAAATGAAATCAGGTCACTATCTGCTATAATTAGATTATCCAGCCCAGTTTCCTCATTTTATAAATGAGGGATTGCAACCCAGAGAGGGAGAGCAGCTTATCCAAAATCACTCAGTATTTAGCAAGTAGGGGAAATAGAAAATCAAGGCTACCTCCAAAGCACTGATGACATGTGCTTCACTGACATCAGGGATGGAGTTTGGGCAGACATGTCTGGCCTCCCATCCCAGCCCAGGAATGCAAAGAGTTGAAGCAGATGATTCAGAGTCTAAGCCAAATAACTTGCATTGAAAACCTACTGTGTGCTAAACATTTTCACAAATACTATTAATATCTCATTTCAGGCTTCAGCATAAGCCAGCAAGAAGCAAGTATTATTATTGGCCTCTTTTTGCAGCCAAGGAAACTAAGGATTGGAGATACTAACTTAAAAGCTACCCATTGAGGTGAGGGTGAGATTCATAGAGTAACATGGAAACTTACGTTACCGTATATAAAATAGATAGCCAATGGGAATTTGCTGTATGTCTCAGGGAATGCAAACAGGGGCTCTGTATCAACCTAGAGGGGTGGGATGGGGAGAGAGCTGGGAAGGAGGTTCAAGAGGGAGAGGACGCAAGTATACCTATGGCTGATTCATCTTGAGGTTTGACAGAAAACAACAAAATCCTGTAAAGCAATTATCCTTCAACTAAAAAATAAATTTAAAAAAGAAAAATAAAACTAAAAGCTACCCACCTAGTAAGTCAACCACCTATTCAGTGTAGCGGCAAGGATTCCAATCCAGACCTGTCTCACTCTGAAGCACATTGATCTTTCACTAAGAACCACTATAACCTGGAGACAAGAAAGCAAAATCTAACGTGATGAAGAATGTCACTGTTACTTTTGCTTACAGCGACAAGTAGTGTTCAACATTCAGGAAGCCAGGGAAGGTAGTAGCAGGCAGTCATCCACTCAATGAAATGGCCTTGCCAAAGACGCTTGCTCCTTGGAAGGAAAGTTATGACCAACCTTGATAGTATATTAAAAAGCAGAGACATTACTTTGCCGACCAAGGTCCGTCTAGTCAAGGCAATGGTTTTTCCCGTGGTCATGTATGGATGTGAGAGTTGGACTGTGAAGAAAGCTGATCGCCGAAGAATCGATGCTTTTGAACTGTGGTGTTGGAGAAGACTCTTGAGAGTCCCTTATACTGCAAGGAGATCCAACCAGTCCATTCTAAAGGAGATCAATCCTGGATGTTCATTGGAGGGACTGATGCTAAAGCTGAAGCTGCAATACTTTGGCCACCTCATGCGACGAGTTGACTCACTGGAAAAGACTCTGATGCTGGGAAAGGTTGGGGGCGGGAGGAGAAGGGGACGACGGAGAATGAGATGGCTGGATGGCATCACCGACTCTGTGGACATGAGTTTGAGTGTACTCCGGGAGTTGGTGATGGACAGGGAGGCCTGGCGTGCTGTGATTCATGGGGTCGCGGAGAGTCGGACACGACTGAGCGACTGAACTGAACTGAACTGAACTGAATATGGGTGAGACTCATAATGTGCAGTCTCACCTCATCTGAAACCACCCTATCACACACATCATTAGCCACACACACCTTAGTCCAGTTGAAAAATACCTATTGCCAGGACTACTGCCCATTTCCTATCTGGTTTCCTTTTCCCACTCTTTCACTCCTAAAGAGTACAGTCAGATTCCACATCTGCATATTCAACCAACCACAGATCAAAAATATTTGAAAAAAATCCAGAAAGTTCCAAAAAGTAAAACTTGAATTTGCTGCATACCAGCAACTATTTACATTTCATTTACAATTTTTACATAGCGTTAGCATTGTATTCAGCTAAAGCCAAAGCTCCAATACTTTGGCTACCTGATACAGAGCCAACTCATTGGAAAATACTTGATGTTGGGAAAGATTGAGGGCAAGAGGAGAAGAGGGTAGCAGAGGATGAGATGGTTAGACAGCAACTCAGTGGACATGAACTTGAGCAAACTTCGGGAGATAGGGAAGGACAGGGAAGCCTGGCGTGCTGCAGTCCATGGGGTCTCAAGGAGTTGGATACGACTTAGTGACTGAACAACAAGCATTGTATTAGGTGTATTAAGTAATCTAGAGATGATTTCAAGTATACAAAAGGATGTGCACAGGTCAGATTAAAATATTATGCCATTTTTGTATGAGGAACTTGAGCATCTGAGGACTTTGGTACCTGCAGGGGTCCTTGAGCAAACTTGCTGAGGATAGCAAGGAATGACTGCACTCTCTTCAAGGCAGCCAGAGTGATCTTTTCAAACTATACATCAAATGGTACCATTTTCCTGCTTAAACCTACCAAGGACTTGTTCTCTTATAATCAATTCTGAACTCTTTATCATGTCCTTCAAGGTCCTTCATGATTTGACCTCCGCTTGCTTGTCTGGTTGGGGCTTGCCTGGTGGCTCAGATGGTAAAGAATCTGCCTGCAAAGCAGGAGACCCAGGTTCGATCCCTGGGTTGGAAAGATCCCCTGGAGAAGGGCATGGCAAGCCACTCCAGTATTCTTGCCTGGAGAATTCCATGGACAGAGGAGCCTGGGGGGCTACAGTCCATGATGTCACAAAGAGCTGGACACGACTGAAGTGTCTTAGCTCGTGTGCACTTTTCTCCCTTGTTCTTGACACATAAACCCAAACCTTCCTTCAGATCATCAAAGGGACCACAGGCTGCTTAACTCATGGTGCCAGGAATGCCCCTTCCCTCACTTCTGCATGTGGCTACTTCTTGTCATTCAAATGATTCAAATGTCCCTTCCACAAATAGGAACTTTGGTCTTCATTATTACAAAATTATAGTGAGGGGACCTGAGGGCTGCCATTTATGCAGAGAAGATGGACTTTCTTCCCTCTGTCTTACAATGGGTGGTGATGGGGGCAGGTGCTAGTTTTAAGACTGTTTAGAAGAGACACACAGCAGGAAGAAAGCCATCAACTGTCTACCCGTGGTGATAGTTACCCTGACAGCAGCTGCTATGGATACATTTCCGGAATACTAAACTGGGTTCATATAGGGCTTCGGATCCCAAATTTGATAAGAGTCATACTTGGACCCTGAACCATCAACCTGACATAGCTCGAACAGTTCCCCAGGGCAAAACAGCACTTGTGGAAACTTTGGTTGACAGCAGTGTGTTGAAACTAACAGCTGCATGTCTGCATACATATTCTGCTACAGATAGGAGGTTATTTGCACCAGTTTTCACAAATCCTACTTCTCTGCTCCCTTCCTGACCCCACCTCCACTATTAGTTTTGAACCTTTTACTAATAAACATGGACTTACTCTTAAAATGCCACCCTTTGATTTTGAAATCAAAGGAGCTAATGTAAAGGATAACAAAAATAGGGACAACTCCTTTTATAGTGGTTCCAAGACAAATACTCGCTGATGATGCCTTCAGCCAGAAAGGAAGATTAAATATGCCTCAGGGAAAATTTTTACAATTATTCAAAAATTAAGGGAGAGAGCCCATGACCAAATAACTTCTATTCATTGAAGGTTTTCTATAGATCAGACATTTTAAAATGCATCATCTCTAAATCTTAGTTCCCTCTGCAAAATAAGTGGTGGTGTTCCTGTTTTACAGATAAAGGAAGAGAACTTCAGAGATGCTAATACATTTCCCCATGCTTAATAGCTGGAAAGTTACAGAGCCAAAATTTCAACTTGGATATGCCTGGCTCCAAGGCCCGTGGATTTTCTACTATGATCCCTGTCTTTGTTCTTTTGGACTGTGATAACAAAATACCTGATAGCTTATAAACCACATATTTCTTTCTCACAGTACTGGAAGTTAGACCTCCATGATCAGGGTGTAAGTCTGGTCGGGTAAAGGCCCTCTTTAGGGTCCCAGACTTCTTGTGTGTCCTCACATAGTGGAAGCGCCTAGAGGGCTCTCCAAAGCCTCTTTTCTAAGAGCACTTATCCTATTCATGAGGCTGGAACCATCTTGACTTAGATGATTCCCAAAGGCCCCACCTCATACCATCACCTTGGGGGGGCAAGGAGGTTAGGACCTCAACATATGAACTTGGTGGGGGACACAAACATTCAGTTCATAACACCCAGACAGGGAGGCCTGGTGTGCTGCAGTCCATGGGATCAGGAAGAATAGAACACGACTTAGCGACCGAACAACAATCCCCCATACTTCGAAGGGCCCAGATACTAAATTCAGAGCCGCTATGATCCTACAAAACCCAGAAGCCATGGTAAAAGTAAAGAACGCGGCAGTTAAGGAAGTGTCTCCTTTGCCTGAGCAAGGCACCTTCAGAGTTCTTTTGCATCCTCTATTCACAGCCAAGCTTCTCCCCTCAAAGCAGTACTTTACCAAAAATAACTCCCTGACAGGCTAAAATAGACAAAGGAACACAGATAAAATGTGGCAAGTTGCCCAAAGGGATTTCCTCCTGGACTCACACTCTCCAAGGCAGTGAATTTGCCTTCAGGTAAAATTCAAAGATATGTAAAGTTAAGGAAAAGGGGGAACTAGGGTGGAAGGCCTGCTTTGCTGCACCTAACAGGTCCATGGTAGGTACTATCCGCTCTTGAATAAGAAGACCACGGGTTCTGCTAAACATTTCTCTCTAAGTCAATCCAAAAGTATCAATTCTCTTGATAATTTGTATGGAAGAAAATAAAATTTCCCACAAGGTCATCAGAGAATTGGTTGCCCTGCCCACACCTAGCCAGACAGAGGCAGTCATTCCCTCACCTGTCCGTTCCTTCAGCCAATGGTTCCTGAACTCCTACTAAGCCAAAAGCATGTCCTGAAGTCTGAGGATGAAGATGAAAACAATTTGCAATTCCTTCCCCAGAAAGTTCACTCTAGCCAGGAAGACAGACAAGCCTATAGTTAAATACAGCTGGATAAACTGTGAAAAGGAGGACTGTCAGAGGAACAGTTAAAAAAAAGGAAACAATCAACTCTGTCCTGGGGAAAGGGCTTCTTAAAAGCTGGGTTTGAATACCAAGCAGGTCTTCATCAGAGGTGTGAGAAGCAGGACAATATTCCTGGCAGAGACAACAGGGTACACAAAGGCAGGAGAATTAGGGTCAGGGACAGGGTTGATTCCAGGGTAAAACTGACTCAAAGTGGGAAAGGGCTGGGGGAGGGGCAAGGAGGCTAGATCCATGTGGTGAACATAGGGTAAAATCAGTACTTCTCTGCCCGTTTCCATTGTCAACTGAAAAAAAAATATACAACCTAAAAGTTAAGAGTTATGTTTTATTTGGTAGACAAAACTTTAACCTGAGACACAGCATCTAAGACAACTCTGAGGGACTGCTCCGAAGAGGCAAGCAGAGTGCCAGGATATACTGGAATGTCTGTAACAAAGACCAGGGAGTCAAAAGATTACTATTAATGAAACAAAGCCAGATATCTCAAGATAAAGAATTTAGTGCTCTTCTACATATGGGAAGACACAAGAGTCTGGAATCACTGAAATTATTCCTTTGATATGTTGTTGTTGTTGTTGAGTTGACCAGTCATGTCCGACTCTTTGCAACCCCATGGACTGCAGCACACCAGGCCTCCCTGTCCCTCACCATCTCCTAAAGTTGGCCCAAGTTCATGTCCACTGCATCTGTGATGCCATCCAGCCATCTCATCCTCTGACGCCTTCTTCTCTAGCCCTCAATCTTTCCTAGCATCAGGGGCTTTTCCAGTGACTCAGTTGTTCACATCAGATGACCAAATGTTTGCATCGGATGACCAAAATACTGGAGTTTCAGCTTCAGCATCAGTCCTTCCAATGAGTATTCAGGGTTGATTTCCCTTAAGATCGACTGATTTGATCTCCTTGCTGTCCAAGCAACTCTCAAGAGTCTTCTCCAGCACCATAGTTTGAAGGTATCACTTCTTCAGTGCTCTGCCTTCTTTACCATCCAGCTCTCACAACTGTACGTGACCACTGGGAAGACCATCCGTTCAGTGCAGTTCAGTTCAGTAGCTCAGTCATGTCCGACTCTGCGACCCCATGAATCACAGCACGCCAGGCCTCCCTGTCCATCACCAACTCCTGGAGTTCACTCAAACTCATGTCCATCGAGTCAGTGATGCCATCCAGCCATCTCATTCTCTCTCGTCCCCGTCTCCTCCTACCCCTAATCCCTCCTAGCATCAGACTCTTTTCCAGTGAGTCAACTCTTCGCATGAGGTGGCCAAAGTATTGCAGTTTCACCTTTAGCTTCCAATGAACACCCAGGACTGATCTCCTTTAGAATGGACTGGTTTCTTGACTATAAGGACCTTTGTCAGCAATGTCTCTGCTTTTCAACACACTGTCTAGGTTTGTCATTGCTTTCCTACCAAGAAGCAAACATCATCTGATTTCATGGCTGCAGTCACCATCTACAGGGGTTTTAGAGCCCAAGAAGGGGAAATCTGTTACTACTTCCCCTTTCCCCCCTCTATTTGCTATGAAGTAATGGGGCCTGATGCCATGATCTTATATTTATTAATATTTAATTTAAGTCAGATCTTTGACTCTTCTCCTTCACCCTCATCAAGAGGCTCTTTAGTTGCTCCTCACTTTCTGCCATTAGAGTGGTATCATCAACATATCTGAGGTTGTTGATGTTTCTCCCGCCTATCTTGATTCCAGCTTGTAACTCATCCAGCCCAGCATTTCTCATGATGTACTCAGTGTATAGATTAAACAAACAGGGTGACAGCAGACAGCCCTGACATACTCCTTTCTCAATCTTGGGCTTCCCTGCCAGCTCAGCTGGTAAAGAATCCTTTGACATATACCTCAGTTATTTGGTGTGAGGCCAGTGTTGGGGAGCGTCAGACTGGCCTGGTGATGGGCATTCTGTTTCTATCCTGAGTTCCCTGAGGGCTCACCCTCAAGCTGAACATTCTTTGTTTACTGACATGACAGGCATCATTCTTAGTCAACACCAAGATACCCAGTCATGCATTTAAGAAGGTACGCATGAGAAGGGAAATTCTCTCAAGCCCACAGAGAGACAAACTTCACCCCACATTCTCAAGGAAGATGATCATTATCCCTGGATCCTGTCCATGCAGGTGAGGTACTGATTCTTGGGTAGGTATTTGCCTAATGAGATGCTCCAGTCCACCACTGCGTCATAAGAGAAAAATGTCATAGTGAATCTGTCTTCCAAATTCATCCATAATGGGAAAGGCAAGGGGAGTCTGAAAAATGATGTGGTCAATCAAGCATGAGACTTCCTTTTGTTAGCTCCTGGCTCTTACAAGCACTACTCACATACCATGGGAAATGGATGACAATCTCTGCCTCTTGGTCTCCTTATCTGTAAAATGGGGAGAATGATGCTTATGGCGTAGGGTTATGTTAATGACTATTGCCATGTCGGATGTTTCCTTGTTATTCTTGTTAGTTTCCATTTTTCTTCTCCGTAACTAAACCACCATTTATGATGACGGCTCTGAAAAACAATATTGCCAGTTTCTCCTATTATTCTTAACAAATGATCCACAATGTATATGAAGCATGCTGCAGTTTTAAAAACACATTAACATCTGCCTGCTGATTTGATGATCTCAGTGACCTTCCCAGTTACATAGGAAGAATTATGTCAATGATATAAGTGAGAAACAAGTGACCTGCCCAAATTCATACAGTTGTCACATGGCAGAGGGTAAACTTGCGGGTTTATCCTTTATCTCCAAAGCCTAGTTTCTTTTTTTTTTTTTTTTTAGGTAATTATTTTTTATTGGAGGCAAATTATTTTACAATATTATATTGGTTGGTTTTGCCATACATTGACATGAATTTGCCCAGGGTTTACATAAGTTATGGTACTGCATCTCTGAGTACTCTTCCAGAAAAACCTAAAACATTGACTTGGCAGCCATTAGCAACAAAGCTTACCTTCCTAAATGTAACATTAGTACCAATCCCTTGTGAATTATGGGAACTTCTCCTACAGCATGGCAAGTATCTTTGCCAAAGCTCGTTTGTTCATGTAGAGATTCAAAAGACAGAAACCAGGTCTTATTTGTGCCCGCCCCCTCACCCCCCCACCCCAACCTGTGTCACAGCAGACAATCTCAATACATGTTTGCTGGATGAATGGATAGATTTTGTAGGCAATTAATGGTTTACAAACTCTTTCCACATCTTCCATCTTACCTGATTTTCCTAAAAGCTCTGAAACAGAAAGAAAAGCTGATATCAGTATCTGCATTTAGCACATGATGATATGCAGGTCACACCCAGGCTGTTGTTTTCTTTCTTTTAAGAATTATAATGGACTCGCCCTCCCTCCTGGGGCAGAAGCCAGCTGAATCTCACACACTGCTGCTGCCCATTCACACAAGTCTGCTTAAAAGCCAAGACATCAGTTTGTTATTATCTCTCATATCCTATAAAATACATCAAATCCTGAAGATCTCTGTGATAATTAGACCAAAAGAAAAAACAAAAACCTGAAGCTGAACCATTCAACCTAGGATAATTGTTAAATTCCTATTCTTGCCTTTTCTCACCTCCTTTTGGTCTCCATTGTCTGTAGCATGCAGTATTCATTCATCTGCTTCCATAAAAAAGAAACCACTTTCTACAGAATAGAACTGTCAGGATTGTGGTTGCAGGGGCTCTGTTCTCTGTTGTGAACCCTTCCGGTTGGGTTTTAGGGCAGTCAGCTCTTCCTGAATGGCTTCCACCATCAGTGTCTCTTCTAGAACTCTGAGAGCTCTCCCCAAAAGTAGAATCTTGTGATGCCAATCCCTGACACCAAAGCCCCTGAACCTACCCAACAAACACTGCACACATTGCTTACCCTGGTTCTCAAGGTATCCAAAGTCCATATCCTACTTAGTTTTGCAGCCCCACCTCCCAAGTTTCCTTTCCATATGCTCTACAATCTACCAAACCAGGATAGTTCAAGTTTCCCTAAACAGCTTCTCTGCATTTCTTCACATCATCCCCATCCCACCAGCACTACCAAAATCTCTCCCCATCCTTCAAGGGCTTTCCCTTGAAATCTTCCCTCATTTCCTTCAGCAATTCATTCAACAACTACCTGGGAAGAATAGGTTTATGCGCAACAAACCCTATCCTCAAGGAATTTGAAATCTACTGAGCAAAAGAGACCCAGCTCAGAGAAACCCAGCTCAGTGAAGGTGCTGTAATGGTGTCATTGCAAAGCAACAGGTCAGCCACTGAAAAGGATGTGGGCGATTCCATCTGGACCCTCACTGAGACTGCTAGGCAGGGGGAAGTCACAGCACCAGGCAAAAGTCCTGTGTCATACAGTCTGTCCTCCATCCCTCTTTCTTTTCTTTTCTCCTTCCTTTTCTTCCCTCTTCCTCTCCATCTTTTCCCTCCTCCCTCCCTTCCTTTAACAAGCCTGAACATATGCTAGGAGCACAGAAACTCTTTTGTGCTTCCTGCCCTTGGGAGTTTACAATCTAGTAGGACAGACAGAAGTATATAGACGGGGATCTACCATAGGCTAAGATGCACTGAATCAAGAGCTGGGGGATGAGAGTGACTGACTCTGCCTGGAAAGCTCCAGAAAAGGGTGATGTTTGTCAGAGCTCTATAAAGGAGTAGAAATTTACCAAGAAGAGAAGGAAGGAGAAGAAGAGAAGGAAAGAAGATGAGAAGGAAAAGGAAGGGAGGGGGAGGGAAAAGGAGGGAAGGGAAGGGAAAAGAAAGGAAGGGAAAGGAGAAAGAACGTTGTGAATCCAGTTTGAGAAAATAATCATCTGTATTACCTTAGCACAGAGATTTAATAAAAAGAAAAAGCATTACATGGCTGCAAAATTCTTAACTAAGTAACTGAGAGATTAAAAGGAACTCTAAGGCATCATGAAAGTAGCAGTGGCAAGAAACAACTGAAACAAAGGAAAAAACTTAGAATTTTAGAAGGGGAAGCCCACTGGGACCTGGTGGCATGAAACTCGTTTCTAAGGAAGGCACTACTTAGATGGGGCTGGTGACTCTGAGCTCAGAAGAGGGGCTCCATGGGCTGGCCCAGGGCTCTGAGGACAGGCACCGGCCAGCTGGTGCTGACATCTCCTGGGTTACGACAAAGCTGGGTCTGCAAGCTGTGGGAGAAGTGCAGCCTGGATTCAGCTGTTGCTATAAAAAGGAATTACAGCTGCCGAGGGGAAATACCTAGACTCTAGGCCAGTGGTTCTAAACCAGGGTCAGTTTTGTGCTCTAGGGGACTTTTGGTAATATCCAAAGACACTCTTAATTGTCACAATTGGGGGGTTGCCACTGGAATTTAGTATATAGAGGATCGGAATGCTGCTAAACATCCTGCAATGCACAAGAAACACCCCTTCCCTTGACAAAGAATTACCAAGTCCAAAATGTCAATAGTGCCAAAGGTGACACCCTTGTTCTAGGTTAACCCTGAGAAGTGCAGGAAGCAGACAAGAAGGAGCAAGTTCTAGTACTCCCCATTCAGCTGTGGTGACTCCCTCTAGCATCCCCTATTGACAGAATCTAAAAGGGAGCCAGTGGGCAAAGTAGACTCAGCCCCAGGGTCTCTAAGCTGAGTACAGAAGGAGGGGTTTTTAGCTGAGTGCCAGTAAGTTAATAGCAGGCAGCAATGTTTCTGGCCATGCTCTCAGAACAGACAAAGCCATGATGGCAGATACAAGAGTGGCATTTGGGGGCTAGAGTCAGCAGCCATGAGTGCTTATGGCAAAGTCAAATAAAAAGTGCTCAGCACAGACTGGAATTCAGCAAGCATTTATTAAGTGAATGACTTCAGGATGAGACATTCCCAGTAGGACTTCTTTCAAACCAATACTCCTGGAGGGTTTTGAAAGTCTTCAACTTAAGCATGAAAACAGTGCCTCATGACAATGAATATTCTTTTGTCTCAGAACTTGGCATTTTGCTTCCTGTTTGTCTGTTACCTTATGAGGAATAGAGTATGTCCTGACATTTAAATAACAGAATTTGTCAAAAGTGCTAGGCTCCTTTTTGTTTCTTTACTTTTTATACATGAGATCACATGACTTTCACTCATCAATAGTATCTTGGAGATTTCTGCTTTTACTTTAATAGAGATGTATTTAGCGCTAGTTATCCCTTTAGTTCAGTTCAGTTCAGTCGCTCAGTCGTGTCCGACTCTTTGCGACCCCATGGACTGCAGCATATCAGGCCTCTCTGTCCATCACCAACTTCCAGAGTTTACCCAAACTCATGTCCATCGAGTCAGTGATGCCATCCTGCCATCTCATCCTCTGTCGTCCCCTTCTCTTCCTGCCTTCAATGTTTCCCAGCATCAGGGTCTTTTCCAATGAGTCAGTTTTTCGCATCAGGTGGCCAAAGTACTGGAGTTTCAGCTTCAACATCAGTCCTTCCAGTGAACACCCAGGACTGATCTCTTAGTTCAGTTCAGTTCAGTTCAGTTATCCCTTACAATATACTTTACCACTGTTATCTCGCTTTATCTGGCACCCTCTTCCCCATCTCTGGATGAGAAGACTGAGGCTCAAGTGAAGCAAAGTGAAGTAGCATCTTCTGTAGAAGAGTGAAATTAGAGCCTGCACAGGTGACAGGAAAGAGGTTTGTACATTTCTTTGAGAAATTGCTGTGATATTGCTGTGTCTCTTAGCCCTTCCAGCCTGGGCATGCTTCAAGTATAGTAAAGTCCTTATGGTATGCTAAATGCTTTACTTTTTCTATCCATGCCGTCTACCCCCACTGGCTTGCAGAACTAATGGAACCATTCAGGATATTAGTTTTCCACCAAAGAAACATATTATAGTAAGAAAGAACAAAAGAGTTCACAAAGGTACTCAGAGAGCATGGTATCATAATGCCACGGCAGAGAACCAGTCGTAAGAAGTCAGGGAACCTCTTTCGTATGAGGTGAGACCTGCAGGAGAGGGAAGAGATAAATGGTGAGGGTAGGCTGGACAGGAGAGGAACAGGATGTGCAAAGTACAGAGGGGAAAAAGAAGGTGATACCTTGAGAGTCTGCAAGTTGACTGAGGAAGGAGTTTAGACTGAGAACAGAATAATGTTGCAAGAAGAGACTGAAGTGAGAAGTAGGAACCAAAACAACAAGGGACTTGCAAGCTATGTGAAGAAATCTGGACTTTATAATGGTACTAGCTAATGAAGTGAGCCCAGCCATTTATCTTCTTTGAGTTTCAGTCTCCACAGTGTAAAATGGTAGTAACAGCATCTGCTCTGCCTACCAAACAAGATCTGAGTTGTTCAAATAAAATACATATGGACACACAGACAAACGCACAGGCTCACACTGGCTTAGGAAAACTGTCATACATTATCACTACAGCATCTCAAGTCAGTTTCAGAAAATACGAGCAGCTGCCTTCTCTTTCCTCCCATTTCCCTCAACCCCTGTGGAGGAAAAAAAAAGTCCCCTTTGGAAAAGAAAGATTCTCCCCAGTCCTTTGGCAAAGCTTTCTTAAGCAATAATCCATAATGCAATCTTCACTGAAATTGTATTTCGGCCCCCCTCTGCTAAAAATACAAATACACGTGACTTTAGCCTCAGAATGGCCTTTGTCCCTTCCTGCCCCTGGTGTGCACCTTCCTAAGTGGCTGTCTTCGCTGTGGGCGCCAGCCTGTGTGATAACATTATAATTTTGTGTACATTGTCCTCTCAGAGGCCATGCTGAGGCCAGCACGAGGAAATGGCAATTGACAGCAGGCCCAGTCTTCTTTGTGAAAATCTGTGGCTTCCTCCTCTCCGGGATCACTGGGTTTGAGCCACTGGATATGGGTACCTGGTCCCAAGAGGCACGGGAGCAGGTACCATCAGGCCTCTCATTTGAGTGCTTTGTTAAAACAAAAAAAAAAAGACATTTGGTTGCAGTTGGTGGGGCAGTGGAGGTGAGGGGGAGGTTCAAAGAATGGCTTGGGTAGGGAGGCAGGCAATAGACCCAGAACTCAATTTTCTGGACCCATGAACTCTGAGTTGCCAGAATCCAGAACCAAATCTGGCAGGGCCTTAAAAATCAGCAGGGTTAATGGTTTGCATCATCTTTTCACCTACCGTATTACAATAGCTCCCCACTCAAGTAACTTTTATACTGCTAATTAACAACTCAGCAAACATTTGAGAAATATTTATTAAATGCCTAGTCTGAGCTAACACCAGGGATTCAGGGATGAATAAGGTGCAATTAATTGTGCATGGAATTTACACTGGGTAAGGAATCGATTGATTGTGTGATCGGTGCAAAATGCTGATCTTTTGATGAAGAGAAGTTGTTAAAAGGCAACAGCCCACAAGGGGTTAAATGAAAAGCCATATTCAACTTGCCCTAGTGACTCTAATGCTAACATTCAAAAAGGTTCCACCATCATCTCTTTTTGCCTTTACTTATTCTCTTCATTTGCATGGAGAAAGGAGAGCCAAAGCCTCTTACCCATTACCCCACGCATTGAGCCACAGACCCAACAGAGCTCAGATTATCTATTTAATTCTCCAGCCTGCAAGGGGGCATTTACCTATTGTCTCTGTCTTAGCCAAACGTAATGGATTAGTTCAGAGCCCAGAGGGAAAAGGCATGAATACTGTGTTCAGAAGGAAAGCTGTACAGAGAGGAGATATGAATTCAGAGGATGAATTTATAAAAGAGAAAAGTCTAATGAGTTTATAAACAACCCCTGTGAGTCCAGGGGTAGAGTGTGTGCAGTCCAGAGCCACGACTCTCAGTTCACATCTCGGATGGTCCCCTGTGCTCCACCAAAGGCAACCCCACCCCTAAGCTCACCCCAGACCATGGCTACCCACCACCAGGGGGATGAGGTGAGGCTTGGGGGTGCGAAGATAGCCACTCAGGCTACATCAGGCAGACAGAAACATCCACAGCAACTGTGTTTCCTTAGAAACCCCTACCAGCCGAGAATGGGAAAGTACCCACACAGTCAGACAGGACTACTCATGACTCTTTCACCAAAGATCTTATGCTGGAAGGAGGAGTAAGATGTTGTTAGGAAGCTTAATCCTTCAGGAAAGGCCCAAGAAAGCAGCCTCCCACAGAGGCCCAAGGAAGAAACAGGTCTGGTTCCTAAAAAGATGCAGCCACAGGCAGGGAAGCCAGTCAAATCTATACATACACACACACAGGAGATGCCCTGATGAGAAAGCAAGGGAGAGAAAATATCCCGATGGAATATTCTGATGAAATGTGAGTTCCCATAGAGACCCTTTTGTGAATAACCAGGAAATAATCACATGACCTTCACTTCCAACGGGGAACAAATCTGACTGAATCTAATTCTGAAAGTAGCTCAAGCTCTTGCTCTTGCTAGCAAGTTCCAGCTGTTGAACCAGAACTGATTTTCCACCAAGTGATAGCTCTGTGACTCCAGACAAGTTACTCGACTTCTCTGAGCCTTATCTGTGAATGGAAGAGAACAGTCTCTTCCTCAAAACACTGCTTTACATAATACATGTGACATACTTAAGACAGTGTCTGCCTCACTCTAAGAACTCCTTCAAGTCGACAGATAGAGAAGATACAAAGTATTGGGTGTCAACAGGCTCAAGGATGCATTGTACAACACAGGGAATAGAGTCAATATTTGTTAATATCTGTAAATGGAAAGTAACATTTAAAAATTGTATAAAAAATAATTTTAAAAAGTGAAGAAGAAGAATGAATGAATGATGATGATACACACAGGCTTCCCTGATGGCTCAGTGCTAAAGAATCTGCCTCCAATGCAGGAGAAGCAAGAGATACAAGTTCAATCCCTGGGTTGGGGAGATCCCCTGGAGAAGGAAACAGCAATCCTCTGCAGTATTCTTGCCTGGAAAATCCCATGGGCAGAGGGAGTCAGGCATGACTTGGTGACTGAAAACAACGATACATGCACAACATGGAATGAATCACACAGACATCATGTTGAGTGAAAGAAGCCATAAACAAAGAGAACATACTGTATAATTCCATTGATATGAGGTTCAGGAAGAGGCATGACTAACTGATGCTCAGAAAAGCACCTCCAGGGGAGCTGATTGGGAAGGGGCATGAGGGAAAGTGCTGGGATTCTGGAAGTGTTCTGTATATTGTTATGATGGTTATACAGTGTATGTGTGTGCTCAGTCACTCAGTCATGTCTGACTCTGTAGCCTACCAGGCTCCTCTGTCCATGGCATTTTCAGGCAAGAATACTGGAGCAGGTTGCCATTTCCTCCTCCAGGGGATCTTCCCAACCCAGGGACTGAATCCATGTCTCCTGCATCTCCTGCATTGGCAGGCAGATTCTTTACCACTGAGCCACCTGGGAAGCCCCCATACAAGTATATACATATATAAAAACTTCATGCTGTAAACTTAATTTTTTTTCTTTCAAGTCCTATTTATTCCCCATACCAGTTACAATGCTCTGTAAGCACCATACTGTTTTTATGTCACCCTTCAATTCTTTTCTTTAAGAAAATGCAAAGAAGCCTACAGAGTGCCTAGCATGATGTCTGGTCCAGAGGAAATTTTCAGTAAGTGCTAATATCACTTGAAAAAAAAAGTAAAAAGATGGCTACAGCATTCTATTTCCACTGTCATCAATAGCAGCAACATGACAGAGCCTGTGGGTCATCAGTCATCTTCTCTGTTGTCACCACAGGGATGTGACTGCAGGGAGTGAGAAAACTGGGTTGAATTTAGGGTATATGTTGGCTGATGCCTTCTGCAACACATGGGATCTAGAGGTTAATTATTAAAATTCTGATTTTTCTAATAGGAGAACACATACTAAGAACTGGGCAGGAAAGGCATTCTTATCCCTCATGCTCAGTTGAGGAACTCAGGATGGTAAAGACTTGGGTGCTGAAGTCATTTGTCTATGAACACAGCTAGTGGAGCAGAGTCAAGGAAAGAAGGCAAATCTTCATATTCCAAGGTATTTCTATCTGTTTGGAAATTTTCTTTTAAGATATTTAGAGACTAATTCCTTCATCCTGAAGGGAAAAATAAAAACAGGTTGTTTTTTTTCCTAAAAATTTCTACAGAGAAACAGACCTTCTAAATATGAATGAATAAAAGCTTAATTGCCACCTGCATCCACCAGGACATCCAGGCAGAAAACAAAAGGGTAGATCTTGCATTTTAGGCAACAGGAATAGCATTACTCAAAATCACAAAAGTTTAGAATAGCTAGATGCTTTAGAAAACTCTGGTGTAGCTAGAGTATAGATCAAGAAATGAATTACAGAAGAGAGGGAAAAATAAAAGCCAACATTTACTGAATATTTCCTGAGTGCCAGGCACTGTTCTCAGTGATTATATACATGTATAAGCTTACTTCATCATCTCAGTAATTTTACAAGTATGAATTACAATCATCCCCATTTCACAGAAGAGAAAACTGAGATGGTTAAGTACCTTGCTCAAGGTCATTCAGCTAGTAAGTAGTAAAGCACATACATAAACTCTAGAATTAGTCTTAGCCACTGCATTGTTACTGAGAACCTGAAGGCCAAGTTTAAGACAGTTGGCTTCATTATTTGGAATAACAGGAATCTCTTTAAGGCTCTTAAGCTGGGGAATGGCACAGTCAGACTTACTTTTTAGAAAGATTCAGCTGATTGCAATACACAGAATGGGATTCAAGGTGTATGGAACAAAAAACATGATGGCCAGGTAGGAAGCCTTTCAATGTGCAGGGAACTGGTGTTGAGGGTCTGATGGTAGGAAGGATCAATGAGTACAGGGGAGCTGGTGCAGGCTATGCAAGGGGAAGATGTAACAGCACTTGGTGACAGACAGGATGTACAACATAAGAGAGAAGGAAGTATAAAGGATGATCCTTCAAAGTGTAGATTCAGCCTTAATAGGCAGATCCTGCCCTTCAAGTAATGAGGAAAGAGGACAGCCTTACCCTGACAAAGAACAGAGTTCTAGGAGATTGATGATGTTCTTGTCAAGTCTCTGAGCCCAGGTGTGTGAATTCAGAAGGCTGATCCAAATTATAAACATTTTTATGCAGGCTGTCAGCCTCACAATGACACTGCTTGCTTTCTTCATTCTTCTTTTTCCCTCTCTCTCTCTTTCCTCCCTCCCTCCCATTTTCCTTCCTTCTTTCTTTTTCTTTCTTTCTCTCTTTCTTGCTAATGAGTGCAACCATATTAGGTTTCTTTATTTTAAAATAACAAATGCAACATGCAGAAAATTCAAGCAATATGAAAAACAAAACAAAACAAAAAAGTTGCCTGAAATCTTACCACCATTAACACCTTGGTAAAGGGCTCTCCAGGCATTCATGACTGCACAGCACACACACACACACACATTCACATACTCTGTTTTTACTTTCGAAACCCACTTTTTTCACTTATGCTCTCATGGAAAGAAAGTAAATGAAGCTGGAGCAAAGTCACCTTTTTCAGTGCCGAAGTGTTACTTCATTAACTGTATGTATCACAGTCTATTATGAACCCAACAACAGCCAAGCGAGGAGATGGGCAATTCCTCTCCCTTCATAATATCTATTAAGCTGGATAAAACTAAAAAAATCAACCATTTCAAGCACTCGGGAAATTTACCAAAAGCATAGAACAATCTGAGAAACATTGATGTTTGAAAAATCTTGGGTCACAGCAGTGAGAATCTGCTATATTCTTGCCTGGAACTGCCTCCATTTCCATCACCATCAGGCTCTGTTGATGTGAAGCTCAAAGAGGGCAGGACAAACCTCAAAGACCAGTGGCTTCTCCACCAGGTAGAAAGGGGCTCCCTGGACTCGAGGGGTGGGCGATAACCACTCTCAGGGGTATTTTCAGTGGAAGGGATGAACCTTGAATGGTCAGTGGGGACAGTCAATGGCTCCACAAGTCTGAGATTGCAGTCATGGGTGAGATAAGCATGTTTTTGGCTGAGGCTACTAATGTGCCCACATAGTCCTGATTAATCTCAAGACTGAGCACAAATACACAGGTCACAGAAAAAAAAGCACAATGTAAAGTTGAATCCAGGGCATCTCAACTTTGAATGAGCTCTTTCCTCCACAAACAGTTCCAAGGCAGCCTTCTTGGCTTGAAGTGTTTGAACACAACCTCTGTCTGACTGTTGGCTAACTACTAGGCTGTGGAAGCAAACACAGAGCAACTCTTAGGCCCAAACCAAACAAAAAATGCTGAGCATAGACCTTAGCACTGTACACTGAGAGAAGAGGGAGACAGAGCTCACAGATTTAGCTCATGAAGGTTATTAAACAAAGATGCAGACAGACCAAAAAATGAAAAAAAGGAACAATAGCAACAATTCATGCCGCTAAAATATATTAACAAAATGTCCAGATTCCAACCAAGATATTATGAGACAAGCAAAGCAGAAGGAAAGCAGAACCCAGACCGTGGGGTAGGGTGGGGAGGTAGTCAGTAGACACTGTCTCTGAGTGTCCCAGATGTTGGATTATCCAGAACAAGACTTCAAAGCAGAAGTTATAAATGATCCAAGAACAAATGAATTTCAAAACTTTGTAACACATCTCTAAGCAACAGTGGGTAGAAATAACTAATTATTTCCTCTTAATTTCTTCTCTGTTTTGCAAACTTGGCTTGGAAGGGGTTGAAATTGGTGGTCAATGTGTGTCAGCAACAGAAGAGAGAAAGGACAGAAAAACCATTTGAAAAAGTACTGATACAAATTTTCCCACGTTGGTGGAAATCTACACCACCAGATTTTAAGTGTTGAAATCTTAATCTACAACTTCAAGAAGCTCAATGAGCCACAAAGTAAGATGAATACAAAGAGATCTACACCTACACACATCATAGTCACACTGCTGAAAGACACAAAGAAAAATCCAAGTAGCAACAGAAATCTATAATGAGTCCCCTGCATACGAGACGTACATTTCCAATATTTTGTCATCATAAGCAGTGCTAGAATGAACATGTGTATGATCATCTCCTCAGGATAATTTCCTTGAAGTGGAATTGTTCAGTCAAAAGATATCCTCATTAAGTAACCCTGTTTGTCCTCTAACACAGGGTTAGCCCTTGTACAGGGAACTTGCTCTTCTCTTTACTTTTTAAGTCTCAGATGCATGCTGTTCACTCTTCTTGGAACTCTCTACCACATCCGTTCTTCCACAGCTAATTACGTCTAGTAATTCAAGTCTCAACTTAAATATTTTCCTGGAGAGACCTTTCATGATCACTCAACCAAAAGTAGAGCCCACCCAACCACTCCTATCTCTCTCTCTTATAGAACCCCAGTTATTTCCTTTATAGCATTTGCCACATTTTATAATTGAAGTCAATTCTGTGATTCACTGTTTAATGTCTCTCTACACCTATTAAGACAGGGACATTGTCTCTCCTGTTCCCCACCATATATTAATACTTAATGCCAGGCACATAACAGAGACTTAATAAATGTTCACTGAATAAATTTGCTTTGCTAAGGCAAACACATGCTATGCTATGCTAAGTCACTTCAGTCGTGTCCGACTCTGTGTGACCCCATAGACGGAAGCCCACCAGGCTCCCCCGTCCCTGGGATTCTCCAGGCAAGAACACTGGAGTGGGTTGCCATTTCCTTCTCCAATGTGTGAAAGTGAAAAGTGAAAGTGAAGTCGCTCAGTCGTGTCCGACCCTTAGCGACCCCACGGACTGCAGCCCACCAGGCTCCTCCATCCATGCTAGAATTTTTTAAAATAAAAATCTCTGCTGTAACTAGCCTGGCCCCAACCTCACTATCAAACTCCCCATCTTTGGTTTTATTGGCCATTCTGTCCTTCCTTTTTTGATAGGCAGCCCCTGTCTTATCTCTCCTGGATTTCTACTAATAATTTGACCCCATACCCTGATTTTTATAACTTGCTTTGGACACAATGTATCCTGCTAGATAAACTGTCATGCCCCTCCAACAGAGGAATCACCTTCCAGCAACACACACTGAGCCTCTGCTTAGCAATGATCTGGGTTTTCACTGCAGCAGTTCTTTAGGTCAACCTGCATGGCCCAAGACTGCAAGCTACTCTAGTTGAATCATCAGGAGTGAAGGGCTAGGTTCCTCAGTGGTCCATAGGAGAGACCATCCTTCCTGCAGTGCAGAAATCAGTGCATGCTTGGAAGATTTGAGTTAAGAAAGGAGATTATGCATTATCACAACTGACACAAGGGACTGCAGCACATTGCTCACTAGAGCACAATAGCAGGCACGTGCCAGAGTGGACCTATAAATGGACATCAGCTTATTTGTGTGTTCATTGTTGGTATCTACAAATGGAATAGTCCACTGTGAGCTGAGGGCTTCATTTCTGTCATTTGGGATTTTTTGTTTGTTTTTGCTTTTGTGTTTTACTGAAGTATAGTTGATGTACAATATTATAAATGCTACAGGTGTACAAGATAGCGATTCACAAATTTTAAGGGTCAGACTCATAGTTATTACAAAACATTGGCTATATTCCCTGTGTTGTACAACATATCCTTGTAGCTTATATTATACATAATAGTTTGTACCTCTTACTCGCCTACTCCTATACTTCCCTTCCTCCTTCCTTTCCCATTGGTAACCACTAGCTTGTTTTCTGTGTTTCTGAGTCTGCTTCCATTTTTGTTGTGTTCACTAGTTTGTTGTATGTTTTAGATTCTACTTGTAAATAATATCATACAGTATTTTTCTTTTACCATCTGACTTATTTCACTTAGCAAAATAACCTCCATATTGCTGCAAATGGCAAAATTTCATTCTTTATTATAGCTTAGTAATATTCCATTGTGTGTATATATACATATATAGGTGTGTGTGTGTGTGTGTATATATATATATATATATATCAGTTGATGGACACTTAAGCCACTTCCATATGTTGGCAGCTGCAAATAACACGAACTGTTATGAACATTGGGATGCATGTATCTTTTTGAATTAATGTTTTTGTTTTGTTTTTTAGGTTATATTCAGGAGTGGGATTGCTTCCATAAGGAAAACAACAGCGTGAGTGAGGTGATTAATGTGGTTCAGTTTACCACAGTCCCTACCACTCCCTAATGTCAACTGCACCATGTTAATCACCTCACTCACGCTGCTGCTTTCCTTATGGTAAAGAAAAACACGTGTCCTGGACCTCTCTAGGGAATGAAACACAGATCGAAAGAGCTCTGATTTCTTACATTAAAATCACTTTCTCCACTGAGACCCCAAACCTGAAGGGCCCCCTTCCCCTCAGTCACCTCTCTCCGTCAGTTTGCCACACAACTCCTGTCCTCTCTCCAGTTCTCTGTACACCAGTTCATCAGTCTGCACAAAGGGGCTTTCTTCTTGATCCTCTCTCGCTCTACCAATAAGAAGGCTGCAGAAGCCATTTGATAGCATCTGTAAAACAGTGATGAGCTTCCCTCAGGCAAGTACCCAAGGATACATGCTAACATGCTGAGTGTTGTTCATTGTTTACCCTCCTCTAAGTGACACTCATAGAAGTGGTACGCAGGGCTTCTCTGGTGGTCCAGTGGTAAAGAGTCTGCCTTGCAATGCAGAGGACACCGATTCAGTCCCCGGTTGGGGAAGATCCCATATGCCATGGAGTAACTAAGCCTGCGAGCAGCAGCTATTGAGCCCATGCACCACAACTACTGAAGCCCACACACCTGGAGCCCTTGCTCTGCAACAAGAGAAGCTACTGGAATGAGAAACCCACACATCACGATGAAGAGTAGTCCCCGCTCCCCACAACTAGAGGAACCCGGCACACAGAAACAAAGATCCAGCACAGCCAAAAATAAATAAATGCATAAATAAATAAAAAAACAGAAGTGGTGCACAACCCATGGGCAGACAATGCTAAGGAGTATTTCAGGTCCAGACTCTACTACAGACCTATAAGTTGACTAAATTCTATAGAGAAAATCTCAGCATTGTGGGAAAGAGGAGTAGAGCAAAAGGAATTCTGTTATAACCTGTGTTGCTAAAGACAGGGGATGAGCAGATGGGAAGCGATGAATCTGGAATATAGTCATGGAAAGATTCATATATTGCTATATTTCATTGTGGCCTTACTGTATGCTACACACCTGATATCCATGCTGCTGCTGCTGTTAACTCACTTCAGTTGTGTCCGACTCTGTGCTACCCCACAGACGGCAGCCCACCAGGCTCTGACGTCCCTGGGATTCTCCAGACAAGAACATCCGAGTGGGTTGCCATTTCCTTCTCCAATGCATGAGAGTGGAAAGTGAAAAGTGAAAGTGAAGTCACTTAGTCGTGTCTGACTCTTCACGACCCCCTGGACTGCAGCCCACCAGCCTCCTCCATCCATGGGATTTTCCAGGCAAGAGTACTGGAGTGGGTTACCATTGCCTTCTCCGTTATATCCATGATTTCATTGATCTCATTTAATTCTTTTAAAAAACCTTTATAGCTATTTTTATTTTCAGTTTACAAAAAGGGTAGCCTGAGCCCCAGAGAGATTAAGTCATATTCCAAAGACACACAGATAGTTAAGTAAGTGAAAAAGCCATGGTTCAATTTTAGGACCTGAATTATGAAGGGCAATGTAATTTTGCTTCTCTGTAGTTAAAGGGTAAAAGAAGAAGTTGCATTTATTAAGCAAATATTATATACCAGAAAGTGAAGAGGAACTAAAGAGCCTCTTGATGAAGGTGAAAGAGAAGAGTGAAAAAGCTGGCTTAAACTGGGATGACCCTGAGGTATGGGATGGGGAAAGAGGTGGGAGGGGGGGTTCAGGATGGGGGACACATGTATCCCCATGACTGATTCATGTCAATGCATGGCAAAAACCATTACAATACTGTAAAGTAATTAGCCTCAAATTAAAATAAATAAATTAATTGAAAAAAAAACTCAACATTCAAAAAAATGAAGATCATGGCATCTGCTCCTATCACTTTATGGCAAATAGATGGGGAAAATGTGGAAACAGTGTCAGATTTCATTTTCTTGGGCTCCAAAATCACAGCAGATGGTGACTGTAGCCATGAACTTAAAATACACTTGCTCCCTGGAAGAATAGCTAAGACAAACCTAGACAGCATATTAAAAAGCAGAGATATCACTTTGCTGACAAAGGTCCATCTAGTCAAAGCTATGGTTTTCAGTAGTCATGTATGGATGTGAGAGTTGGACCATAAAAAAAGGCTGAGTGCCAAAGAATTTATGCTTGTGAATTGTGGTGCTGGAGAAGACTCTTGAGTGTCCCTTGGACAGCAAGGAGATCAAACCAGTCAATCCTAAAGGAAATCAGTCCCGAATATTCATTGGAAGGACTGATGTTGAAGCTGAAGCTCCAACACTTTGGCCACATGATGCGAAGAGCTGACTCATTGGAAAAGACCCTGATGCTGGGAAAGATTGCGGGGAAGAGAAAAAGCGGGTGACAGAGGATGAGATGGTTGAATGGTATCACTGACTCAATGGACATGAATTTGAGCAAACAGGGGGATAGTGAAGGACAGGGAAGCTTGGTGTGCTGCAGTTCATGGGGTCACAGAGTCAGACATGACTTAGGGACTGAACAACAAGGTAGGTTTTGTTTTTTGTTTTTTAACAAAAACAAGAAAAATATGAAACTGCTCTGTTGAGGTATAACTTACATACCATAGAATTCACTGTCTTTAAGTATACAGTTCCAAGATTTTTAGTGTATTTCCAAAATGCCACAATCTAATTTTAGAACATTCCCATCACCCTGAAACGATGCCTTGTGTCTATATGTAGCCAGTCCCTGTTCCTACCCTCTGCTCCCGGCAACAACTAATCTACTTTCTTCTTCTTGAGATTAGCTTTTCTCCGTAGTTCTTATAATTAGAATGATATAATATGTAAACTTTTACATTGGGCTTATTTTACTGAGCATATTTTTGAGGTTCATCCATGTTTTAGCATCTCATTGCTTTTTATTTCATCGTATGGATATACACCATTTTATAGGTTCTTCTACCAGATCAAGAACATTTGAATTGATTTCATTGTTTTATAAATAATGCTGCTGTGAGAATTCCCAAACAAGTCTTTTGTTACACGAGTTTTCACATGAATAGGTATCCATGAGGGGAATTCTGAGTCATATGGTAAATTCCTGTTTAACATTTTAAGAAACTCAAATTGTTTTCCAGAGTAGCTCCATACACATCAGGGAGAAACATAGCCTAACCAACACAGTCACCTATCTGGCCCGGTAGATGTTCAAGTTTGCAACCATCAGTCTGCACTGGGCTATGCTTTGTGCCATCATAGGAAACTCTACTTCACATAGACAAAGAAAATCCAGCTTTACTAGGATATGTGTTAAGTGTTAGTCCCTCAGTCCTGTCTCATTGTTTGCAACTCCATAGACTGTACACCCCCAGGTCTGTCCATGGAATTTTCCAGATAAGAATGCTAGAGTGGGTAGCAATTCTCTTCTCCAGGGGATCTTCCCAACCCAGGGATCAAACCTGGGTCTCCTGCCTTGCAGGCAGATTCTTTACTGTCTGAACCACCAGGGTAGCCCCCTACTAGAATGTACATATTTAAAAACTGAATAGTCTGTGGTGAAAAGAATCAGCAATTTAGGACAGCATTCACTGTAAAGCAAAGTCCCCCTGGGGCAGTTGTATTTAAAAAAAAAAAAAGGCTTCCAATTCATCTCTTCATATCCAATATGCAAAATAATACGGAAAAATTGGAGGTGTTCCAAATAAAAGAAGGTGGCCTTTAAGTTGTGTTATTAATCCTGTTTTACAGAAGAAGAAACTGGGACTCAGAGAAGTTCAGCAATTAGCCCAGAGTCACAAAGCTGGTGGGAAATGGTCTGGTTGGAACTCAACTCCACGTCCTTAGGAACTGAGCTAAGGCCTCTATCTGTACCAGAGTTGCCCACTAAGGGCCATTGCCCTCACATAGAATAAATTTGCCTCCTTAACTTCTGTGATTCCAGTGCCAATCATAATGTTTGACACACAGAAGATGCTCTATAAGTATCTTTTAAATGAATAAAAGTGCTCCATAAATATATGTGATAAAAATGTTATATTTTGATAACCAATATGGATTTTCAGGTGGGAGAGAAAAAAATAAGTTCTGCATAACTGTCTTAATGTAACTGAATATTCAAGTGTTACTGGATGAAAAAAGATCATATATTTACTAATGCTTTCCATGTACAGGGTATTGTACTTGTTGCTATGGGATTTGAGGGAATGTTATATAGTGCCTGAGCCACACTGGTTTTAGAAAGCTACTAGGAAAGGAAACCGGTTTCTTAAGTACCCAGCTGCCCTACTGTTTCTGTTTCCTTTAAGCCCCACAACAACCCTAAGCCTATATATAAACAATTTCATCTCCTATCCAAAAATGACCTGCTCAAAGTCACCCATATTTGGTGAAGCCCTCTTCTTTGCATTGCACCACAAAAGGTTTGAAAATCTACATTTGTGATCCAAGAATCAGATAAGAACAGAGGAAAACAACCCTTGAACTGTTACAAGCCAGTTCAAGACTCACTGCAGAAATGTTACGAATTAAAAGGAAAGTGACTCTGAGCCTCAGTTTCCTCATTCATAGAATGGGTCATAAATGTGCCCCCTTCCCAGTAGGGTTGTAAAGGTCAGTTGCTTCAACGGACATGGAAGGACTTTTGAGACAGCAAGTATAAGATTCCCTGTCCTAATTCCTTGACGGGGCCTCTGTCCTCTTACCATTTTTCAAAACTATTTTTTCCAAGATCGCCAGTGACCTCCTGCAAATCAAGTGGTAACATTTTCACAGTCTTTTTCAGCCGCGTTCCCCCTGCAACCTTTTGGAATCTTTGATACCAGTATCTACTCCCTCTTCCTTGTTCTGAAACACTCTGCCGCCACATCTCTGTATTTACCTTTCTCTCATGCAGGTGCTCACACATGTGCTCCCCCACACACCATCCATCATTCTCTTCTGACCATTCCTTCTCTCGTTCCGTTCCTCTCTCCAATATCTTCACGTACCTCTTCCCTAAGATATGCCTCGAATCTTTCATTTCTCCCTATACTTTCTCTGCTTTATAGCTAGGTGCTCTGATCCTGTATAACGGCTTCAATAATCCCATCTATATGGACATCAAATTTATTTCTCCTGTTTGACATTTTCACTTCTAATAAGTGCTATCAGAGAGCATAAAAGCACCTTCCAACAGGTACCTGAGTCAGTTCTAGCACATTTTATCTGTAGTCATGAAATAATAATTTCTCCCCTGTGTTAATGTGGATTTTTTATAGACAGTAGTGTCATAAAGTCTGGACTATGAAAATAATCAGACCCAAGTTCTAAACTTGGTTTAGTCTTCTCAACTATAAAATGGAAATTAAACATAACATCACTTAAAAAAATTAACTGTCATTAAAGATTGTTAACAGTGACTGAAATACCAAGGGCTGAGTGCTCAGCATGGTGTCCAATTTCTAGTAAATACAGTAAACAACAGCTATATTAGTAGTAGAAGCATTCATTGGTACTACAATCAGAGGTCAGCAAACTTCTCTGTAAAAGGATGGAGAGTGAATATTTTAGCCTTTCAGGACATATAGGGTCACTGTCATATTTTGCTCTTTGTTTGTCTGTGTTATTGTCAGGGTTTTCCAGAGAAACAGAGCAAATATTTATTTGGAATTGGCGCATGTGATTTTGAAGACTGAGACGTCCCAGGATCTACAGTTGGCAAGCTGGAGCCACAGGGAGAGCCAATGATGTAGTTCTAAGTCCAGGTCTGAAGGTCTGAGAACCAGGAGAACTGATGGTGTGAGCTCCAGTGTGACTCTCAGTCTGAAGGCAGGAGAATTATGTCCCAGCTTGAAAACAGTCAAGTAGAGAGAAAGAATTCTCCTTACTCAACACTTTTGTTTATCTAGCCTTCAACAAATTGGGTGAAGGCCACCCACACACACGGAAAGACAATCTGCTTTATTCAGCCTATTGATTTATATATCAAACTCATCTAAAAACGTCTTTGAAGATATACCCAGAGAATAAAATTTAACCAAATATCTGGATACATCAAATATTGGGCTTCCCTGATAGTTCAGTTGGTAAAGAATCTGCCTGCAATGCAGGAGACCCTGGTTCGATTCCTGGGTCAGGAAGATCCGCTGGAGAAGGGAAAGGCCACCCACTCCAGTATTCTTACCTGGAGAATTACATGGACTGTAAGTCCATGGGGTCACCAAAGTTGGACATGACTGAGCAACTTTCATTCACTGGATACCTCTTGACTCCACCAACTTGACATACAAAATTCAGTTCAGTTCAGTTCAGTTCAGTCGCTCAGTCGTGTCCGACTCTCCGCGACCCCATGAATCACAGCACGCCAGGCCTCCCTGGCCATCACCAACTCCCGGAGTTCACTCAAACTCATGTCCACAGAGTCGGTGATGCCATCCAGCCATCACATTATGTTTGTTTGTTTTAGAGCCATCTAAAAAATGTAAAAATCATTCTTATCTGGTGGGCCACATATAAACACTACATAGGCCAAATTTACCCCTTGCACAATCTGGTCTAGAACCTCCAATACAATGAAGCTGTGAGACCAGATCTCCCATCTTTATCTTGATCAACAGAGGAAACTTTCTGTTTTTTCATCATTACGTGTCACATTAACTATGGGTTTCTCACAGATATGATTTACAGTTAGAAATTCTTCCTGCTTCTAGTTCATTGGGAGATTTTGTCATGAATGTTGAATTTTTTCAAATAGCTTCCTAGGTGGCACTAGTGATAAA
This sequence comes from Moschus berezovskii, assembly GCF_049115385.1. Taxonomy (NCBI): domain Eukaryota; kingdom Metazoa; phylum Chordata; class Mammalia; order Artiodactyla; family Moschidae; genus Moschus; species Moschus berezovskii. The sequence continues at coordinate 33,287,098 of NC_142463.1, forward strand.
GAATTTGCTTGCCTTAAGAGACCCAGGTTCAATCCCCAGGTCAGGAAGATCCCCGAGAAGAGGGCATGGCAACCCACTCCAGTATTCTTGCTGAAGAATCTCCATGGACACAGGAGTCTGGCAGGCTACATACAGTCCATAGTGTCGCAAAGAGTGGGACACAACTGAAGTGACTTAGCACACAACACGCATGCACACACAAGATAATACGGTTTTTATATTTTAATAATACAGTGTATTATATCAGTTTGGGGATGTTAAATTTACCTTGCATTCCTGTAATAAATTCTACTTGGTTGTGGCATAAAATCTTCTTTTTATATGGTTGTGAATTCAACTTCCTAATATTTTATTGAGGGTTTTTGCATCTATATTCATGACGAATATTGATCTGTAGTTTCACTCTCCTGTGATACCTTGTTTGGCTTTGATATCAGGTTAATACTAGCTTCATAGAATAAGCTGGGAAGTGGTCCCTCCTCTTTTATATTGCAAATGATTAGCATTAGTTCTTTAAAAGTTTGTTAGAACTCTCAAGTTAAAGTCATCTGGGCCCTGGGTTTTCTTTATGGGAAAGTTTTAAATTATTCATTTAGTTTCTCTACTTACTATAAGTCTATTCACATTTTCAAACTCTCTTTGAATTGGTTTTGTTAATTTATGTCTTTCTGGGAATTTGTCCATTTTATCTAAGTCGCCTTATTTGTTGGCATGAAGTTGTTCATAGAATTCTCTTACAAATAGTTTAATTTCTGTAAGGTCATTAATGATTGCTATAGACTGAATGTTTGTGCCCCCTAAAATTCATATGTTGAAATCTAACCCCCAGTTAATGATTTGGAGTGGAGCCTTTGGGAAGTGATTAGTTTATAAAGCTAGAGTTTTCATGAATGGAATTTCTGCCTTTGTAAAAGATATATCAGGGCTTCCCAGGTGGCTCAGTGGTAAAGAATCCGCCTGCCAATGAAGGAGATGCAGAAGACTCAGGTTCAATCTCTGGGTCAGGAAGATCCCCTGGAGGAGGAAATGGCAACTCACTTCAGTATCCTTGCCTGGAAAATCCCATGGACAGAGGAGCCTGGTGGGCTACAGTCCATTGGGTCACAAAGAGTTGGACACAACTGAGCATCTGAGCACACGCACACACAAAAGAGATCCCCAAGAACTCCCTAGCCCCTTCTGTCATGTGAGGACCCCGCTAGAAGATGAAACAGGAAGTAGGCCCTCACAGGAAAACGCTCACACTTGATGTCAGGCTTCCAGGCCTCCAGGACTGCGAGAAATAAATTTCTGTTATTTACAAGCCACCTAATCCGTGGTATTTTGTTACAGCAACCTGAACTGAGTATGACAGAAATGCCACATTGATTGATATTGGTCATTTGTGCTTTCTCTCTCTTTTTTCTTCATCAGTCTAGCAAAATGTTTGTAAATTTTGTCAATATTTTTATTGTATTTTTAGTTTTGCCTATGATCTCTTATTTTCTGCTTTCCATTGATTTTCTGTTTCTGTCTCATTTTTTTTTCCACTATACTTTTTCCTTGTCAGCCTTCTGCTTGCTTTGGGTTTAGTTTGTTCTTATTTTTTAAAGTGGAAACTTAGGTAACTGACTCGAAATCTTTCTGTTCTTCTAACATAGTCATTGAAAGCTATAAATTTTCCTCCAAGTACTGTGTTAGCTTACCCTGTAAAATTTGGTATGTTTTGTTTCCATTTTCATTCAGTACAAAAGATTTTCTAATTTACTCTGTTTTTTTTAATTTGACTCAGTTTATTTATAATTGTATTGCCTAGTTTCCAAATATTTGTTAATTTCCCAAATTTCTTTCAGTTATTGATTTTTAACTTGATATAATTTTGGCTGGAGGATGTATTTTGAATGACTTTAATTCTTTTAAATTTGCTAAGGTTCGCTTTATGGTCTAGCTTCTGTCTGTCCTGGACAATGTTATATGTGTGCCTGAAACGAATATGAATTCTGCCACTGTTGAGTGGAGTGTTCTGTAATTGTCACCTAGGTCAAAATGGTTGATAATATTGTTAAAGTCATCTATATACTTGCTGATTTTGTGTCTAGTTTTATATCAGTTACTGAGAGTAGAATATTGACATCAATTGTTATTATTGAATTGCTTATTTCTCTTTTTAATTATTTCCATTTTTTTTTCTTTCTGTATTTTGGGACTCCGTAGTTAAGGTTTACAATTTTTTTATAGCATCCTGAGGAATTGTCCCCAGTAACACATTTTGTCTTAAAATCTATTTTGTTTGATAGTAATATAATGACTCTAGCTCTCTTTTGGTTATATGCATGGTATATCTTTGTCCATCCTTTTACTTTCAACCTATTTGACTCTTTAAATCTAAAGAGTATGTCTTATAGAAAGCATATAGTTGGATCTTTTTATTATCTAGTCCGGTGATCTGCTTTTAATAGGAGAGATAATCACATCTAATAAAAATTCTATTTACAATTAATGTGATGTTTACATTTAATATAATATTAATATGGTTAGATTTACATCTGTATTTTGAAAGTTGTTTTCCTTATGTCTCAAGACTTTTGTGTTCCTCTTATACTACTTACTTTGGAGTAAAATAGATACTTTCTAGTGTATTATTTTACTTCCTTGTTGGATTTTTTCACACTGTCCTTTGAGTTATTTTCTTAGTGGTTTTTCCCAGGATTCTAATATGCTTCCTAATCAATTAGAATATACTTCAGATTAATACTAACTTAATTCCAATAAAGTGTAGAAACTTTGTTCCAATATCTATTTGCTTTCTTCACCTTGGTTCTATTATAGTCATATGTTACATTATTACAGGTTCAGTTCAGTTCAGTTCAGTTGCTCAGTTGTGTCCGACTCTTTGCGACCCCATGAATCACAGCACACCAGGCCTCCCTGTCCATCACCAACTCCCGGAGTTCACTAAAACTCATGTCCATCGAGTCGGTGATGCCATCCATCCATCTCATTCTCTGTCGTCCCCGTCTCCCATATGCCCCCAAATACAATTTTATAATTATTGTTTGATGTGATTGTTTTTTCAGTCAGTCAAAAGAAAAACAATATACATATTTACTCTCATTTGTACTTACCTGCATAATTACAAATGCTGTCTATTCATGTGAATTCAAACTATCATGTGGTGTCATGTCCTTCCAGCCCCCAAACTCTTTTCACTAATGTTTATAAGGCAGGTCTGCTGGCAACAAATTCTCTAAACCTTTTTTATCTTAGAATATCTTTATTTCACATTCATTTGTGAAAAACAGTTTTGTTGGATATAGAATTCTTAGTTTACGGTTTTTATCTTTCAGCATTTTGATGTCATCATACTGCCTTCTGGCCTCTATTGTTTCTAATGAGTTTGCTGTTAATCTTATTGTGGTTTCTGTGTATGCAATGAGTTATTTTACTTTTGCTGCTATTAGGATTATCTCTTTATGTTTGACTTTTAATCATTTGACATCATGCTTCTAGTCAGAGGTTTCTTTGTATTTATCTTACTTGTAGTTTATTGACGTTCCGGGATGTTCAGATTAAATTTTTAATTAAATCTGGGAAGTTTGGGGCCATTAATTATTTAAATATTTTCTTTCTCTTCTTTATCTCTCTCATCTCCTTCAGGGGCTCCCATTAAATATATATTGATATGTTTCATGGTAATCCACGTATCTCTGAAACTGTTCATACTTTTCATTCCTTTTTCTTTCTATTCCTCAAATTGGATAAATGCTAGTTACAGATATTAAAGTTCACCAATTCTTTCTTCTGACATCTTTAATTTGCTCTTGAGCATTTTCCATTTCAATTATTGAACTTTTCAACTCTAGAATTTCCATTGGGTTCTTTTTTATAATTTCTATATCTTTATTCTCTACTTAATGAGTCATTGTCGGCATATATTCCTTATTTTTTACAATGTGATTTCTTTTTAATCTAACATCTTGTGAAGCTGCTTTGAAGACATTTTCTATGAAGTCCAAACCTGGGCCCCTCAGAGATAGTTTCTATTTACTATTTTTTTCCTACACATGCATCATAATTTGCTGTATCTGTACATGCTACATTTTTTGCTGAAAATCTACATTTAAGATAATACATTGAAGGAATTCTGGATTTTTTTATTCCCAGAGGCTTTTTGTTTGTTTTCAGGGTTTTTGTTGTTGTTTATTTCCTTAATGACTTTGCTGGACTAATCCTATAGAATATGTCTCCCCCAAAATGTGCAACTGTTAATGTTTATGCTCAGTTTTTTGCTTTTTTTAAAATTCCTGTTTTTATCTTAACCCTGGCTTCCTAGGGTTTACTCTAGCTTAGCAGGCACCCAATGATTGGTCAAAAGTAGTACTCAAATACTTCGGTTTAGTAAGATATCTGCCCTTCTCTGATGAACCTGTAGGTGGGTTGAAGAACATATTAAATTTCAAGCACTTTACAACTGCCCAGTTTACTTTCTGATGGGCCTTCTTGCATCTCCTCTATGAGTTCACTAGGCCTCATCTTCAGCCATAGATGAGTAGTTAGCAAGGGCCCTCTGGTGCCTCCTGAGTATGCACACAGCCTTGCACATATGTGTAGCCTTCCAAACCAAAAGGAAATATGGCAGCTTATCAGAGTCCAGTATAGTTATCTCATTCTGTGAATCTCTTTGTTAAATTTCTGATATAATCTGTTGACATGTCTTGTCCCAATATTTGCAAGTATTTGCCAATTGGCTTTCCAAGTGTTTGCCACTGAGATTGCTATTGTTTTTTAACAATCCCACTGGGTATTCACACTGTTCCAAATCAATCCAGTCTCCTCTAGCGGCAAAGCTACTAGCTTTCAGTTTGCTCTACCATTATAAAACTACCCTACATGCTTTATAGGGCTCCTCTTTGCTCCTATGGGAGTAGGGGAGACCTGCCCTGGTCCATTATTGCCTGAGATTACAGAGAGAAAGTCTTTCTTGTTCTTTAATCTGGTATTAAGAAATCTACTTGGTTATAGATATAAACCACTGTTTATATCATTCACCAGTCATCAGTTTTATTAGAAATAAAGAATTTTTTAAAACATTAACATGTTCTTTTTCTGCTTAAACTAAACTGGAATTGATTAGATTAAATATTGTATGGAAAAACACTCCTAACAATTGGGATTAGAACCCTAGGCCCTTGAATTCTGGATCAACTACACACTCTACATCCTATTCACGTCTCTTATTTTGAATGATAATAACAACAAATAAAATGGGAAAATGAGGGTTTCCTAATCTCCAAGTCCACTATCCAAACACATGTAAAAGCTACTTGGTATAAACTGCTTGAAACACAGTAACATCAGCTTAAAACAATGCTCTATCTTTTAATTCAATTTCATGTTCATTCCAATTGGCTGGAGCATGAATTCAAAGAAATAAGTAGTTGTTTACAGCAGGCACTGAGGTGAGCTCATGTTCTGGGGAAGGCCATGTTTTCTCTGGTTAGCAGATGTTTTGCTGGCTGACATTTAGAAATAAGTCAAAGTTGTCTTTTGTTATTATGCATAATAGATCTCAAAGAATAAATGAAAAGCCTTTTACTCCAATTCAGAATGCATTTTGCCTCTCTGAAGGCTACACTGGTTGAGTTCTTAAAAGCTCAGGCATGGAGACACACAGAAGAGAATAATATGAGTGAGTCTATGTCTATGGGAACAGTCCAAGAGCCTGGTCATGTTTAACACCAAGAAGAGGAGATTGTACCCAAATCAGTAGTGTGTAACACTGAGGAATGGGAGAGGCTCCTTATTGCCTTCTCAGCTGGATGAATGCTCTTATTCCATACTCTGAGAAAAACTCAGTTATCTTTTCTATTCTCTAGATATAATGTAGGAGAACCACCACTGGTTTGATAAAGAGTTACTACTTAATCAGTATATTCCACTCCTGGTCCAACTCATCAATATCAAAGCTAACCCATCCCATGGGGGTGATAAATGAGAGACAACCATAAGAAGAGAAGGATGGATAAAGTGCCATGGATGTGGAGTCATTATCTGCAGGAATCTGTGGTTTTCAGTTATGTGCTGAGGAAATATACACATAAATGGGGCCCTGAATAGTATTTTCCTGACCTATCTCTAGGGCCTGCAGCAAATATTAATACATGCTGGGCAAGCGTCCTGCTGCCATATCATGTGGCAGTCACCCAGATTGAATCTTTCTAGCCTGAAGCCTTAGGGAGCCTGACAATTCAGAGCCTGGAATGCTTTTCTAATTGGACAACAGGCCTGGCTATAAGGTTTTATTTCATGCTGGTTCCTGAGGCCTACCACAGCCTTTTTTTAAAATTTTGAATCTCTGATGTATGATTTCATTCTACCAATACTTCTGGCAAAGTGGCTTCATGCTGGAACTTCAGCAACCTCCAAGAAGCCCAGACCAAGGCAGTTCACCCCTCCCTTTCCCAGTCAGCAGCACTATCTGCACCTACATTGGGCCACCATGCAATAGATGGGGAAGGCTGTTGTGTTACAGAACAAATAGGGTTCTCGATATGTGAATACTTGTGTTTGGATGCTGTTGCCCTTCAAAATTTATAAGACTTTGGGCAAGTCATTGAGTTTCTCTGAACCTCAGGTTGCTCATCTGTGAAGCATGAACAGAGTTGTTGATCCCAGAGTTTGTGTGGCTGAGATTGTGATGTATTTCACTCAGCACCCATTTAACCCCCTTCTAGCTTGTATTCTGTTCTACCAGCAAAACCACATTTCCTGGACTCTCTTCCAGCAAGGGTACAGCCATGTGACATAATTTCCTTCATTTATACACGGCCACCCAAGACGTTTATACAAAGGGCGACGTGAAGAAGCGGCCACACAAGGCGAGCAAATCTAGTGACAATCCAAGTGGCAGAGAGGTCTCGTTCTTCTGGAGCAGCCAGTTTCGAATTTGTGATTTCAGGACTGAGTGACAAAGATGTTAAAGGGCAGGCACCAAGGGCAACAGATTTTCTCTTGAGACAACAGAGTGACTTTTCCTGCCCATGGTGTTTTGCCAGTGTAACATCCAAGTCTTGTTATCTGCTTCTTTATGAGCTATTGTGAACTATATAATATTTTTAATAAATTCTTTCTGCTTAACTCAGTTGAAGTGGATTATGTTATGTGCAACCAAGAAGCCTGGAGATAACAATTGTGATAAGCATTATAGGAGTAAATAGAAATTAAAATATCTTGTAAACTCCAAGAGTGAGAAAAACGGTAAAAACTTAAAACTTTTCACTGTCTTTTAAAAGATGAACACATTTCATTAATCAAGGTGAAGGGAGTTGTGATTTAATTCCCAAATCTGTTCTATGAGTAAGCATTTGTATCAGTCCTCTATTTCTGCAAGAATGTTAAATAACAAACCACCTTAAAGCTCAGTAAATTATTTAGTTTGAGGGTCATGTAGGTGGTTCTGATTTAGCCTGGATGTCTTTATATGTTTGAGAATTAACTGGGTTTTTGATACTCTAGGCTGGCTCTGGCTGGGGCACTTTGGCAGTTTGTCTTCATGTCTCTCATCTTTAAACCGGCTAATTCAAGCATGTTTTCTTGACCATGGTAGATGAGCAAGGGGCTGAGTGGAAATACACTAGCATTACTGAAATCTCTGCTTGTATCACATTTGTTAACATCCCAGGTCAGAGTGAGAGATCACTACAGAGTTACACAGCAAAAGATGAGGATACAGACAGAAAGAGTGCATACCTGAATTCAATATTGCAATCTGCTGCAGCACACACATCTCAATTTTTTAGATTTTTAAAGATGTTCAAAGAGATTAGGTAAACTGTCTTGCCTCTGAAACGCAGTAAGTGGTGGTAATGTAAGAGTAACTGAACTGAACCCACTTTAATCTGACTCCCAAACACCCAGAAACATTCTGCTTCATATATACAACATATATGTGGGTTCAGTTTAGTTCAGTCGCTCAGTCGTGTCCGACTCTTTGCAACCCCATGAATCACAGCACACCAGGCCTCCCTGTCCATCACCAACTCCCGGATTTCACTCAAACTCATGTCCATCGAGTCGATGATGCCATCCAGCCATCTCATTTTCTGTCATCCCCTTCTCCCACCCCCAATCCCTCCCAGCATCAGAGTCTTTTCCAGTGAGTCAACTCGTCGCATGAGGTGGCCAAAGTATTGCAGTTTCAGCTTTAGCATCAGTCCTTCCAATGAACACCCAGGATTGATCTCCTTTAGAATGGACTGGTTGGATCTCCTTGCAGTCCAAGGGACTCTGTGTGTGTAGATAACTATATTTTATATTTTTATAAATTCATGAAATACATACCAGCATATATATGCATATATACACAGGGCTTCCCAGGTTGTGCTAGTGGTAAAGAACCTACCTGCCAATGTAGAAGATCTAAGAGAAGTAGGTTCGATCCATGGGTTGGGAAGATCCCCTAAGTAGGACATGACAACCACTTCAGTATTCTTGCCTGGAGAATCCCATGGACAGAGGAGCCTGGCGGGCTATGGTCCATAGTGTTGCACAGAGTCAAACACTACTGAAGCGACTTAGCACACACACACACACACATACACACATCTCTACATATGTAAATACACACACACACACACACACACTGTTACTGAAGCTAAAGCTCTAATACTTTGGCCACTGGATGCAAAGAGCTGGCTCATTGGAAAAGACCCTGATCCTGGAAAGACTGAAGGCAGAGAATGGGATGGTTAGATAGCATTACCGACTCAATGAATATGAATTTGAGCAAACTCTGGGAGATAGTGGAGGACAGAGGAGGCTGGCGTGCTGCAGTCCATGGGGTCTCAAAAAGTTGGACACATCTTAGCATCTGAACAACAACGACAATAATACAAACACATATATTATTGTGTGTGTATATATATGTACACATACATATGTTTATGTGTATTAAGCAAACAGATCACGGGCTCACAGGCCAAATCCAGCTGTTTTTAAATGACCTGTAATATAAGAATATTTTTTTATGCTTTTAAAGTTTGTAAAGTCAAACAAACAAATGCAAATCAAAACAACAATGAGGTATTGGGGTCAGAATGACCATCATCAAAAAATATACAATAAAATAAATGCTGAAGAAGGTGTGGAGAAAAGCGAAACTTCCTACACTGTTGGTGAGAATGTAAATTTGTAAAACCATTAGGTAGTACCATATGGAGGTTCCTTTAAAAACTAAACACAGAGTTTCTATATGATCCAACAGTCCCACTCCTGGGCATCCCAATGTTCCTTGCAGCCCTCTTTACAGTAGCCAAGACATGGAAACAACCTAGATGTCCATTGATAGAGAAGATGTGGTACATATATACAATAGAATATTACTCAGTCATAAAAAAGAATGAAATAATGCCATCTGCAGCAACATGGATGGACTTAGGGATTGTCAGGCTGAGTGAAATAAATAAGACAGAGGAAGACAAATATCATATGATATGACTTATATGTGGAATCTAAGAAATGGTACAAATGAACTTATTTACAAAACTGAAATAGAGTCTCAGGTATAGGAAACAAACTGTTATACCAGGGAGAATGTGGGGAGACACACTGGGAGTAATAAGGATTGATATATATACATTACTATACATAAAACAGATAACTAATAAGGACCTACTTTAAAGCACAGGGAACTCTACTCAATACTCTGTAATGACCTAAATAGGAAAAGAATCTAAAAGAGAATGTTATATATGTATATGTATATATATATATATATATAACTAATTAACTTTGCTGCATACCTGAAAATAATGCCACATTGTAAATCAACTATCAGTTCAATTCAGTCACTCAGTCGTGTACAAATCTTTCAGTTCAGTTCAGTCGCTCAGTCGTGTCCGACTCTCCACGACCCCATGAATCACAGCACACCAGGCCTCCCTGTCCATCACCAACTCCCAGAGTTCACTTAAACTCATGTCCACAGAGTCGGTGATGCCATCCAGCCATTTCATTCTCGGTCATTCCCTTCTCCTCCCACCCCCAACCTTTCCCAGCATCAGAGTCATTTCCAGTGAGTCAACTCGTCGCATTAGGTGGCCAAAGTATTGGAGTTTCAGCTTTAGCATCAGTCCTACCAATGAACACCCAGGATCGATCTCCCTTAGAATGGACTGGTTGGATCTTCTTGCGGTACAAGGGACTCTCAAGAGTCTTCTCCAACATCACAGTTCAAAAGCATCAATTCTTCCTTTGTGACCCCATAAATCACAGCACGCCAGGCCTCCCTGTCCATCACCAACTCCCGGAGTTCACTCAAACTCATGTCCATCGAGTCGGTGATGCCATCCAGCCATCTCATTCTCTGTCGTCCCCTTCTCCTCCCACTCCCAATCTTTCCCAGCATCAAGTCTTTTCCAGTGAGTCAACTCTTCGCATTAGGTAGCCAAAGTATTGGAGTTTCAGCTTTAGCATCAGTCCTTCCAGTGAACACCCAGGATTGATCTCCTTTAGAATGAACTGGTTGGATCTCCTTGCAGTCCAAGGGACTCTCAAGAATCTTCTCCAACACCACAGTTCAAAAGCATCAATTCTTCGGCAATCAGCTTTCTTCACGGCCCAACTCTCACATCCATACATGACCACGGGAAAAACCATAGCCTTGACTAGGTGGACCTGTGTTGGCAAAGTAATGTCTCTGCTTTTTAATATACTATCTAGGTTGGTCATAACTTTCCTTCCAAGGAGTAAATGTCTTTTAATTTCATGGCTGCAATCAGCATCCGCAGTGATTTTGGAGCCCCCCAAAAATAAAGTCTGACACTGTTTCCACTGTTTCCCCATCTATTTCCCATGAAGTGATGGGACAAAATCAACTATAGTCCAATACAATTCTTTAAAAAGAAAAAGAAAACAAAGAATATGTAACAAAGACCATATGTAGGTGGCCTTGAAACTCTAAAATACTTATTATATGGCTTCTTACAGAAAATAATTTGCTAAAGAATGGACTCAATGTGTGCCTTGTTGATCCAGAGGCTCCACTTTGGATCAATGTGTAGAACTTACAAGAAACTCTCCATTCATGACAATTCTCCCCAAATACATGGGACTGAGTCTCCATGTACTGAGTTTCTCAACACTTCAAACATTTACGAGGAAAGTGAACATTCATCAGAAATAGCACAAGTCTACTTTGAATAGGAGCAAAACCATATGACCCCAAAGGTTTGTCTAGTGCTAAGATCCCATGAGTCTACAACATGAAGCTAGGATCTGATGCATAAAAGGTGATTACTGAAGACTCAGTTACCCAAATACAGAACAGACTCTCTAGCGGAAATGTCAAAGTCCAAAAATAAACAATCAGCCATGGCATCTTAACAACCTGGAATTTATTCAGTTATGTCATCAACATGTTAACCATTGAAGGTGTTGGTCATGTATACCTGTCACCCTCAAAGACTAGGAAAGGTGTTAACTCACTTATTTTGTTTTTCCTATGCACATGTATATGACCACAGCTATAGGTAGCAAAGGCTTCAGTAAATGGAACTTTGCTTGTATACCTGAATTTCATGGGTCTTGAATGTTCCACAAGGGATCCAAGCACAGCAAAAGTATTTATATACTAGGACCACTAATCAGGGTTTAATTAGCCTTATAATTAGCAGGATAAACAGAAGCACAATTCCCAAATTGCTCATTGCTTTTTTTACATGTCTATGGAGCACTATTTTATTTGCCTTTGCATCTCCCAGCATTTTAGCACAAAATTAATCATTAAAGTTTGTTAAATATTGAATGAATTGCTCGCTTGCTTTCTACAAAATTCAGCTTTATCATATTTGCTTAATTACAATGTCCAAGTGTATCAACTATAAGCACATTCCACTCCATGGGTTACTGAAAGAGAGGAAAACGATATTTATATTCCCAAACTGAGGTTGCTCCAGAACAAAATAGTGGTGCAGATTCACACAGACTGTTGTCATTTCAATAGTTTTTCTTGAGTTTCCTTTAGTTTTATCTTCAGGAAAGTGGGTTGTCCTGCTCTTCTTTGTTTTAAGTGAAGAAATTAACATATAGAGGTGTTAAATGGTCACTTGGTCTAAGACAAGGTTTCTCAAAGTATGATCCCCAGACCGCCTGATAAATGTCATTTAGGGTGTGTATCAGACACCTTGTGTGCACTAGTAGAGATGCACTTGGCTTTGCCTCTCTCTGGGGCCTTCAACCACCTGCTTGACCCCAGCCATTCCTGTAACCACCTGATCTCCCAGGTCCCAACTGACTTCCCATGAGTGTGATCAACAACATCTGGGATACGCCGATGGCCTGGGCCTTCAGCTCTCATCTTCACTGCCATGTCTGAGGTATAGAAGGCCACAAGATCCACCTGGCACCCAGCATTTTCAACCCAGAAGAGCAGAGGAATTCATGCTCCATGGAGAGCCTCTGGCCATGGGAATGGCAGACAGTGGAGGAAGTGTCCTCATTCCTTCCCCTGCTCTGGCCATCCTGATACAGTGGTTCCATAGGCTCTTGGGAGACCAACTTGTGAGAACTTAGTTTCACCTGCCCTGCAGTGGCAGCCAGTGCACTGGTATTACTCCGTTTCCCCACTCCCTTTGCCCTCCGGGTACTTCTCTGGGCATCTAGTTCCCCGTAAAGTGGAAGGACATGAGCTTTTGATCGGCTTTGCCCTCTGGGACCCAGGCCAGCTATTATCGAGTTGGGGTACCTGGACTAGGGCACTTTTAAGCTCCCCACAAGATGTTCAGGCACCTACAGAGAACCACAGGATCTACAACGTGAACTGAGTGTGAAGGACTCTAACTTCAGTCATCTTTCCATCCTAACGTATGCTGGATAAAAGAAAGACAACCCCATCATTTTTCTGCGAGGCCAAGGAGAGAGAGAAACCCCTGACTGATCACACCACATCCACTCCACGCCTCAAGAGGCTGCTGAGCCGTTCCTGACACCTGACTATACCTGCGGCCAAGCAGTGCACCAACTCACCTGCCCATCTGGGCACTCTGTCCAGCTTATCACGCCTGCGCTGATCTGTGACGTCAGACAGGCACCATTCTGTCTCATTTCCTGGCTCACAGTCAGCCAGACACACTTCTGGGTGTTCTTCTACTGTCCTTTCTCTCTCTCTTACTCTCTCTTTCCCTTTTTTTTTTTTTCTCTTCTACTGTCCTTTCCCTTTCTCTCTTACTCTCTCTTTCTCTCTCTCTTACTCTCTCTTTCCCTTTTTCTTTTCTCTTCTACTGTCCTTTCCCTTTCTCTCTTACTCTTTCTCTCTCTCTTACTCTCTCTTTCTCCTTTTTTTCCCTCTTTCTTTCCTTCCTCCCTCCTTTCCTTCCTTGCTTCCCTTCCCTTCCTTCCCTCCCTCTTTCTTTTTTTCTCTCTTTCTCCTTCTTTCATAAGTCACTCCAACCCTAAAGACCCTGTTTACCATCTATTGCCTCTTTGTTGGGAAAATACCAAGCCAAATAAATAAATTAAGTATAGCGCTAACTGCCCCACAAGTGATGAGGGGACAGCAGTCCCTAGTGCTTTGTTATAGCTGTTTTCACCCTCAATGTCATATCTCTGAAGCTGGATTAGAAGGGACACTGCTGGCAAACATCTTTGGAAATGCTATAAATAGCAAATCAGCAAGATCGGAGAACAAAAGAGAAGCGCAGTGAGTGTAATTAGTTCACTTACTGAGCAAGTTGACTGTTCTGAGGCTGAGGACTGTGTTCCGGCAGATGAGATTGTGGAATGGGGAGGAAAGGAAAAAGGACTTCCTGCCCAGTGTGAGGGAAGGGCACATATGTGACATCCATGCACAGGCAGGCTCTCAGAGACCCCATCCCAGGGTATACACAAGAGGAGCACTGAGAGGCAGGAGTGTAAGAACTGAGAGCTGTGACCCATGAGAAGGAAATCAAGAATCCTGAGGCTGGAAATCAAACGAAAATATAGGACACAGGGAGGACACTGCAGGACCCAGGTCATCAGCGGAAGAAACTGAAAAATGTTCCAATAACAGTGATCATAACAACACTAGCTTCCCAGGTGGCACTAGTGGTAAAGAAGCCGCCTGCCAATGCAGGAGGCAAAAGAAATGCAGGTTTGATCCCTGGGTAGGGAAGATGCCCTGGAGGAGGAAATGGCAACCCACTCCAGTATTCTTGCCTCGAGAATCCCATGGACAGAGGAGACTGGTGGGCTACAGTCCATGGGCTGGAAAAGAGTCAGACATGACTGAAGAGACAGCACACACGCAGTGTTCACTGAGCACTTACTGTGATTGTAAACATGGTTAGTCCTTCCAAGAATGCCCTTAAGGTAAGTACTGCTCTCATCTCCGCTGTACAGAATAAGAAACTGAGATGCAAAAAGATGAGCAACTCTATACAAGATGACACTTCTAACAGCAGACTTTATGAAGCAATGGGATATTTTTTCCTTTTATTCCTTCTGAACCCCATTAATGGAAACAGATGAAAGCACTGACAGAAGAAAGAATCCTGTACCACGGACCCCAACATCTGGAATTCTAGAAAACCATTCCCTCAGCACATGCTAAGAAGTAGACAGGGGAACAGAGAGGGGCCAGATAACAGTGAAGCTGGGGACCACGGGTCTTTGCAGCCCACCACCCTACTCCTTCCAGCACTGTCTTTCACAGCTGAAGAGCCTCCTTGTGAAAAGCTTATCTCCTCTTTGAACTTTCACAGGACCAAGAACACGGTTTTCAGCATCCACCACAGCTTCTGCTTCCCAACATTTATGTGGCCTTTGAGAGCAAAGACTGTGCCTGTTTCATCTGTGCAGCTCCCCATGGACTGAGCACAGGGACTGGCACACAGCTGCAACTCAGTTAATGAATCAAAGAAATGGAAGTTTTGAAGGACAGAGAAATAAATGAATGAATATGTAAGCACATTTTAACCTGTTGTATATATTTTAAAAAACCTAACTCTGTGGAGAATACAAAATATTTCCAGGCTTCACATCATCTTCAGTTTTCAGTATCAACAGAGAAGGACTTGAGTACCTGAAGGAAAGTTTATTTTCCAAGAACACATAGCCAGGAAGTAGAGGAGCCAAGGTGGTGCTCAGGTCTTCCAAATCTTGAAAAATCAATAGTTAAGGGGACTTTCCTGTGGTCCAGTGGTTCAGATTCACCTTCCAGATTAGAGAGGTGCAGCTTCAAGCCGAGATCAGGGAGAGAAGATCCCATATGCCTCATGGCCAAAGAGTGAAAACCATAAAACAAAAGCAATATTGTAACAAATTCAACAAAGACTTTAAAAATGGTTCAGGTCACAAAATCTTAAAAAAAAATCAACAACTAAAGGCAAATGAGATACTTAGAAGAGTCAATCTCATGGAAACAGAAAGTAGAAGAGTGGTTGGTAGCGGCTGGGGTGGGGAAATGAGGAGCTGCTGTTTAATGGGTACAGAGTTTATTTTGCAAAATGAAAACAGCTCCATGGATGGATGGTGGTGACAGTAGCCTAATAATGTGAATGAACTTAATGTCACTGAACATTATACCTCAAAATGATTATAATGATAAATTTTATGTTATTTGTATTTTACTACGACTAATTTTTTAAGTCAGTAGCTAATGTTTATGATGCATTTGCTATGTGCCAGCACCATTTCAACATTTTAGGTTCTTTAATCCTCACAACAATCCTAGAGTATAAATACTCTATTTACAAATGAGAATCTGAGTTACAAAGAGGGGAAGTATTATGGCCAAAGTCACATTGATAGTAACCCAAGAGACAAACCCAAGGAGTCTACTTCTAGTCATGACGGGAAATAAACAAAGGGAAGATGGTTTGATGAGGTATCTGCTGAAGGAACAGAAGTTTTATATTAGGCAAATGTAGGTATTTCTGTCTAAATTCGTCTTGTTATCACATACCTGGCCATCTTTTTTAGGGCACCTGAAAAATCTTATTTTATTTCAACTCACTTCTCAGGCTGAAAGTGACCCCTCTAAGTGAATACAGATAGATACACTCAAAGATCAGCAACTCTGTATTCAGAGAGAACCCCCAGCACTCTTTGCCTAGGTGATATTTGACATTTCATGTGACCTCTTGGTATAGAGATTATAATATTTTCATGAACATAGATATTGTAAATACTAAATGAGACAATACATGTAAAAGCAATAGACCCCTGCCTGGCTCAACACAAATTAGTTATTCTTATTAAGTTATGACCAACCTAGATAGCATATTAAAAAGCAGAGACATTACTTTGCCAACAAAGGTCCGTCTAGTCAACGCAATGGTTTTTCCCGTGGTCATGTATGGATGTGAGAGTTGGACTGTGAAGAAAGCTGATCGCCGAAGAATTGATGCTTTTGAACTGTGGTGTTGGAGAAGACTCTTGAGAGTCCCTTGGACTGCAAGAAGATCCAACCAGTCCATTCTAAAGGAGATCAGTCCTGGGTGTTCATTGGAAGGACTGATGCTAAAGCTGAAACTCCAATACTTTGGCCACCTCATGCAACGAGTTGACTCACTGGAAAAGAGTCTGATGCTAGGAGGGATTGGGGGTGGGAGGAGACGGGGATGACAGAGAATGAGATGGCTGGATGGCATCACCAGCTCGATGGACATGAGTTTGAGTGAACTCCGGGAGTTGGTGATGGACAGGGAGGCCTGGTGTGCTGTGATTCATGGGGTCGCAAAGAGTCGGACACGACTAAGCAACTGAACTGAACTGAATAAAAATAACTTGTTCTCAATTCTTATCTAGTACACTCTTCAGCTTCTGGGTATGAAGATGCTCTATAGTTCCAGGAAGATTAATATTTGTACTGCTTCTTAAGATCTACATAGTAAGATTCCTCAATAAGTCAAAATATGGTCATCTGAAAGAAAACTACTTCTAGCCTAAATGGCTAACAGCTCCCTGTGCTGAAAGTCCATTTGTAGGCTCTAGGTGTCTTCTTCCTGCAGTCATTCATTCTTCTAGTTGAATAATTCCAACTCCATTCATCCATCTCTTCTTCCTACAGCATCACTTTAAGTCGTGGTGTTGGTATAAACAGAGTCCTAAGGGTCTGACTCGGAGAAGGCAAAGGCAAGCCACTCCAGTACTCTTGCCTAGAAAATCCCGTAGATAGAGGAGCCTAGTAGGCTGCAGTCCATGGGGTCGCTACAAGTCAGACATGACTGAGTGACTTCACTTTCACTTTCACACATTGGAGAAGGAAATGGCAACCCACTCCAGTGTTCTTGCCTGGAGAATCCCAGGGACAGCGGAGCCTGGTGGGCTGCCGTCTATGGGGTCGCACAGAGTCGGCCACGACTGAAGTAACTTAGCAGCAGCAGCAAGGGTCTGACTGGAGCTGAATGGAATCAGAAGATTATACTGAACCTGAATATTTGCTTGGTAATTATCCAAACACAGCCTTCAATGCTATTCAACCTGTGGCTAACACTACTTAAGATTCTTTTCTGCTTTGTTGTTCTCTTGATATAGGAATAAACTCCATTCTCAATAAATAAGAAGAAATGATTTTGTTGTTTCTGTAGCTTTGTCTCTCATTTAGCTATAAATGCACTAAATATAAATAAATACATATACACTTGAATCCTGTCCTCAAGGAGACTGCATTCTAGTAGGAGAAATAGACAAGAGCACAAATAGCTGTAGGAAGTTACAAGGGTCACAGGAGAGCGAGATCAAGAACTTCTTACCAAATTGCCTACCACATGGTAAGTGCTGAAAGCATGGTTGCTTTTGTATTTGTGAAACCTATAAAATTAAGGTGGCTTCTCTTGTGACTCAGATGGTAGAGAATCTGCCTGCAATGCGGGAGACCTGGGTTTGATCCCCGGGTCAGGAAGGTCCCCTGGAGAAGGAAATGGTAACCCACTCTAGTATTCTTGCTAGGAAATCCCATGGACAGAGAAGCCTGTTGGCTACTGTCCTTGGGGTCACAAAGAGTCAGACACGACTGAGCAACTGACACTTTCTCACTTTTCATAAAATTAAAGTAATAAAAGATACTTTTAGCTGGGGGAGGGGGGTAAATGGAAATCCAGAAAAGTCCCAGGAAAAAAGATAACTGGCTTGGGGATGAGCAGAATTTTCTATCAGAGACGGACAAATGCAATTCCAGGGACTGGCACAGTGAGTACAGAGACACAGAAGGACAAAGAGAAAAAGGTGTTTGAAAGGGATGAAGTCTGGAGAAAGTCACAGAAAGAACAAATAAAGGAAAAAAAGGAAGCTGGGACAAACACAGGATAAAGAGCAGACCTGCTATTTTACCAAGAGCTCTATAGAAAGACTTTTTTCCTCCCTAAAATATAAAGAGATACTTTTTGTGGAGCAACAGCATTCATTCATTCAACAATATTTTCCAACCATATGATTTGCTGCTTGAATATATAAAAGATAAATCAGAAGATACAGTGTCTGTCACTTAGAAGTCACGATAGAATCTATAACATGAGATAGACATGAAACAACAAAAATAATATAAGACCTAAATTTATTGAGAGTTTATTACGCTCCAAGTACAATGATCCTAACAGTAAGCATTACACTTAGTTCTATTCATGTCAGCAAAGAAAAACTTAGACATGTTCAGTAACTCATTTAAGCTCACAGAGCTAGCATGTAGTAGAGTTGAGATTCAAATTCAAATCCAAAAAACAACTCCTACACTCTTAAGATGACTCAGTCATGCTCCCAAGGAGTATTATGTTCTTTACAGACAAAGGGGAAGAACAAAGGTGTGCATGGTTACTTTAGGGAGCACTGGAAAATATGTCACAGAGGAACTTATTTGAATCTCAAAAGATATAGATGGCTATTCAACCAGCAGATGGGAAAGAGAGACTGCATTGTTTTCACATCTTCCTGCTTTAAGTGGTGGGTTCATCAGTGGTAATAAGTAAATGAACCTGTTTCCATTCAGCAACTCTAGCTCTTCATCCAATAAACCAAACCCCATTAATATATTCATCTGCTGACACATCCAACCAAAACATGAGGTTTTTCAACCAATGACTAGTCCAATTCAAAGAAAGGAAGCAGCCTGTACAAATGCCGGAAGTGCAAAAGCAGTCTTGTGTGTTCTGGAACACACAAGAGATTAGGAGGCGATGGAGCACCAGGTGAAGGGGAAGGTCCTGGAGAAGAAGGGCAAGAGCAGGAAGGTTTCCATATGCCATCCTAGGTAATTTGGGCTTTCTTTTATAAGCAGAGGGCAATTACTACAATCACTGGACAACAACAAGAAGACAAGGAATCTCCACACTGTTCTCCGTAGTGGCTGTACTAGTTTGCATTCCCACCAACAGCGTAAGAGGGTTCCCTTCTCTCCACACCCTCTCCAGCATTTATTGCATGTAGACTTTTGGATATTAGCCATTCTGACTGGTGTGAAATGGTATCTCACTGTGGTTTTGACTTGCATTTCTCTGATTATGAGGGATGTTGAGCATTTTTTCATGTGTTTGTTAGCCATCTGTATGTCTTCTTTGGAGAAATGTCCATTTAGTTCTTTGGCCCATTTTTTGATTGGGTCATTTATTTTTCTGGAGTTGAGCTGAAGGAACTGCTTGTATATTTTGGAGATTAATTCTTTGTCAGTTGTTTCATTTGCTATTATTTTCTCCCATTCTGAAAGCTGTCTTTTCACCTTGCTTATAGTTTCCTTTGCTGTGCATAAGCTTTTAATTTTAATTAGGTCCCATTTGTTTAGAACTGCCATATGATCCAGCAATCGCACTCCTGGGCATATACACTGAGGAAACCAGAATTGAAAGAGACACATGTACTCCAATGTTCAACGCAGCACTGTTTATAATAGTGAGGACATGGAAGCAACCTAGATGTCCATCTGCAGACGAATGGATAAGAAAGCTTTGGTACATGTACACAATGGAGTATTACTCAGCCATTAAAAAGAATGCATTTGAATCAGTTCTAATGAGGCAGATGAAACTGGAGCCTATTATACAGAGTGAAGTAAGCCAGAAAGAAAAACACCAATACAGTATACTAACGCATATATATGGGATTTAGAAAGATAGAAATGATAACCCTGTATACGAGACAGCAAAAGAGACACAGATGTATAGAACAGTCTTTGGGACTCTGTGGGAGAGGGTGAGGGTGGGATGCTTTGGGAGAATGGCATTGAAACATGTATATTATCATATGTGAAATGAATCACCAGTCCAGGTTTGACGCATGATTCAGGATGCTCGGGTCTGGTGCAGGGGGATGACCCAGCGGGAGGATAAGGGGAGGAGGGAGGTGGGAGGGGGATTCAGGAAGGGGAACTCATGTACACCTGGGGCGGATTCATGTCAATGTACGGCAAAACCAACCAATATAATATTGTAAAATAATTAGCCTCCAATTAAAAAACAAAACAAGAAGACAAATTTTACATACCTCTTGTGACAGTGTGACCAGACAGCAGATTAAGAGACCATTTAGTTTGGAAAACACTGCAATATTCCAAATGTGACAAGGAAGTTTCCTTTCCTCCTGGGCATGGCTAGACTCCACCTCTCAGCCTCCCTTTACATGAAGTCCATGTGACTGAGCTCCTCCTACTACAACGAGGATGGAAACGATACACATTACTTCTAGGTCTGGTTCCTAAAAATGTCCCATGAGACTTTCCTATTTTCTCTTCCCCATCTTCAAGCTCCGTACAGAGAACAAGACCCTAGATGATGATGGAGTCACACAATGGAAGGAGCTGGGGCCCCTGAGTGACTGTATGGAGCAGAGCCCCCTGGCAAACTATGCTGACTTATAACATGTATAGGAAGTAAGGTTTTATTGGATAAAGCTATAATAAACCATGACAACGTCTGCTGAAGACAGTGAGAATTGGAAAAGAACAGGGGATGGATAAAACAGATACACAGAAGTAAAATAGACATGACCTGGTCATAGACGGGATCTGAGCCATCTTTTTCACTTTATGGTCTTTAGAGGGAAAAAAAAACTCTGTAGAAGAATTACATTTTGAGGACAGATAGGGACTCTGGTGGCTCAGACGGTAAAGAACCTGCCTGCAATGCAGAAGACCTGGGTTCACTCCCTGGGTCAGGAAGATCCCCTGGAGAAGGGAATGGCTACCCACTCCAGTATTCTTGCCTGGAGAATCCCATGGGCAGAGGAGCCTGGTGGGCTATAGCCCATAGGGTTGCAAAGAGTCGGACACGATTAAGCAATTAACACTTTCAGGGACATATAAGATAGGAATGATCAAGGGCCTAGAAAAATTCAGAACTACATCTAAACTCTATATTTTCCTTAATTTCTACTTAACAGCTTCTGAGAAAATAATTGTGTGGCAAAATCTCACTTAGAAATTAAACCCCAGGCATAATGTTAGTTCAACATGAGTGCATTAATGCTGCTTTGTACTTGAAAGCTGTAAATGTAAATCTATTCCTGTCATCACAAGTTTGATTGAGATTCCCAAGTACAGTAGTTCACACTGCATCATATTTTCAGTTCCAATACTACCAGGCATGAAGCGACTCTTCAAAGAAGGATTTGTCAGCTTCATATCATGGAAGTCAAGACTAATCAGCAATGCCAACATTCTGCTGAATTCTCTATTCTTGCTGATAAGTTAATCAGGAAATGAAAACTGCTTCCAGGGGAGAGAAAGCCAAAGTAGAGATAGCTGTCCCAATGCTCAAAGCAGCACTTCCCTTGAGAAACTCAAAGCCACTTTCTACCGCAAACAATAATTGCTTATTCTTCTTCACAACCTTATGAGAAAGGGTGTGGTGCTATGTAGGTTCCAGTGGAAAGAGAATTAAGACTCAGAGCAGAAGACGTGGGTTCAGTTCTCAAGGGTACACTAGTCATTCCTTTCTTCATTCTTAAAGTGGCTCTGCCGTGTCACTCTACCAAGTAGTAGAGACGCAAAGGTGAATAACATAGCTTAATTACATACAGGTTATTTCATTGAGTTTATCTGGGTGACTTCAGGCAAGTCCCTGAACTTCTGTGAACCTCGGGTTCCCTATCACGGTCATTCATTGCACTCTGCCTGTCCAATGTCCATGGCTTCTTTTAGTAACAATAATTTCTTCTTAAAAAAACAACCTGTTCTACATTCTCAGTCATGTGTTTCTGATAGAATTGATCCAGTCCTCTGGCTCTGAGTTTGAACATGTGATTTAGCCTGGTCAATTGGTTATTAGAGTCCCTTGGCTACTGTGATTGGGGCTTCCCTGATGGCTCAGTGGGTAAAGAACCCACCTGCAATGCAGGAGACGCAGAAGACTCAGGTTAGATCCCTGGATGTGGAAGATCCCCTGGAGGAGGAAATGGCAGCCCACTCCAGTATTCTTGCCTAGAAAAATGGAAGGGGAGCCTGGTGGGCTACAGTCCAATGGATCACAAAGAGCTGGACACCACTGAAGACTAAGCATGCATGCATGCAAGTCCAACCAGCTCCTTAAATGGACTCGTCCAAGGTCACCCAAATAGATATTGGCAGAGTGTTAAGTAGAACCCACTTCTAATTCATATGTCCTTCCTCTGTCCATCCAATCACCTCTTCTCTAAGTTTCCCTTTCCAAATCTATAATACATCAGTGAGCCTTTTTGCACACTAGTTTTAAAGTCAGTCGTTTGTCTTTGGGAGATAATTTACTAATCTTTACACATAGATTTCTTACCCAAGGACTTTATTGCTTTATGCCATCTGTCTCCTTTCATAAAACATGGGTTTGAAATTAAGGAGACCAGAAGAGAAGTCACCATGTGTACATTTACCATCACAGTAACTACATAGATCACACAAGGAAAAATGTTATGTGTAGCCATGAAAACATTTGGCATATACCGAAGTTAGCTCTAATGACTGTTTTTTCACATGTTCTTGCCTTAAGTGGTTGGGTTCTTCCGTGGCAATGAATAAATGAACTGTTTCCATTCAGCAAATTTAGCCCTTCTCCAAGTAACCAAGTTCCACTGATAGATTCATCTGCTAACATAGGCAACCCAAACATGAGGTCTATTGAAACTAATAATTAGCACAACTCAGTTCAGTTCAGTTCAGTTCAGTCACTCAGTCATGTCCACTCCCCGTGACCCCATGAATCACAGCACACCAGGCCTCCCTGTCCATCAGCAACTCCCGGAGTTCACTCAAACTCATGTCCACAGAGTCGGTGATGCCATCCAGCCATCTCATTCTCGGTCGTCCCCTTCTCCTCCTGCCCCCAACCTTTCCCAGCATCAGAGTCTTTTCCAGTGAGTCAACTCGTCGCATGAGGTGGCCAAAGTATTGCAGTTTCAGCTTCAGCATCAGTCCCTCCAATGAACACCCAGGATCGATCTCCCTTAGAATGGACTGGTTGGATCTCCTTGCGGTACAAGGGACTTTCGAAGAACTATCAAAAGAACCATAATTTAGAACACTGTCAATTTCTTTTCCAATTAGCTTGGTTCAGTTTTTACTAGATGCATGGCCTTCATCAGTACCAATTAGTACCTATGAATGATGTATGCTTTTAATTAACACAGTTTCTCTTCTGACAATCCAGGCAGCAAACTATAAATGCCACTTGACAGGTAGCCTTTCAGAATACTGATCCACTGGATATGTTGATCTTTCCAAGATTTTGCCTGTGTTCACTGGACACCAAAGGTCCATAAACAGAGTTGATAAATAATTCAACCATCTCCCCATCTCAATACTCCTAAAACTATGAGAAGAAAATATTGCTAAACCCTTTCAAGGATGTCTACAATCCTGGAAACTGACAAATTTGCACTTAAAAGGAAATGAAGAAGAACCTCAACTCTCAGGGTTTCACAGAGAGAACTGTTGGATATTCCATGTTCACTGTCTGCTCTCATTCCAGGGGAGGTTTTCCAGAAAGAGACAATGATCTCAGGAAGCAGGGACGGACTCCTGGCAGAAGATGACAAGAGCCCTGAGCAAACAGCTGATCTCCTGCCTTCTCAAATATCTCATTTTAAAACTTTTCTCTGTATTTCTTCAGAGAGTCCAAATTTACTCTTTTATCATTGAAATATGTATATTATTATATGTGAAATGAATCGCCAGTCCAGGTTCGATGCATGATACAGGATGCTCGGGGCTGGTGTACTGGGATGAACTGGAGGGATGGGATGGGATGGGGAGGTGGGAGGGGGGTTCAAGATGGGGAACACATGTAAACCCGGGGCAGATTAATGTTCAGTTCAGTTTAGTTCAGTCGCTCGGTCGTGTCCGACTCTCCGCGACCCCATGAATCACAGCACGCCAGGCCTCCCTGTCCATCACCAACTCCCGGAGTTCACTCAAACCCATGTCCACAGAGTCGGTGATGCCATCCAGCCATCTCATTCTCGGTCGTTCCCTTCTCCTCCCGCCCCCAACCTTTCCCAGCATCAGAGTCTTTGCCAGGGAGTAAACTCGTTGCATGAGGTGGCCAAAGTATTGCAGCTTCAGCTTTAGCATCAGTCCCTCCAATGAACACCCAGGATTGATCTCCTTTAGAATGGACTGGTTGGATCTCCTTGCAGTCCAAGGGACTCTCAAGAGTCTTCTCCAGCACCACAGTTCAAAAGCATCAATTCTTCGGCGATCAGCTTTCTTCACAGTCCAACTCTCACATCCATACATGACCACGGGAAAAATCATAGCCTTGACTAGACAGACCTTGGTTGGCAAAGTAATGTCTCTGCTTTTCAACGTATTATCAAGGTTGGTCATAATTTTGCTTCCAAGGAGTAAGCGTCTTTTAATTTCATGGCTGCAGTCAGCATCTGCAGTGATTTTGGAGCCCCCAAAAATAAAGTCTGACACTGTTTCCACTGTTTTTCCATCTATTTCCCATGAAGTGATGGGACCAGATGCCATGATCTTTGTTTTCTGAATGTTGAGCTTCAAGCCAACCTTTTCACTCTCCTCTTTCACTTTCATCAAGAGGCTTTTGAGTTCCTCTTCACTTTCTGCCATAAGGGTAGTGTCATCTGCATATCTGAGGTTATTGATATTTCTCCCAGCAATCTTGATTCCAGCTTGTGCTTCTTCCAGCCCAGCGTTCCTCATGATGTACTCTGCATAGAAGTTAAATAAGCAAGGTGACAATATACAGCCTTGACGTACTCCTTTTCCTATTTGGAACCAGTCTGTTGTTCCATGACCAGTTCTGACTGTTGCTTCCTGATCTGCATACAAGTTTCTCAAGAGGCAGGTCAGGTGGTCTGGTATTCCCATCTCTTTCAGAATGTTCCACAGTTTATTGTGATCCACACAGTCAAAGGCTTTGGCATAGTCAATGAAGCAGAAATAGATGCTCTTCTGGAACTCTCTTGCTTCCTCCATGATCCAGCGGATGTTGGCAATTTGATCTCTGGTGCCTCTGCCTTTTCTAAAACCTGCTTGAACATCTGGGAGTTCACAGTTCACATATTGCTGAAGCCTGGTTTGGAGAATTTTGGGCATGACTTTACTAGTGTGTGAGATGAGTACAACTGTGCAGTAGTTTGAGCATTATTTGGCATTGCCTTTCTTTGGGATTGGAATGAAGACTGACCTTTGCCAGTCCTGTGGCCATTGCTGAGTTTTCCAAATTTGCTGGCATATTGAGTGCAGCACTTTCACAGCATCATCTTTCAAGATTTGAAATAGCTCAATTGGAATTCCATCAACTCCACTAGCTTTGTTCGTAGTGATGCTTTCTAAGGCCCACTTGACTTCACATTCCAAGATGTCTGGCTCTAGGTCAGTGATCACGTTATCATGACTATCTTGGTCTTGAAGATCTTTTTTGTACAGTTCTTCTGTGTATTCTTGCCACCTCTTCTTAATATCTTCTGCTTCTGTTAGGTCCATACCAACTCTGTCCTTTATCGAGCCCATCTTTGCATGAAATGTTCCCTTGGAATCTCTAATTTTCTTGAAGAGATCTCTTGTTTTTCCTATTCTGCTGTTTTCCTCTAGTTCTTTGCATTGATCGCTGAGGAAGGCTTTCTTATCTCTCCTTGCTATTCTTTGGAACTCTGCATTCAGATGCTTATATCTTTCCTTTTCTCCTTTGCTTTTCGCTTCTCTTCTTTTCACAGCTATTTGTAAGGCCTCCTCAGACAGCCATTTCGCTCTTTTGCATTTCTTTTCCATGGGGATGGTCTTGGTCCCTGTCTCCTGTACAATGTCACGAACCTCCGTCCAGAGTTCATCAGGCACTCTATCTATCAGATCTAGACCCTTAAATCTATTCCTCACTTCCACTGTATAATCATAAGGGATTTGATTTAGGTCATATCTGAATGGTTTAGTGGTTTTCCCTACTTTCTTCAATTTAAGTCTGAATTTGGCAATAAGAAGTTCATGATCTGAGCCACAGTCAGCTCCTGGTTTTGTTTTTGCTGACTGTATACAGCTTCTCCATCTTTGGCTGCAAAGAATATAATCAATCTGATTTTGGTGTTGACCATCTGGTGATGTCCATGTGTAGAGTCTTCTCTTGTGTTGTTGGAAGAGCGTGTTTGCTATGACCAGTGTGTTCTCTTGGCAAAACTCTATTAGCCTTTGCCCTGCTTCATTCTGTGCTCCAAGGCCAAATTTGCCTGTTACTCCAGGTGTTTCTTGACTTCCTACTTTTGCATTCCAGTCCCCTATAATGAAAAGGACATCATTTTTGGGTGTTAGTTCTAAAAGGTCTTGTAGGTCTTCATAGAACCGTTCAACTTTGGCTTCTTCAGCATTACTGGTAGGGGCATAGGCCTGGATTACTGTAACATTGAATGGTTTGCCTTGGAAACGAACAGAAATCATTCTGTCGTTTTTAAGATTGCATCCAAGTACTGCATTTCGGACTCTTTTGTTGACCATGATGGCTACTCCATTTCTTCTAAGGGATTCCTGCCCACAGTAGTAGATATAATGGTCATCTGAGTTAAATTCACCCATTGCAGTCCATTTTAATTCACTGATTCCTAGAATGTCGATGTTCACTCTTGCAATCTCCTGTTTGACCATTTCCAATTTGCCTTGATTCATGGACCTAACATTCCAGGTTCCTATGCAATATTGCTCTTTAGATTCATGTTAATGTATGGCAAAACCAATACAATAATGTAAAGTGATTAGCCTCCAATTAAAATAAATAAATTTTATTAAAAATCTGGGTCCAATTGTGATTTAATTATTTGTTTCAAAGGTGAATTTGGCTCTTCCCTGGTGACTGATATGGTAAAGGATCTGCCTTCAAGGCAGGAGACCTGGGTTTGATCCCTGGGCCAAGATGATTTCCTGGGGAAGGGAACGGCTATCCACTCCAGTATTCTTACCTGGAGAATCCCATGGACAGAGGAGCCAGGAGGGCAAAGGTCCAGGGGTCACAAGAGTTGGACATGACTGAACAACTAACACTTTCACTTTCAAAAGTGAATACTTCTGCTCTGCAAGGGAATGACTTGATATACAGGTAATGCATCTGATAGGTAGCAGAGTATGAGAGTGAAGAACACAACACCGGGTCCAACATGGCAAACTTTTACTATTCACTTGAGCAAGCTCTTCTACCTCTTTGTGCCTCAGTTTACTCAACTGTGAAATGGGAATGACCACAATCCCATCAACTTCAGAGGGTTGTTGTGAAGATTGAACAATAAGTGTAAGAATCTAAAAGAGTGTTTGGCATATAGTGAATGCCTTATAAATATTAGCTTCAGAGGAAAAATATCAGCCTGGAAATTAGATGGCAGTGTTAAAGACTCCACAGTCGTCACTTAAGTCCACACTTAAGTCTTACTTTCGTACTTTTATTGTCTTTCCATGGCGTCATATATTATGATCAGTTATTCTCTTCTCATCAGGGCTTCTGTGGGGGCTCAGTTAGTAAAGAATCTGACTGCAATGCAGAAGATCCAGGTTCAGTCCCTGGGTCGGGAAGATCCCCTGGAGGAGGAAATGGCAGCACATCCCAGTATTCTTGCCTGGAGAATTCCATGGACAGAGGAGCCTGGTGGGCTACAGTTGCAAAGAGTTGGAGACAACTGAGTGACTAACACACTCTCCTTAAAATGAATCCAATGATTTCCTCATTGGTTACTGATAGTAATAGCCACCATTAAGCACTTACTGTTACCCACATGATGTCAGTATTAACTATTTTACAGATGAAACTGAGGCTCAGAGAGTTTAAGTACCAAGGTCGTTGTTGTTTAGTCACCAAGTCATGTCTGACTCTGCGACCCCATGGACTATATAGCCCGCCATGCTCCTCTGTCCATGGAATTTCCCAGGCAAGAATACTGGGGTGGATAGATTAAAGACAGCACAACTTCTTTGATATCCTCCTATTGAAAGGTGGGATTTATTTTTCCTCCTCTCGAAGTTGTGCCAATCTGTGACTGCTCTGGCCAACTGAGCACAGCAGAAATGATGGTATTCTGGTTCCAGTCACAGCTTCCCCCATCTGAGAAATAAGGATCCTAACTATAACTGAACTGAACTGAACTGAACCATAACCGCCATGCCTGCTTCACAAAGTAGTGAGGATCAGATGAGTTAACAGATGTGAATGTGCTTTGCAAAGTAGAAAGCACTACACAGGCATTAAGAATTACTATCATTTTTGTACAAGCTAATTATATTGTATATTATTACATAACAATGAAAATCACCTGCACTATAGGGTTGCTTTGTCCACATGTGTAATTTAGACTGTGGGGATCCTAAAGAACAATATGCAATACCTACACACCCAAACTGTTCACCACAGGTAGGTTACGTCTTTGCACAGCAAAACACCTGTTCTGTTCAGTTCAGTTATTTTCATTTAAAGTCACCTCAACAAATCACTTATGTGAGTATGTGAATCAAAAGAGAAGAATACAGACAGATCTTCCTTGTACCATTTATTTCTGGGAAATCAAATCAATAAATATGTGATGAGCACCTATACACTGACCTTAGGTCTAGTTGATTTAAAAAAAGAAAATCAAGTCGATAAAGGCCCTGCTCTCAAGAGGTTTAATTAAAATCATGGGAAATGGGGGTAGAGAGTTGGAGGGGACTTCCAATGGATTCTTTGGTAAAATAAAGGTCCTTCTGTAATGTCTAAATTAGTTCTTTAAATTTTCCATTCTATGATTATAAATTATTAAATAATGATTTATCTCTAATTAAGACACAACTGTAATAAAACATTTTACCTGGTTTTGACCTGCCATGAGGAATGTCTGATGACATTATCAATGAATGATGACTTTAACTGACTAAGGTCATCTCAGGATGAGTCTGTACCAAGGCAAATTGGAGCCAATACTCTCATGCTGCTCCTTAAGACTTAGCTCAGGGTTCACCTAATCCAGGCAGCCTTCCTTGATTTATCCTCCATGCAGCTGACTCTTATATAAACACACTCAGATACACCCAGACCATTCTCTCTTCTTCCATAGAATTCTTTACTTCTCCATGTCACAGTGGTTCTCAAACTTTAAGGAGCATCAGAATTCCTGGGGGCTTACTAATACACAGATTGCTGACCAACAAAGTTTCAGATTTAGTAGGTCTGAATGGGTAGGGTCTAAAAATGTGCATGTCATTGTTCTCAGTCAATGCTAATACTTTCGGTCCAAGGACCAAGCTTTGAGTCTACTGCTGTGTCATATATCATTGATCAGACTGTCCTGTAATAATCTCTTTGCATTTTTCTCTAAAATGTTGTATTAAATATCTATTGTCTCTCCCAGCAGACCATGGTGAACTTTTTCAAGTGGAGGCATTTGTCTTCTCCTTCATAAGCCCAGAGCCTGATGTACAGTAGACCTGCTGAATGTTTGTTGAACAGATGACTAAATGAATGTTACATCTTGAAGTTAAAAGACATGCATACACACACTGCATTAGAGAAAGGCTTCAGGGTTCAGCCAGAGGGTATGGAGAATGGTCAAGTATCTTGTATATCTAAAGATTTAAGACACTGCTTCCAACAGTTGCCACACATCCCAGCCACCTAGCAAACACCAATTTATTACTGGGCTTAGATTTGAACTGTCACCGTTTGAGGGTAACACGCAAATAAAGAAGCCAAGATGAGGAGCAAACATAAAATCAAGACATAAGAGAATATTTTTAAAGAATTGGAAATGAAGCTTTTGGAAAAGATAAAATTGAAGGTGGGAGGCTGGCCAGGAAGAAATAGAGCTAAAATCAGGTTGATGCAAAGAACAGTCCTGAAGAAAATAGAATTGACTTACTGCTGGAGTCTCAGAAGGTGGAACTGAAACTCAAACTTCCATCAGTAAACATTTATTCATGACCCGGGAGTGAAGTACTAGCACCCAAAAGTGAATCAGACACTGTCCCTATTGTCTTATGAGACAAAGATTTAAATGCAAGTGGGTTATTTGAGAAGCGATGCCCATAAGCACCAGTAGGGGAGGGAAGACATGAGAAATGGAAGAGAGGAAGCCAAGACCATGGTTGACAGTACACAGATGATCTCTGTGGGCAAATGCTGCTCAGTCTCACTGGGGATCTCCCTCTGGGAGGTGACAAACTATGCCTCAGTGCTGTCCCACCCCAAGGACAGGAAAGCCGAGATGTTTACCCACCACCTCTCACCTGTAGTTGGTTGAAGGCTGCTCCTGAGGACATGAATCCCTAGGCACTTCCAACATGCTGAATTTGCAGACAGATGCACCAAGAAGCCTCCAGCAGAATGCTGAGTACCAGTGGATGTGGGTGGGACACCAACAGCATCTGCTACACCTACTTGCAAATAGTGCCTATAAGCTAGGAGACGGTGAACGTAAACCGTCACCCATGATGCAATGCCAACGAAGTACTTAAGGCGCCAGGGCACCATGAGATTCTTAGATTCACGGTGATTAACAAGTAACTTGTAGCACATTTGTGATACTATTACTCTTCTAACAGCAGTCTAGTAAGTGTTAGTCACTCAGTCGTGTCTGACTCTTTGTGACCCTATGGACCGTAACCCACCAGGCTCCCCTGTCCATGAAATTCTCCAGGCAAAAATACTGGAGTGGGTAGCCATTCCCTTCTCCAGGGGATCTTCCTGACCCAGAGATCCAACCCAGGTCTCCTGCACTGCAGGTAGATTATTTACCAGCTGAGATACCAGGGAAACCCAGTGAGAAGTACTACTATTAGTACTATAGTAATATTATTACTATATTATATTACAGTAATATTATTACTATAGTAATATTATCCAAGTGACCCAAGAGACATCTGAGGCCAAGATTGTTGAAGCAACTTGCCCAAGGTCACACAGCAGGTTGGAAACAGAACCAGAATGACACAGGAACCTGTCTGTCCCCCATCTGAGGCTCTCTGCTCTACAACCCAGCAGCACACGTTCAGTTCAGTTCAGTTCAGTCGCTCAGTCGTGTCTGACTCTTTGCGACCCCATGAATCACAGCATGCCAGGCCTCCGTGTCCATTACCAACTCCCAGAGTTCACTCAAACTCATGTCCATCGAGTCGGTGATGCCATCCAGCCATCTCATTCTCGGTCATTCCCTTCTTCTCCCACCCCCAATCCCTCCCAGCATCAGACTCTTTTCCAGTGAGTCAACTCGTCGCATGAGGTGGCCAAAGTATTGGAGTTTCAGCTTTAGCATCAGTCCTTCCAATGAACACCCAGGATTGATCTCCTTTAGAATGGACTGGTTGGATCTCCTTGCAGTCCAAGGGACTCTCAAGAGTCTTCTCCAGCACCACAGTTCAAAAGCATCAATTCTTCGGCAATCAGCTTTCTTCACAGTCCAACTCTCACATCCATACATGACCACAGGAAAAACCATAGCCTTGACTAGCCGGACCTTGGTTGGTTGCTGCTGCTGCTGCTAAGTCACTTCAGTCGTGTCCGACTCTGTGTGACCCTATAGACGGAAGCCCACCAGGCTCCCACGTCCCTGGGATTCTCTCCAGGCAAGAACACTGGAGTGGGTTGCCATTTCCTTCTTCAATGTGTGAAAATGAAAAGTGAAAGTGAAACAGTGCTGCAGTGAACATTGGAGTACATGTGTCTCTTTCAATTCTGGTTTCCTCGGTGTGTATGCCCAGGAGTGCGATTGCTGGATCATATGGCAGTTCTATTTCCAGTTTTTTAAGGAATCTCCACACTGTTCTCCATAGTGGCTGTACTAGTTTGCATTCCCACCAACAGTGTAAGAGGGTTCCTTTCTCTCCACATCCTCTCCAGCATTTATTGCATGTAGACTTTTGGATAGCAGCCATTCTGACTGGTGTGAAATGGTATCTCATTGTGGTTTTGATTTGCATCTCTCTGATTATGAGGGATGTTGAGCATTTTTCCATGTGTTTGTTAGCCATCTGTATGTCTTCTTTGGAGAAATGTCTGTTTAGTTCTTTGGCCCATTTTTTGATTGGGTCATTTATTTTTCTGGAATTGAGCTGCAGGAGCTGCTTGTATATTTTGGAGATTAATCCTTTATCAGTTGCTTCATTTGCTATTATTTTCTCCCATTCTGAAGGCTGTCTTTTCACCTTGCTTATAGTTTCCTTTGCTGTGCAGAAGCCTTTGATTTTAATTAGGTCCCATTTGTTTATTTTTGCTTTTATTTCCAATATTCTGGGAGGTGGGTCATGGAGGATCCTGCTGTGATTTATGTCGGAGAGTGTTTTGCCTACATTCTCCTCTAGGAGTTTTATAGTTTCTGGTCTTACATTTAGCTCTCTAATCCATTTTGAGTTTATTTTTGTGTATGGTGTTAGGAAGTGTTCTAGTTTCATTCTTTTACAAGTGGCTGACCAGTTTTCCCAGCACCACTTGTTAAAGAGACTGTCTTTTCTCCATTTTATATTCTTGCCAGGACATGGAAGCAACCTAGACGTCCATCTGCAGATGAATGGATAAGAAAGCCTTGGTACATATGCACAATGGAGTATTATTCAGCCATTAAAAAGAATACATTTGAATCAGTTCTAATGAGGTGGATGAAACTGGAGCCTATTATACAGAGTGAAGTAAGCCAGAAAGAAAAACACCAATACAGCATACTAACGCATATATATGGAATTTAGAAAGATGCAAATGATAACCCTGTATACGAGACAGCAAAAGAGACACAGATGTATAGAACAGTCTTTGGGACTCTGTGGGAGAGGGTGAGGGTGGGATGATTTGGGAGAATGGCATTGAAACACGTATGTTGTCATATGTGAAATGAATCACTAGTTCAGGGTCAATGCATGTTATAGGATGCTCGGGGCTGGCATGCGGGGATGACCCAGAGGGAGGATAAAGGGAGGAGGGAGATGGGAGGGGGGTTCAGGAGGGGGAACTTATGTAAACCCGGGGCGAATTCATGTCAATGTATGGCAAAATCAACCAATATAATACTGTAAAATAATTTGCCTCCAATAAAAAATTAATTAATTTAAAAAAAAAAAAGAAAAGTGAAAGTGAAGTCGCTCAATTGTGTCCGACCCTTAGCGACCCCACGGACTGCAGCCTACCAGGCTCCTCCGTCCATGGGATTTTCTAGGTAAGAGTTCAGTTCAGTTCAGTTCAGTCGCTCAGTCGTGTCTGACTCTCCACGACCCCATGAATCACAGCACGCCAGGCCTCCCTGTCCATCACCAACTCCTGGAGTTCACTCAAACTCATGTCCACAGAGTCAGTGATGCCATCCAGCCATCTCATTCTCTGTCATCCCCTTCTCCTCCTGCCCCCAACCTTTCCTAGCATCAGAGTCTTTTCCAGTGAGTCAACTCGTCGCATGAGGTGGCCAAAGTATTGGAGTTTCAGCTTTAGCATCAGTCCTTCCAATGAACACCCAGGATTGATCTCCTTTAGAATGGATTGGTTGGATCTCCTTGCAGTCCAAGAGACTCTCAAGAGTCTTCTCCTGCACCACAGTTCAAAAGCATCAATTCTTCGGCAATCAGCTTTCTTCAAGTTCCAACTCTCACCTCCATACATGACCACGGGAAAAACCATAGCCTTGACTAGACGGACCTTGGTTGGCAAAGTAATATCTCTGCTTTTTAATATGCTATCTAGGCTGGTCATAACTTTCCTTCCAAGGAGTAAGCGTCTTTTAATTTAATGGCTGCAATCAGCATCCGCAGTGATTTTGGAGCCCAAAAAAATAAAGTTTCCACTGTTTCCCCATCTATTTCCCATGAAGCAATGGGACCAGATGCCATGATCTTCATTTTCTGAATGTTGAGCTTCAAGCCAACATTTTCACTCTCCTCTTTCACTTTCATCAAGAGGCCTTTGAGTTCCTCTTCACTTTCTGCCATAAGGGTGGTGTCATCTGCATATCTGAGGTTATTGATATTTCCCCAGCAATCTTGATTCCAGCTTGTGCTTCTTCCAGCCCTGCGTTCCTCATGATGTACTCTGCATATAAGTTAAATAAGCAGGGTGATAATATACAACCTTGACGTACTCCTTTTCCTGTTTGGAACCAGTCTGTTGTTCCATGTCCAGTTCTAACTGTTGCTTCCTGACTTTTAGGCATCTTCAATTCACAGCCCATGCGCAGACGTCCACCCAAGTAAGGATTCTTCTAGTCAATTCCTTCTGACAAGGCTTATTTTTTCCTCTTACAAGCTCTGGTCTAGAATAGTACCATTCTGTTCTGCAGAGACTGTCTGAGCTTAATTCACCTGCCACCCCCAAATCACCACCCTCTCAGGCCTTTTTACACCATAGCTTATGACCTGGTTTATTCCCATGTCCACAATAAACCCCAGTGTTCCCCTGCCAAGGCATGTGATTTTCAGACAACATGTGTTTTTAAAACTGCAGCTTGCTGCTAGCGTTTGTCTGAGGTCTTCTCACCCATGGTCCCTGGAGGCCCTGTGATACTGTTTGTGCAAGTTAAGTAAGTGGCCCTAAAGTAGGTTGTAATTAATTCAGCTGTTTAGCTCATTGAACTAAAAAATATCAAATTAAATGGCTTCTTTTTATCCTAGTGCTTTTGTTTTCACTGTTTTCCACTTCATCAGGTATTGGGGCCAAACCATATGATTTCCCCAATCCTGTCGCTAAAATTCTTTAATTGCACATTGAATGTGCCAGGAAATCCACCAAACACTGGTCATTAGCAGTAGCATGAAAACAGGTAGATGATGCGTGGATGGAAGGAGGTGTCCCTCTCTCAGTGCTCTGGAAGCTCCCCTCTGGTGCTTCCTCCTTCTCTAATACAGTCCGTTCTAGATTCTCAGGAGGAACTCAGAGAGGCAAGGACAAGCTCATATCCCTTTCTGATGTTGTGAAACTTTCTAGAACCCACAGCCGAGTACTGTACCATTTAGGGCTTTATTTGTGGATCAATTTCCAGGAAGAACACAATACAATGCATCATTGTATTGTGCATGCGTGCTAAGTCACTTCACTCATATACAACTCTTCGAAACCCTATGGACTGTAGCCTGCAAGGCTCTTCTGTCCATAGGATTCTCCAAGCAAGAATATTAGAGTAGGTTGCCTGCATTCCTCCAGGGGATCTTCCTGACCCAGCAACCCAGGGATCAAATCCACATCTCTGACATCTCTTGTATCACTGTATAGAGACTTTGCTATTACCTCATATAAATATATGATAGACTGACATGCTGGACCAAACGTCCTTAATTCCTAGACACTGTATTTACCAGTTTCTGGTGTTTTATGTGAAGCCTAATGTCTGCTCTGAACGTAAACATTTATTGACCATTACAATGGCAAGCCACTCCAGTACTCTTGCCTAGAAAATCCCATGGATGGAGGAGCCTGGTAGGCTGCAGTCCATGGGGTTGCTAAGGGTCGGACACGACTGAGCGACTTCACTTTCACTTTTCACTTGCATGCATTGGAGAAGGAAATGGCAAACCACTCCAGTGTTCTTGCCTGGAGAATCCCAGGGACGGGGGAGCCTGGTGGGCTTCCGTCTATGGGGTCACACAGAGTCGGACACAACTGAAGTGACTTAGCAGCAGCAGCTTTGTGTTAAGTTCATAGTTGTAACAGACTGTAAACATGTCCACAATCCTTGTACTCATCTGAGCATCTATGCCCTTTGCTATATGATTTTGCAGCTCAGTCAGTCAATTCAGTCACTCAGTCATGCCCGATTCTTTGCATCCCCATGGACTGCAGCACACTAGGCTTCCAAATCCTGCAATAGATTGCAGCTCACATAATGACATCTATTTCCAATCCCCTTAAGTCTTGGCTGGAGTTGTGCCTTTAATTTGGCTAATACAATGCAGCAGAAGTGATGGTGAGCCAGTTCCCAGGCCAGATCCTAAAGGCTTTGCCCAATTCTGCTCTCCCTCAGGACCATGCCTCCACCATGTGAATAAGCTTGGATAAGCCTACTGAAGGAGGAACACAGAGATTTACTCAGTCGTGTCCAACTCTTTGCAACCCCCCAGACTGTAACCTGCCAGGCTCCTCTGTCCATGGAATTCTCCAGGCAAGAGTACTGGAGTGGGTTGCCATTCCCTTCAGGGGATCTCCCGGACCCAGGGGTTGAACCTGGGTCTTCCACATTGCAGGCAGATTATTTCCCATCTGAGCTACCAGGGAGGAGGATGGGGCCATGTAAAGTAGAGCTGAGTTAGCCAGTTCATCCAGCTGGAGCCTCAAAGATGTCAGAGAAACCAGCCAAGATCAAAAAGCCTCAGCTGACTTGCCAAGGCAACCCTGTAGATATATGAGGAAAGCCATCCTAGATGTATCAATGCCCCCAGCTGACTTACAGACTCATAAGTTAACTGAATACTTGCTGTGATAAGCCAGGAAGCTTTGAAGTTGTTTGTTACGCAGCAATAACTGACTGATACAGTTGGGTTTAGATCTGGTGTCTAATGGAGGTTAGGATGGTATTACAGACTGAATGTTTGTGTTTCCCTCACAACTCATGTGTTGAAGATTTACCCCACATTGTGGTTGTATTACAAATGGGGCTTTTACAGACTGACAGCTATAGAGAACAAGCTAGTGGCTAGCAGGGGAAGAGGGAAAGGAGAAGGAGATATTTAACAATTCAGAGGTACAAACTTTTAGGTGCAAAATATGCTAAGGGATATAGCATACAACATGGGGAATATAGCCAATATTTTATAATAACTATAAATGGAGTACAACATTTGAAAATTGTGAATCACCATACTGCATACCTGTAACTTATATAATAAAAAATTAAATAAAAAAGAAGTGCAGCTTCTAAGTAAGTAAAGCTAAATGAGGTCATAATATGTATGTGTGTATTAGTTGCTCAGTGTTTGCAACCCCATGGACTGTAGCCTGGCAGGCTCCTCTATCCATGGGATTCTCCAGGCAAGAATATTGCAGTGGGTTGCCATTCCCTTTTCCAGGGGTCATAATAGTGGGGCCCTGATCCAATAGGATTAGTATCCTTAGAAGAAGAGATAACAGAGAGCTTGCTCTTTCTCTCCCTGTGCATACTGGAGAAAAAGCCATGTGAGGACACACTGGGAAGGTGGCCATCTTCAAACAAGAGGGAAGTTTTAACCAGAAACAAAATTCAAGAAAGAATCCTGATCTTGGACTTCTAGCCTTCAGACTATAAGAAAATAAATCTCTATTAAGTCACCTATTCTATAGTGTTTGGTTATGGTAGCCCTAGCAGACTACCACAAGTGGAAAACAGAAAGGAATCTACAGGATATGGAAACACGGTTGGAAAAAGTGAGGAAGTCTCTGTTAACCCAACTCCTCCTGCTGCAGTTGCGGATCAAAAAGCAATGTGCTCAGCACTGGGAGCCAAAGGTTGGAGGTTAGAGTCTCTCCCTCCAAGTTATTTATATTCCAGTGAGGGTGAGTGTGACCAGCCTTCCTGGTTTCCTGGGACCATCCTGGTTTAAACAATGAAAGTCCCACATTCTAGGAACACCCTCACTGCTAGGCAACCTGAGATGGCTGGTTATTCTAGGTCCACTAGGAGAGACAAATGCCCGAACAGATAGTTTTAAAGTGAAATGTAAGTGCTTTGGTATGCATAATTGTAGTCATATTAACAGTAGTAGTATTATTCAAGTCCACAATATACTGAATGCTTCTTATATTTTATGCGTCGTGTAAAGTACTCGATATAGAGTTCCTTATTAATGGTCATATCTATTCTATAAAATCATCTCATTCCATGAAAGAAAATGAAATCACAGGTAGATCAGTAACTTGCCCAAGACCACAAAACTAGTAAAATTGTGGTGCTTAAATACAGTCTCAAGCTAACTCCAAAACTTACTTTATTAAACAGAACTTCCCCCACCACATACATACTTCCATCACTGCGAAGAAGATGGCTGGGAGACAGAATAATGAGGAGGAAGCCAAGCCATACTGGGCCATTCAAAGAAGGCTTCCTGGAAGAAGTGACATCTGAAATGAATCTCAAAAGATAAACCAGAGTTTGTCAGAAGGTAAGCAGGATGAGAGCTTCCTTGATGGTACAGTGGCAACCTACCAATTCAGGAAACTCGGGTTCAATCCCTAGGTTGGAAAGATCCCTTGGAGAAGGAAATGACAACCTGTTCCAGTATTCTTGCCTGGGAAAGCCCATGGATGGAGGAGCCTAGCAGGCTACAGTCCATGGGGTTGCAGAATCAGACATGACTTAGCGACTAAAGAGAAACAACAAGCAAGACGTGACACTTCAAGTGGAAAGAACAACTTGGACAAACCACATGGGTTATGTTGGGAGCTCTAGTCTGATTAGCCTTGCTTCAGTATAGAGTGTGAGTCAGGGTTGGCCAGGAAAGAAGATTAAAGAGACAGTTATAGTTTGGAGTCTTTGTAGTTATAGCCAACCAGAAGCAATGAGAGGGGAATCCCTAGTGGTTCAGCAGAAAAGAATCTGCATGATATACAGGAGATGTGGGTTCGAGCCCTGGATCAGGAAGATCCCCTGGAGGAGGAAATGGCAACTCAATCCAGTATTCTTGCTTGGGAGATACTATGGACAGAGGAACATGGCAGGCTACAGTTGCATGGGGTTGCAAGAGTCAGACACAACTTACCGACCAAACCACCACCACTACATACAGCGAGAGATGGGTTTCTTTCCATTCAAAAACATTTACATTAGGAAAACAATTAATCTTCTTTGTTGTAGAACATTTTCCATGTGACAAACTGACTTGGGAACTAACACTACTACACTTGCAAATCTGGAGCAAAAACATTGTAGTATCACATGCTGAGGACCTAAAGCTAACAGAGAAGGAAAAAAGGGAAAAATATACCTTATGAAAAGTCATTGGCAAATGTGCTAAGTAGCTGTTTTCCAATGCAAATAGTGATGAGAATGAAACAAAGATGCCATCTAGCCACTGTATAATGGAGTTTTTTAAAGACCATGAATGCTAACACGGTGTAGACCTTTCAACAGAGAGGCAAAAATGTTTGACTGACATATACACAGGACATGAGCAAATGAAAGTCAATAAAAAAAGCCTGGTCCAGTTGTACTTGCAATACTGAATGCAATTTTTTTCTAGCTGTCTTAGGATTAATTCATTTATTCCTTCATTGAAAGATGTTCGTCAAGCACTAGTATGATATTCTGGTACTGTCCTCAGTACTGGAAGCACATTTGGGAAATATTTGAACCATGTGCTTAAGGGCATTACAATTCGATGGGAAAGTAGATATATACACAATAGAAAATGATGCAATACATGCTATATCACAGGTGTATATAAAGTGCAGTGAGATGGTTCCCTTTAATCTAACCAGGAGAATCGGAAAATCCTTCAAATGACCTTTGACTTGACTCTCAGTGAGAACTTTCCAGAAAGGTGTAACATTAGCAATAGCACTACCACTACCATCTTTTGAGCACCTAAGTACCAATACTTTGACCCCCTGATATGAAGAGTTGACTCATTTGAAAAGACCCTGATGCTGGGAAAGATTTAGGGCAGGAGGAGAAGGGGATGACAGAGGATGAGATGGTTGGATGGCATCACTGACTCAATGGACATGAGTCTGGGTAAACTCTGGGAGTTGGTGATGGACAGGGAGGACTGGCGTGCTGCAGTTCATGGGGTTGCAAAGAGTCGGACACAACTGAACGACTGAACTGAACTGAAGTACCAATCAAAGTGATAAACTTTTAATATACATAATTCAACTTAATAATCACAATAGCTCACAAGGTAAATATTATCTCAATTTTTAATACAGAAAAAGTAAGCCTCAAGAAGTCCAAGTCTAGCAGCTAAGTAATAGAACCAGGATTTGCATCTGTATCTGCTTGATTCCAGAGCTGGAGCTCTTGACCTTATGTTGCATGTGTTCTCCCTGAGGAAAGGAATTTTAGGTGGGGGGAAGGAAACAAGCAAAGGCACAGCATGCTCATACAACCATGAGCAGAAATGCATGGCCAAGCACAGGCTCTGAAAGGAGAATGATAAAGGAGGATCCAAAGGCCACATGATGGAGCGTTGGGTATGTCATGCAAAATAATCTGGACTTTATCCAGCCAAAGAATGGGTTAATAGATAATAGAGCATTCTTTCTCATCAGTGCCTCCTTTCTGAGATGAGAAGATGCACTGCAATCTATGTCCAGATCATTCCCACTGCCATGATGAAAGATGAGCAACCAGAACCCTCTGTTACAAGACACTTGTGTTTGAGAAGCTGTGTTGCTATAGAGAATTCACACATTCGTTTACTCAGTGTTTGTTTTCATCCCAGGTGTTTTTTAGCACCTATCAATTCCCAGTCTTGTACTAAACACAGAGAATTATCAGTGAGCGTAACAAATATGGCTTCTGTTCCCGGGCAGCACACTGTGTGTGAGATGGCAAATGAGCAATGACCAAATCCTGAGTCACGGACTAAGCTGGGTTCTGGGGAAGGAGAGAGGCTGCAAGGGGTTAAGCAGAAGGAATCTGGGAGATGTGATACTTTCTCTGCGGAAATGTTATTTTAGATGAGTTCTGAAAAGTAAATAGAAATTAGCTAGGTAGAGTGAGGGAAGAGCACATCCTTGGCAGAGGGAATCGATTTTGCCATGGTCCTAAGGTAGAAGTTATTATGGGATGGTGGAGAAATAGACAGAAGCTCGAGCAGAGAGAGCAAGGTGGGGAGAAGCAGCAGACCTCATTTTTACTGGGCTTTGCATTATTGCACTTCCCAGATTGCATTATTTACAAATGGAAGGCTTGTAGCAACCCAGCCTCCCGCAAGTGTATCGGCACCATTTTTCCAACAGCGTTTGCTCGCTTCGTGTCTCTGTGTCACTGACTGATAAAGCAGGGGCAGGGTTTCAGAGGACTGACTCCAATTTTGCAAGAAGTTCTACTGTGGGTAAAATGCTATCAAACGGCATTGCATGCTACAGAGAAATCGTTCATGAAAGGAAGATTCAATCAATGCAGCAAACTTCATTGTTGTCTTATTCTAAGAAACTGCTACAGCCATCCCAGCCTTCAGCAACCACCACCCTGATCAGTCGGCAGCCATCAACACTGAGGCAAGACCTCCATGAACAAAAAGATAACCACTCACTGAACACTCAGATAATGATTAGTATTTTTAGCAATACAGTGTTCATAATTAAGGTATGTACAGTATTTTTTAGATATGCTATTGCACATCTAATAGACTATAGTATAAACGTAACTTAAATGCACTGAGAAACCAAAAAATTCATGTGACTCACTTTACTGCAATATTCGCTTTATCAGGGTCATCTGG
Source organism: Moschus berezovskii (assembly GCF_049115385.1). Lineage (NCBI taxonomy): Eukaryota > Metazoa > Chordata > Mammalia > Artiodactyla > Moschidae > Moschus > Moschus berezovskii. The sequence continues at coordinate 33,328,796 of NC_142463.1, forward strand.
AACCGATCCCATAGCATCTCTGAGGCATGTCTGTACTGGAGATGAGGTCAGAAAGGTGGGTGGACACCCACCAAAGGCGGGTGGGTCTCATAAGCCACAATAAGTACACTGTTCTGGTGTCTGGCACCTTGTAAAAACTTCTTTAGAGTTATTTCCACATTTAAGATTTGTCCTAAAAAAATCTCCACTGTCTGACACAGTTATCTATATAACTTCTAGAATTCTTTCTTTTGTCCTAGTTGCTTAAAAAAATCAGAGCTAAAATTATTTTAGACATTCCACTCAAATCGATACGGTCTATTCATTTCTACCAAAAATTTCCTCTGAAGTGATATTGATTTTTCACATTTAGAAATTCATTCTAATGAAATCACTTATTCTGAAGATCACGTTGCACCTGCTCTTTGCTTTTTGTGAGCTTTGCAATGGATTTTAGCCAAAGCATGAGTAGTTGACAATTTCTAGAAATAAGACATATATCTACTATCCCAATTAAACAAACGGAGGAGAAAAGGAAGGTTAATACGAGGAAGTAAGAAAAGGCATATGTCTCAACTGTTGCAATCATAAGATAATACATTCTATTTCTGAGGATTTTAAGGTTTAAAAAAAATAAAGTGCTTTCTCCTTTTTTTCCCAGTGTTTCCCTCCCAGCAACTCATGATTCTCTCCTTTTCTTAGATGAGGAAACTGAGGCAGTAGGAGATAAAACAGCTTGTCTGTGGTCTCATCAATAGTTATGGTGGAAGTAGAACTCACAGTCAGGTCTAAGACTCCAAAGTCGATGCTCTCTACATCCCACTGCCTACAATGAACACACAGACATGATTTTCGGATGCTCTGTCCTTAGGGATGATCACAGACACAGTGAGTACACAATCCTTTTGGCATTTCACAGCTGGCCTACCTTGTAAAGTAGCTGTGATCTTCTGCCCCCAGATCCCACCAAACCCCTTCCCTCCTGCTGGGTTAAGCATCACCTCATTGTGTGGCTCCATAAAGGAAACCCTGGGAAATTAATGGCCTTGTTACCACCATTGGTGCCTAATGACCCTGCAGTTTCCTGTGGAGTGTATTCTCCCTGGGCCAGTTGTTAATGAACCACTTCTTCATTCTCTGATTCCAATGTAAGTCTCTTACAGCGGCTTCAGGTTTTGAAGGCAGAGAAGAACAGACTGAACACCCACTAGGTGCAAAGCACTCTACTATGTGCTTTGCATGCACCATCTTGTTGACAGCAGCTCTTTGAATCTGAAAACGATCCTGTGGCGAAGCCATTATTGTTCCCATTTTACAGATGAGCAAAGTGAGTCACAGAAAAGTTAGTTAACATGCAAAGACCATACACTTAATAAATACAGTAGTAGAGCTAGGATTTGAATTCATGGAAGTGAACTTTAAGGCCCACATTCTTAACCACCAGGATGGACACCCTCAGGCAATTCTGCCTGAAGCCTTGACATTGAGGCTCAAAGGCTGGTTTGCTTTGGGAAGAGTGTACAGTCCTTACTACATTTACTGCCTCTTCTCTTGGGTATATCAAGAGTTACAGAAAAACCATCCCCTACTCTTAGAGTTCCCTGAAATTAAGATAAATGCAGCTGCTGGGCAAAAACTTAAACACATCCCATCTTATATGAACTTAATGGAGTACAACGTCTCAAGGCTTTTATTTCTCCCTATCATTCCCCTTAAATTAGGAGGAAAACTTCATGAAACTAGAAAGAGTACATTTCACTGGAATGAGTCCTAATTTCTTTTGATTCAAGTTCCATTTAGGTACAAATCAGCTAGTTACTGAAACTTTCAGTTAAACAAGACAAACAGAGCTGCATGGAGGTGATAGGGTTATCAGTGTTGCAGATTCAACATGGTTAAGAAAGCCCCAAACTTCCCTCACTTGGCATTTTGTCTCTTTTGAATGTTGGTTCTTGAGTAATCCTCAAAATAATTAAACACACACACATACATTAAAGCTGTGTTTTTAATATTAGTATCTTCAGGTAAATACCTGATGTTGGGAAAGAAGAACTCACAGTGATGCAATAATTTTTAGAGTTCAGATTTGGTGTAATAAGGAATGGGACCAATGTAAAGAGATTTGGGCAACACTTCTGCAAGCCTCAGTTTCCAAACTTCTAACAAGGAATTTAAAGAATCACTACGTCTTTTCCAGCCTAGATGTTACATATAGAGAGATTTTAAGCCTGAAGATCAAAGGAAAGGGTCATATAAATTTGGCTAAAACCAAGTTACTTTGTTGAACTAATGAACGGTCTATTGACTTGGTCAAAAAGTTCATTTGGGTTTTTCCATCAGATGTTACAGAAAACCTCAACTTTTTTTTTTTAATTGGAAATTAATTGCTTTACAATGTTGTGTCAGTTTCTGCTGTACAACAATGTGAGTCAGTTATATGTATACATATATCCCCGGGCTTCCCTGGTGGCTACCGGTAAAGAATTTGCCTGCAGGAAAATGCAGGAAATGCAGGTTTGATCCCTGGGTTAGGAAGAGCCCCTGGAGAAGGAAATGGCAACCCACTCCATATTCTCACCTGGGAAATCCTATGGACAGAGGAGACTGATGGACTACAGTTCATAGGGTTGCAAAAGAGTCAGACATGACTTAGCAACTGAACAGCAACAAACATATACATATATATCCTCTCTCTGGAGCCTCCTTCTCACCCACCCCCATTGGACTGTCTGGGTCATCACAAAGCATGGAGTTGAACGCCCTGTGCTATACAGCAGCTTCCCACCAGCTATCTATTTCACACATGGCAGTCTATAAGTGTCAGTGCGACTCTCTTGATTTGCCCCATACTTCACACAGGTCAGAATGGCCATAAATCAAAAAATAAAAAAATAATAAATGCTGATGGATGTGGAGAAAAGGGAACCCTCTTTCATTGTTGGTGGGAATGTAAATTGATACAACCACTATTTTAGGAGAACAGAATGGAGGTTACTAAAGAAACTAGGAATAAACCTGGAATTGCCCAGCAATTCCACTACTGGGCATATACCCTGATAAAAACATAATTTAAGGGACACACGTACTCCAGTGTTCGCTGCAGCACTATTTACAATGGCTGAAAGAGTTTTTTGGCCAACTCAGTATATTCTAGAGACTAGCTCTTTATGCTTTCCAAAATAAGGATTTCAAGACCTCCTCTCCTCATCCAATAATCTCTATGTCTGATGATCTCAGCTCTGACATTGTTTCTCATGTCCACCCCCTGGACACCATCTGCCCCTCTCCATCTCTGTTGCCATCGATTTAGGCCAAGTCAGCAACATATCTTACTTGGATGATTACAAGGGCCTTTTAATTGTATCCACGTAACCCTATCCTTTACATTGAGGCAAAGGAATCATTCTAAAATGCAAAACATGTCACTCTCTCATTTAAAACATTTCTGTCTTATCATAGTCTACAGGATTAAAAAAAATAGAAATTATAGAAGAAAAACCTTCCTAACCAACCTCTGCTTACATTTTCACTGCCTCATTTTTCATTGTCTTCCATCATAAATAGTGTGTTCTAAAAATGCCAAATTCTGCAGTGCCATCTCACGCCCTTAAATCCTCTGAGCCTTTGCTTTGGCTGTTCTCAGAATCTGGAATGCACTGCCCTACTCTTTCATATTAGTAGCTCCTATTTATGAACCCTCTGAGCTAGATGACTTCTTGAACCCTGTTTGGAACAACTGCCCATGTTGTGTGTTTCCATAATACCTTGTTCATACCTTTTGCTCATCTTTAAGCCATAAGGAACATTAGCATTTAGAAGCTACACTAAGGATTAAAATCTGGTAAAGGAGACTCAGAAGGAGAAACCAAGGAGGCTACATACACCAGGAGACCATGGCAGTGGCAAAGCCAAAATGAAGAGGAGTTTTTTAAACAGAAAGGAATATAAGGAGAGCTCCTACAACTCAGAAACAATAAAACAATCCAATTAAATAATGGGCAAAGGACTTCAATAGACATTTTCCAAAGAAGATATACAAATAGCCAATAAACACATGAAAAGACAGTCAACCTCACTCTTTAGGGAAATGAAAATCAAAATTACAGTGAGATATCCCCTTCTATCTACTAGTATGGATGCTATTTTTAAATACAGAAAATAACAAGTGCTATTGAAAAAAGATGTGGAGAAACTGGAATCTTGTGTACTGTTTCTAAGAATAGTATAATTGCTATAAGAAACATTATATGGCAGCACCTCAAAAAATTAAAAATAGAATTATTATATGATCCAGCAATTCCACTACTGGTATATGTCCAAAATGACTGAACACAGGGACTCAGATAGGTATTTTTTTACAGCATGATTATTCACAATAGCTAAAACATGGAAACAATCTAAGTGTCCTGCAAAAGATAAATGGATTTTTAAAATGTGGTATATACACACAATGGAATATTATTCAGTCTTTAAAAAGGAAGGAAATTCTGACACATGCTACAACATGGATGAATTTTAAAGACATTGTGCTAAGTGGAGTAAGCCAGTTACAAAAAGACTAATATTGTATGATTCCCGTTATACCAAGAGTAGCCAGAATCATAGGGGCAGAAGTAGAGTGGTAGTTGTCAGGGGCTGGGGGAAGGGAAAATGGGGAGTTACTGTTTAATGGGTATAGAGTTTCAGTTTTTACAAGATGGAAAGAGTCCTGGAGATGGATGGCTGTGATGGTTACACAATAATATAAATGTACTTAATGTTCCTGAACTATACACTTAAAAATGGTTAAGGTGATAAATTTTATGTTGTGTATATTTTACCACAAGAAAACATTGGAAAAAACATTGGAAGAAAACGAATTGGATAAAAAATAAACATGGAGTTGATCTTCTGTATAAAATCCTGCTTGAACATCCAGAGAAATGAGTTCTGAAGAGTGACCATTGGATCGAGCAATATAGGATTCCTTGGTGATCTCAGAAAAAGCTTTTTGGATATGTTGAATAAAGAAAGAACACACAGATCTATTTCTTTACTGATTTCAATTCTTATTTATGAACTTGCTAGCTTTCAGAAGCAGTAGACTTGTAGGAGTAGTTTTTGCATCTTTTTTTAAAAATGAGATTATGTCTTATGTTGGAACAAGGTTAAGTTTTTGCCTGAGATCATCCTTGCCAGGCAAGTAGATTCAAAGTGAGTGCTCTTGGGGCAGGACACTGTGGCCTCTACAGGGCTCCTGTGTCTTCTAACTATGGTAAGCAATCCTGGAAAATCTAATCACAACAGGTAGGTGTCAGAGCTGGGGTTTCCTGACAGCAGTAGGATTTTCAGCACAGGCAGGCTTCAGAGAGCCTCTGTCAGAGAAGCCAATGTATCAAAGACCATTCGGAGAGAGAAATGCTCTGGTTTCCCTTTCTGCCTTGCAGTTGCAGAAATGGGCTTCACTGAGACCATTAGCATGAAAGCCACATGACCTACTGTGGTCTGCAAGGTGAACTGCTCAGTTCTCCTCTCCTGTCACCCTCTCCCTGGTTCTCTCAGCTATGACCCTGTTGACCTTCTCTGTGCATCTTAAACACTCCAGTGTGTTCCATTTGCTTAAAATTCTTCTTCAAGATCCTGGCAAGTCTGTCTCCTTCTAGTCATCATGGTTTCAGCTCAAATGTGTCCCTCCCTGCCCCCAGAAAGGGCTCCAGTAACCACCACGGTCATGATAGCCCTCAACCCCAATCAACCCCAAGCCCACCTCTGATGGTATTTTCTTCACAGCACTAACACCTCCAAGAGAGAGCCTTATTGATCTTTGTGTTTTGGTCATCATTATCCGTCTGTCTTTATTAGACTGTTAGCCTCCTGGAGGCAGGGGCCCTGCCCCATGAGAGTTCTCATACTGATATATCTTAATTAACCAAACAGCACCCAGCACAGATTAGGCACTCTGTTAAATGGATACATAAATGAAGGTTTTCAAATGACAGGAAATATTCACTCATAAGCCAAGTTCTGCACATCTTCAATCACTGTGTCCTAATTACTCCTTGAGGCTCTCCAAAATGCTGGTTCTCACTCAGGCTCAGTTCAGTTCAGTTCAGTTGCTCAGTCGTGTCCAACTCTGGTTTTTCCAGTGGTCATGTATGAATGTGAGAGTTGGACTGTAAAGAAAGATAATCGCTGAAGAATTGATGCTTTTGAACTGTGGTGCTGGAGAAGACTCTTGAGAGTCCCTTGGACTGCAAGGAGATCCAACCAGTCCATTCTAAAGATCAATCCTGGGTGTTCATTGGAAGGACTGATGCTAAAGCTGAAACTGCAATACTTTGGCCACCTCATGCGACGAGTTGACTCACTGGAAAAGACTCTGTTGCTGGGAAGGATTGGGGGTGGGAGGAGAAGGGGACAACAGAGAATGAGATGGCTGGATGGCATCACCAACCCGATGGACACGAGTTTGAGTGAACTCCGGGAGTTGGTGATAGACAGGGAGGCCTGGCGTGTGGTTTAAAATATAGGTTTTGGGCCCTTACCCCCTAGAGATTCCATTTCAGTGGGATGGAGTGAAGTTCTGCCCTCTGCAGGACATCCTGAGGCCACCAGCAGATCATTCTTGGAGAACTGGCTTCTTTAATTTAGCCCCTGAACCCTCATACCTCATAGACCATACATGGCAACTCTGACCTTGATGTATGCCTGGATGGCTGGATGGACAGATGGCCAGAAGGAAGGCAACAGACTATGATGTTCTTTCTAGGCAGAGACTGCAGGAAAAATGAAGGCTGAAGAGATATTTGGGATCTGATGGAGAGCAAAATCAGAAGTTTTGATTGTTTTCATCTAGAGATAGCCTTTGAAACACAACATAAAGGGGATTGAATTCAGAAGGATGCTTTCAAGTCTCCTGGAATCAGGGTTCAGTTCTGGATCACTAGAACTGAACTGTGATCTGAGCAGTTTTATTTTGGCATGGGATTTTGGATAAGCACATAACAATTAGAAAAAGCATCTAGTAAGTTTGTGGAGAAGGAAATGGCAACCCACCCCAGTATTCTTGCCTGGAGAATCCCATGGGATGAGGAGTCTGGCGGGTTCCATAGGGGAAAGTTAAGTCCATGGGGTCGCAAAGAGTCGGACACAACTGAGTGACTAAACACACACCAGTACATTTGAGTGCTTTCTATACATTAACTCTTGAAACAACCCTAGGTGTTCTTGTCTACAGTTTACAAATAAAAAAAAAAAAATGAATATTGAATCACAATAAATGGCTTGTCCAAGTCAAGATGATGGGCAGGGATGTGACCTCAGGTCTCATTGGCTCCAAAGCCCATGTTCCATCCACTCTACAGCCCAGGTAAGATACGTTTTGCTTCCAAAGTTTTAGGTGTTTGGTGTCTGCGTATGTTTGTGCAGGAGGGTAAAAAGGTGAATGACTGCATGGACATGAGTGTTTTGGACCATGGCTTTGTGGGTACCTGTATCTGTTGGGTCCTCTGTCCCTGAACCTGGGTTTGAATTCCTAGGCCAGGACTTGTGTGCTGCCTGGGTAAGGGTGCTAGGGAATAAGAAAGGAGAACAAGTCAGCAAAATGAAGTATCTAAATCAAATATTCAATGATCACAAACTGTGCATCTTTTCCAGAAGGGGCTTTGTGCGTGGCTTTTTACATAAAGAGAGAAAAATGTCCATCTTCCCAGCTTCTCAAGAGACGAACACGTCCTATAAGCAGATTCTTACGACACCCGGTTCTTTAAGTGTCTCCTTTTACATTGTGGGTGAGTTTTTAAGAAGGGATTTAAGATGGGGTTTTACATATTCTCCAAGTGCTTTTCTAAGGAGTAAAACTCCTACAACCTTGGTCATTTCATTTTCACTTAGATCTGTAGATCCTTCTCTGATTCAGTTTCAAATAAGTACACATTATTCTTAAGCACATAGCGCAATGACACTAGAATAAAGAGAGATGAGCTCTGAATCAATGGCTCAGCTTCCCACAGACCCTCTGGGTTTCTGTCTAGACTGGTTCCTCCCCTCCTCATGTAGGCTTCTCCTACTGGAATCCACGGATGTTCCGTCTGTGGTTCTGACTTGCCCCTCAGAGCACATCTCTAAAGGAAGAGAGGAAAGGAGAAGGCAGGAAATGGCGGGGTGGTGGAAGAAGTTCTGTCTACATCGTCTCCTAACGAGGCGATGTCTCTGACATACACATCCGGCCACGCCTCTCCTGTGGTTAGTTTCCTTCAAGAGCTTCTCCTGGTCTGAATGAGTGGACTGGGTTGTGCCTGCCCGCCCTCCACTACTGCCAACCTCTGGAGTCTGTCTCCCAGAGGTGGTGACTTGTCGGTCACCTTGCAGTCCCTCAGAGACAACAAGCACCTTCCTGCCTTGTGACTGTTTTGGCCACAGTTGCCTCATCTGCAGCACAACCTCTACCTTAGTCAATCCCTCCTTGTCTTTAAGGGCTCAGCTCAGAGGCTGCTCTACACAAGTCCAGGCCCACCTTCTGCAAACTCTTAATGCACCTGTGGTTAGTTAGCTGTGTCGTCTGCTTTTCTGACTGTCTTCCCCAAATAAAGAAAGTTCCCTGATGGCCGGGACCATGCCTGCCTGTTCATCTGTGCATGTTCAGGGCTTACAATGGGCTTTTCATTAGCAGTATCAATGGAATAAACCTTTGTTGAATGAAGAAATAAATAAGCCTCAGGTTCTTCACCTGTAAAGTAGAGATAATAATAAAACTCTTATGAGGAGCAAATGAGATAGCAGAAGTGACCCCGCCTGACCCAGAACAAGATTTTGTTTTGTTTTCTTGGTTGTTCATTTCCCAAATAGAGGATCTCAAAAATGAAATCAGCTGCCTCCTAGGATTGTAAGTTTTTGGCACTGGGGCGGGGTGGGGGGGGGGGCCTTTGAACACAAGATGGATACAATTTTGTAGGGATATTATAGAAGGGTGATCAGTGGGTCCAGATGAGTGGTTTTTAATCTTGGCTGCCCTTTAGAAACAACTGGAGAGTTAAAAAATGACTGATGGTCCCAAAGATTCTGATTTAATTGTTATGGAATAGGATCCAGGCAGGAATGCTTCTTAGCCCAGGCGATTCTAATGCGAAGCATGGTTCTGAACCATTAGTGTAAAATAGATGATCTTTAAATGTTCTTCTTGTTATAAGAGGCTATCACCCCAGGAAAGTGAGGACCACTTTTTCCTTCTGAGAAAGAGGAAGAGAGGGAGGAGGAGGGATTGGGGAGTGAGCAGGAGAGGGGGCAGTGGGGGAAGGAAGGGAGGGAGGGAGAAAAAGAGAAAGAGAGAGAAGGATGGAGGGAAGGGAAGAGGAGAGAGGGAAAGAAGAGATCAGGATAATCTTGTCGTAGAGATTCCGGGAGAATTCAATAAAATAAGACATAAAAAGGGGGTTGGTAAGTGTTAGCACAAGGTAAGTTCTCAGTAATAAATAATAGTGATACTATGCTTTTTATTATTATCAATGTAAATACATTTTATAGGCCTCAGTATAGTTATAAGGCATTATCATTATGACTACTGGCCAGCCCAGGTTGAAAGCTAATGAGCTGATTTTTTTTTCTCTTTTTAAAACCCAAAAGCATTCTTGGAGAGCTATGGTTTTCTCCTGCTTTCTGGCATTGATTGAGTTTTCTTAAAAATACACACACACTCACACACACACAAATGTGTAATACACACATGAACATACACATATTTTTCCTTTTTTCTGAGTCCCCTCTGAATGACAGCATGCCTGAGAAAATATGAAACAGGATTCCTTGGGCTGTGCTGTCTTCCCCCCGGGGTGGTAGGGTCACATATATATTACTAGAAATGATCCTCCCACTTATTGCTTACAGACTCCTTATGGAATTGAACACCTGACCCTAAACAATGGGGGAAGATTCAAGGGACTGTGTTGCAAAGAAGGGAAATTTAAACAGATTCTCCGTGTCAGTCTGTAATATGACGGCAGCTCCAGAGCATGTCCTGTTTGAAAGAACAGCCACCAATTCATATAAGCACACCATGTCACACCTCCCCACACTGACACAGCCTCCCTTCTGGGCAGGAAACATGCTCAGTGTCTGGTGTTCAGGGAGTCTCCCCACTGGATGAACGTAACTCCATCCCTCACAAACTGGAATCCTTCACTACATCTGTAAAATGGGGCAGCAACACTCGCTCTGGTGACTTGATAGAGATGCCTGAGCTCACTGGCACAGTCTGTGGGCAAGTGCTTTTTGCCCCGTGGAAAGCTGTGCAAGCACAGCAGAATCAACAGCTCGGGACTGAGCCAGGGATGACTGGGACGACACCTCAAGGACTTACAGAACCTTCAGTTCTAACTCTCAAAAGTCTGGTTTGCTCCTGAAGATGGTCCAGCTCAACTCATCCTATAGGTACCACAGCCCTTTAATTCAAACATCTAATGTTCCAGGTGTTAGAACTGCCCAGTTGGTGGGATACTGGCTGGATACGACCAGATAGAGTGATAGAGAGGAAGAGGCCAAATATGCAGGCCAAGTGTTTAATGCAGTGGGACAACCTTTAAGACCTAAGGACAGGAAAATGGCCAAAAAATGACAAGAGGCAGAAAGATGTGCCAAGTGGGCTTTTCAATGCTCTTTGAAACTGCAAAACTCAATTTTAGGGAAGGGGGTATCAAGTTTTTATAAATGCATATCACCAATGTCCACTAATTCTGATATGCCTCGGGTAATCCATTGGGTGGAATTGGGAGGAAGAGGAGCTGTGAATACATACATCAACATTTTGAGAATAATTAGCTGTGTATTGTTATATTGTCTCTTTCCTCCCAGCCCACTATGGTGGAGAAATCCTGTTGAAAATCATGTCCTACAGACAGACACTCATTGCACCAAGCTCAGGGTTGGTTCAACTTCCAATTTACCTCCTGAGAACCCAATATCTTCCCGTCTTTTTCATATTCTCTAAACCTACACTTAGAATGATAATGACATAACAAAACGAATTCCCTCTTGATGTACAATACCTCACAATTTCCCAGGTTCCTTCCCATTTAACCATTTTATCTGATTCGTCCAACCTTGTCCTCATCTGACAGAAAGAGGCCCAGAGAGTGAAATGAATTACCCAAGGTCACACAGCTAAGAAGGGACTTGAATCAAACATTGATCTCCCAAATCTTTATCCACAGTTCTCTCCAGTTCTTTCACACAAATGAAATGGACTGTTATTCAGTCCCTTTGTCTCTTTTAAGTAACACTAGTTATTATGTGGCAGACACTGGGCTAAGCATTTTATAGAGAGTATCTAGCTGATTTCCCAAACAGCCCTTCCACATAGGTATTGTTGCCCCCATTTTACAGTTAAGAACACTGAGGCTTATAGGAAGAGACTAACCCAAGGATGCAGTCAGCATGGCGATCATCTCCTCCAAGTTCCTGCTCTGAGCTACATGACTGGGCCTTGTGACCCCCCTCCCCCATGGCACTTATCACACTGTTGATAGCATCTGTTCAGACACATCTTCTATCCAAATGTAGGACCATGTCTTAATCCCACAATTGAGTACCAATTCCAGGGTTCATACATCCTACACATGTGCATACATGCTGCTGCTGCTGCTAAGTCACTTCAGTCGTGTCTGACTCTGTGTGACCCCACTGACGGCAGCCCACCAGGCTCCCCCATCCCTGGGATTCTCCAGGCAAGAACACTGGAGTGGGTTGCCATTTCCTTCTCCAATGTGTGAAAGTGAAGTCACTCAGTCGTGTCCGACCCTTAGCAACCCCAAGACTGCAGCTTCCATCCATGGGATTTTGTGCATACATATCACAGCACAAAGGGCATACGCACAGAACTAGATTATGAACATAAAACTCTCTGCACCCTGAACATGTTTCAATTCAGTTCAGTTCAGTTGCTTAGTCGTATCTGACTTTGTGAACCCGTGAACCGCAGCACAGGCCTCCGTGTCCATCACCAACTCCCAGAGTTCACCCAAACTCAAGTCTATTGAGTCAGTGATGCCATCCAAACATCTCATCCTCTGTCGTCCCCTTCTCCTACTGTCCTCAATCTTTCCCAGCATCAGGGTCTTTTCCAATGAGTCAGCTCTTCTCATCAGGTGGCCAAAGTATTGGAGTTTCAGTTTCAACATCAGTCCTTCCAGTGAACAGCCAGGACCGATCTCCTTTAGGATGGACTGGTTGGATCTCCTTGCAGTCCAAGGGACTCTCAAGAGTCTTCTCCAGCACCACAGTTCAAAAGCATCAATTCTTCGGCGATCGGCTTTCTTCATAGTCCAACTCTCACATCCATACATGACCATGGGAAAAACCATAGCCTTGACTAGACAGACCTTTGTTGGCAAAGTAATGTCTCTGCTTTTTAATGTACTATCTGGGTTGGTCATAACTTTCCTTCCAAGGAGTAAGCGTCTTTTAATTTCATGGCTGCAATCAGCATCCGCAGTGATTCTGGAGCCCCAAAAAATAAAGTCTGACACTGTTTCCACTGTTTTTCCATCTAGTTCCCATGAAGTGATGGGACCAGATGCCATGATCTTTGTTTTCTGAATGTTGAGCTTCAAAGGAGTAAGCATCTTTTAATTTCATGGTTGCAATCACCATCTGCAGTGATTCTGGAGCCCCCAAAAATAAAGTCAGCCACTATTTCCACCATCTCCCCATCTATTTGCCATGAAGTGATGGGACCGGATTCCATTATCTTAGTTTTCTGAATGTTGAGCTTTAAGCCAACTTTTTCACTCTCCTCTTTCACTTTCATCAAGAGGCTCTTTAGTTCTACTTCACTTTCTGCCATAAGGGTGGTGTAATCTGCATATCTGAGGTTATTGATATTTCTCCCAGCAATCTTGATTCCAGCTTGTGCTTCATTCAGGCCAGCGTTTCTCATGATGTACTCTGCATATAAGTTAAATAAGCAGGGTGACAATATACAGCTTTGATGTATTCCTTTTTCTATTTTGAACCAGTCTGTGTGAATATGTTTGGTTCTGTCAAAAAGTGCCCCTACAGAGGCTCCATAGATCCAAGTTCTGTCCAGAAAAAATCCTTCTTCTTCCTCAAGGGACTCTAGCCATCTCTCCCAGTCAGAACCAAAGGTGTAACTGGGTTTCTAACGAAAGAATGTCACCCTTGTCCCCAGTGATCATAGCGCCTGGGTGAGACTGGAGTTAGAGAGGCATAATTAGGAAATTCTTCCTCCCATCTCTGCCTAAGGAAGACAAAGTTCCAATTATAAATTTCCCAAGCAAATTGCTACTCAATTGCACAAGACTGATTTTCAAGGCATTGACATCTCCTTGGTTTGCTTGCTTATTAGATACAAAGGTTGGGGAGGATAGAGAAGTATTTAAAAGCTGGTTTTCAGACCAATGAATCTGAAGAAATTCTCTTTATTGGTCTGCAGGAGGAGGTGGGAGTGGGGGAGGCAGAACCAGATCTGATAAAGGAGATTAAATGGCCTTATACATCTGACAGCAAAGAACAGTCCCCACGGGAATCCCAAATCCTGCTGGTGCTAATAAAGTGCACGATATTACTCCAGTAATATAGTGTACAATATAAGGCGTCCAGATGCTGGGGCCAGAGCCACGACCTACATCTTCCGCAAACCAATTTTCTGCTGGGTTGGATGTGTAAAAAAGAATCCAAATACAGATCATTTTTTTTTCCTTTGAAAGAAGAATTGCTTCTCTGGCTTTTTTACCTTGGCCTGCCTGCTCCTCCCACCCTCTGCGTTCTCAAAGTGGGAATTACTTCTAATCCACTCACAGAGAAATCACTGCTTCTCTCAACTGTGTGCTATTTATGAGGCAATTGGGCTGCTTGTTGGCTTCCCAGTGGCAGTGGGGTACTGGAAACCAGCATAGAATTTGCAGTCAGACAAATTAGGTTCAAACCCCCATTCTTCCATTTGTAAGATGTGTGCCCTTGAGCAAATTTTTCCCTGGCTTTTCTGAGCCTAGGTTCACACCTACCTCACAGAAGTGCCTTGAGTGCTAAAGATATTGCATATTAAGTACCTAACAGGAGGGTTTAGGATAGAGGAGGTGTTGAACAAGCAGAAGCAATTAGTAGCAGTAGTAGAAGTAGTAGTAATAGCCTCAATGGGTAAAGCCTAAAAGGCAACCTCATTAAAGGAATTGCACTTTTTGGCAAGGGGTTTAGGAGGGGAAAGAAGGAAGCTTATTAATAAGACGAACAGCAACAATGCTCTCTATCTATTCCCAGCCACAGAGCATCTTCTGAATGTGATGCTATGAACATTGTTTAAGCATTGACAAAAACACAGACTATAGTCACTCACTTCTATAACCTTGCAGACCAGTAGTGACACTGGAAAATGTAAAATGCAACGTAGTACATACCGCATATTATCCCAGCAATTTAACACTGGTCATATCACTGACCTTTACAGGACCTTCAGTTTGTTTTTGTTTTTTTTATCTCTCCATTTGGTAGACTAAATGTGTCTTGGACACAAGGAAAAGTCAGGATTGAGGGGGACCTTCTAACTGCTCACCCTCAGCTGATTGGTTTGGACCTGAACCACTCTGGGATGGACTGGGTTTGATCTGTGCTTGGAGCACCAGCCTTGCACATCTCAGAATTCAGGGCATTTCCACTGACTACAATTACTCTGTTCAAAAAATGTGGGCGACCCCCTCAGACCCAGCCCTGTGTGGCACAGAAGAAATGCTATACCAGTGTTGCTTGGCTGAGTATGATAAAGGTAATAGCAACAGATACAGAGTATCTTTCCTTGGTAGCACACCTTTCAGTTCAAAAAGTTCCTTGACAAATGCTGGCACTAGTTTATTTGCATTTTTACTGTTAAAGGTAGATGTTATTATCCATTTCCCAGATGTTAAAAAGGAGGCTTTGAGAGGTTCACTTTCTCAAAGCTGTAAAAATAAGTAAGGCACAGAGGCCAGGCTTAAGATGGGTATGTAGAAATCCAAGTCTTAGACCCTTCTTGCAATTTGCAGCCATCTGACTTATCAAAGGTATGGTGTGAATCTCCGCAATCTAGAGAGTGGGACACAGTTCCTTCATCAGAGCAGCTGGAGCACAATGTTTGTTAAGTAAACAAATGAACATATTATCCACCTCCTCAAAAAATAGTTGACATTTATTGAGCTCTTGCTTGTGCAAGGCACTTTGCCAAATGCCTTCCAAGGATTATTTCGTATCATCCTTATGAAGCAGGTCCCAGGATCATCATTACTTTACAGATGAGGAAACTGAGGCTTAAAGAGGTAAAATAACTTACTCTAGGCACAGGGTGATAGATTCTGGATTTGAACTCAGGCAGTCTGACCCTACATACCCTAATGATATCATCCTTTATTTAATCCTCAGCACTACCTCCCACCAGTGTCTTAGGGAGAAACCCAATATTTATTGATGATATTTATTGATTGACACTAAGTGTCAGATGTAGCCCTCCATGCTAGTCACATTAACTCATTTCATCCTCATGAGCACTCTGTAAGGTAGACATTGCTACCCCATTTTACAGAGAAGGAAACTGTGGCTAAGAGATGTTGACTGTCCAGGATTCTGCTAGAAGCAGAATCATTTAAAAACACAGAAATATCTAGGGAAAATTTCATTCTTCCTTCAACAACTTGGGCATTTTATAAAAGTAATTAATGTGAAATACACAAAGGAGAAAGGTACAAAGAAGGAAGCTGGAGGCAACAGAACCAAAAGGTTATCTGCAGGGTTCTAGTCCCAAAGCCATCTAACATCAAGGAGTGGAGAGTCTGCGTAAAGCTGGGTTAGTCTGGGAAGGTTCCATGGAGGGAAGGAACTCCAGGTGGACTTTGAAGACTGGAAGAAATGTATTCTGCCAGGTATTCTAGGCAGGGGAATAGCATATTCAAAATTCAGCTGGGGTCTAGAAACAGATTCAAGTAGCAAAGGAAAGCCCTGGTAAAATGGCATGTAGTTGAGGGAGGCGAACTTAGTAGGGGAAAGGCTTGTTTCCAGCTCTGCCTACTAGCCCTGAACCCACAGCACGCTGAGATCTCTTTGTTTTACTCTAGCATGTAGCCCATCAGGAGCCTAAGTGACAGTGGGAAAAGGCACAAAGAGAAAATAAATGAAGAAGGAAGTAATACCATATGCATCTCATGTGGGGTTTTCTGGAAGGAAGGGAGAAGCTGGGCACAGGGGAAGAGAAGAACTTTGATTTGCCCACAACACAAGGCGGTGTCAACTCTTGCTCTGCTCACCTCCCCCCGCACTCCTTCCCTTCCCTCCCAGTATTCTGCAAGCAGCAGCACATGTATGAACGCTTGGATGGCTTGGCAAAACACCCTGAGATTTATTTCTGTTGGACAATCTTACATTATTTTTTTTCCCCTGCTGACAACTCTGTCAACAGCAGGCTCCTCTGTGAGGCTGTGAATTTGGAGATCACATATTGGAGGCAAATACTGTTGCTTAAAAACCAGCCCAATAAAGGAAACTCCTGAGATCAGGGTGACCAGCAGCCCAATCTAGCCCATGACTTGGAAATCAATGAGACCTCAGAAGTTGGTAAAAAGACCATCTGGGGAGAGGGGCACAGGGAAATAGTTCTGTGGATATGGTCAGTTCAAGGCAAGGATGTGTTACCTGGAGATGGTTCTAGTAGTTCAAAAACTAGATCTATTTGGATGCAATCCAGCTGTGGCTTTGTATTATTTTGAAGCTCAAGTGTTGAGAAGCTACTAAAACAGTAGGGGTACTAAATGTGAAAAAGGTTTTGTCAAGTGTGAACATCTATATCAATGTAAAGGATTATGATTATTACCTTTTTTGGGAAGGGAAGAAAACTATATATTTCTTTAGTCTGTTTTTGGAAATTAGGTACCAGTAAAGGCAAAAGCTTTAGAAGCATTGAATTTCAGAGCCGTGAAGAAATTATTTCATTCCATCAACAAGCATTTGGGACTGCATCTGAGAATCGGGTCCAGTGTGGGCTCTGAGGAGCTGGAGAGGAACCAGATGCAGGTTCCCAAGGTCCTTAAGGAGAGTGACAGAACAGGGATTGGGGGCGAGAGAAGCATCTCAGTCACTCTGGGCATCAGGAAACACTTTCCACTCAAACAGCAGTTAGGGCTGGGTTCCAAAGGAAGAACACAGTGGGTTGCCCATGCAAAGACATAGAGATCAGGGTAGAAAGGGGTGATGGGGGCATTTTAAGGACAGGACTAGCAAAGGCCTGGTCTCCAAGACCTTCATTTTACAGATATGAAAACTGAGGTTCAGAGAGATAAGTAATTCACCCAAATCACCCAGGTAGGAAGTGGTACAACTCTATTCACCCCAAAGCCTGCTTTTACCACTCTACTATGCTGTTTAGACACTAACCACAGAAAACAGCATCTAACTCCAAAGCGTTTAGAAACTTCCCCATAAACACACAGACGATTAGTGGCAGACTTGAGATTAGAACCCAGGTCTTTCTTCTCTGTCTTCCTCCTCCCAGTCCAGCACCCATTCCACCATGCCACACAGACCCTACCCATCTCCCAGTCTCACTGAGTCTTCAATACGCTGTCTTATTCTTGCTCCCAGATCCTTCCCATGGCTTCCTCACTACCAAGCTCAGTCATCAAGACAGATGCTTTCATTTCTTTTTCATTAAGCTGACACAAAGTATAAGGGCACTCTCCCTTCCCATGGCCTCTCCCACCCTTGGAACTTCAGAGGTCAGGAAGTCACCAGGCATTCTCACTTCCAAGCCATCCTTTTAAAGGTCAGCTGGTCTGGGAATAAAATACTTCAGTGTTAGGCATTTAATTTTTAAAGAGAGAGCAAAATGGTAAGGAGACCTTAAAAATTGCTCTCGGCTTTGTGTGTAATCATCAGCAAGCTAGAGGTCACCACCAATCTCTCAAGATTTTCCAGCTTAGAGGAGCAGGAGGACTATTTTTGTTCCGGGAGTCAGAGAAAATTGCAGACCTGACCCCACCTCCCTCATGCTCAAAGAGGACCCATCTCTACAACAAAGCTCAATTCTGTATGTAAGATCAGCCTTATCCAATGGCTTGACCACTAACAAAGAACCCATACAAAGGACAATAACTCTAGACAAATGCCTAGGCCTGAAAATCACACCTTAATCAGAAGCAGACATATGGCCAAATGCAGCCACAAAATAAGTGTTTGTTAAACCTAGGCTGTGCTAGGCTCCAAGGAGGTATAGCATAACAATACTAATATTGATGAGATATCTACATAGGTATAGATATTCTCTAGTTAGTCTTTCTGCACCCTTCAACAGCTCTGCAAGGTAAGAATTACAGCCTCCTGGTTGGCAGTATGATGTGAGGGTTAATACCATCAGCTCCAGAGCCAGAGAGTGTGACCCCCACCTCTGCCACTTATTAACTGTGTGACCTTGAGCAAGTTACTTAACCTCCCTGTACCTCTGTATCCTCAGTTGTGCAATGAAGATGATAATAATACTAATTTCATGGGATTCTGTAACTAAGTTAATAAGTGTAAAGTGTTTATGGTGCATGGTAAAATTCAGTACGTGCACACTGCCGTGTCATCATCTCCATCATTTATGTGAAGAAACAGTCCAGAGAGAGTGAGTGAGCTGCTCATCTAGCCAGGAAGTAGAGGACCTGGAAATGGACCTCAAGGCAAGGACTAACCTTTATTGAGGATTAACTATGTTGAGAGTTCACATAATCTCCATATCCATAAAAAATTGATGAGCAGGTATCATCAGCCCCAATTTATAGTAAAAGAATTCTAGATGCATGTGATTTACTCAGTCTCCCAGCTGGGAAGTGAAGTAGCAGCACCAAGTTTTGAACGCAGGTCTGCCTGATTCCCAGAGACCCTGTGGGGCCCTCCTTGGGAACCCTGCCTGCAATGAGATGCCTATGGAACCTGCACACAGTGTGAGGATCTGCGGCTCCCCAAGGGTCTGCTCTTATCCAGGTCTTTTCATTATCTCACTAATTGTCATGATAATCTCTGGCGCAAAGTACTCACAGACCGTTTAATTGCATAAGGAAATACACTCAGAAACTGACTACACTGTATCAAGGTCTCACAGCTGAAGAAGAGGGTGGAGAAGCAACAGATTCAAATCAGGGGCCTGACTTCCAAACCTGTGACGGTCCCCCGCCAAGCTCCTTGGACTACCTGAATTTGAAATCACACAAGAAATCTGCATTTCAGCTTCTGGAACACATGACAGTTTCTCACCCCAGATTGTTCTCAGCTCAGTATGAAAACATATAACCGGGTATGAATGCCTGAGTGAAAGAAAGACCTAAAGTTAAATTATTCCAGAACAGCGAGCTATTGTCAATGATTGACAACCAGTCTCAACTCTCACCAGTGACAGCCACATACAAAGTAAGGCTTCAAAAAGAGCTGGGTTCCCTTCAATTAGCAGAGCTGAAATGAAACCACTTAGAAAATTATACTATTGGGCAACTGGTGGGTTTTAAACATAATAAGAAAAATAAAGCCTTGGCCTGATGTTTACAATCAGCTGAGCAAGAGACATCAGTCGTGCCAGGACCTGGAATCATACCTTCTCCTGGAGCTCATGCTTGTTTGCCTCTCTGCCACTGCTGCAGCCCTGGATCCATTCATTCCTTCATTCCTTTCAGTTCAGTTCAGTTGCTCAGTCATATCCGACTCTTTGCGACCCTATGAATCATAGCACGCCAGGCCTCCCTGTCCATCACCAACTCCCGGAGTTCACTCAAACTCAGGTCCACAGAGTCGGTGATGCCATCCAGCCATCTCATTCTCCGTCGTCCCCTTCTCCTCCCGCCCCCAATCCCTCCCAGCATCAGAGTCTTTTCCAGTGAGTCAACTCTTCGCATGAGGTGGCCAAAGTATTGCAGTTTCAGCTTTAGCATCAATCCTTCCAATGAACACCCAGGATTGATCTCCTTTAGAATGGACTGGTTGGATATCCTTGCAGTCCAAGGGACTCTCAAGAGTCTTCTCCAGCACCACAGTTCAAAAGCATCAATTCTTCGGCGATCAGCTTTCTTCACAGTCCACCTCTCACATCCATACATGACCACTGGAAAAACCATAGCCTTGACTGGACGGACCTTTGTTGGCAAAGTAATGTCTCTGCCTTTTAATATACTATCTAGGTTAGTCGTAGCTTTCCTTCCAAGGAGTAAGTGTCTTTTAATTTCATGGCTGCAATCAGCATCCTCAGTGATTTTTGGAGCCCAAAAAAATAAAGTCTGACACTGTTTCCACTGTTTCCCCATCTATTTCCCATGAAGTGATGGGACCAGATGCCTTTAGCAAATATTTATTGGTTCCCGACCACCAAGCATGGAAGCTACAGTGTGAAGTAGAACAGATTTGGCCAGTGCTTCTTGGAGCTCCCAGACAAGCCAACAGGATGGTGATCCCCTGGATGGGTGACATCACGGGGAAAGGCAGGGTGCTCGGAGGCAGAGCAGAGAGAGGGTCCAACAGAAAAGAGATTTCACATTGAGTAGGAAACAGTCCTGTGAACAACAACAACAAAAACGACTGCCCAGTAAGCAGTGTGCTTGGCCTTCGGGAGAAAGATAAAGGTGGCTTGGGCAGGGGTCAGGCAGCCTTGGAAGGGGTGGGCCCTCCTCCTGCTGCACCCACCTGTCTGTTCCCCAGGCATTCTGAAGTCACAGCTCTGGAAAGCTGAAAGAGCTTTGAGTCATTCAGCACCATTCATTCAATGAACTAAGACCCGGTCACACAGAGTGAATCAGAAAGAGAAAAACATTGTACATTAACGCATATATGTGGAATATAGAAAAATGGTATTGACGATCATATTTGCAAAACAAAAATAGAGACACAGACACATGGACACCAAGGGGGGAAAGTGGGAGCGATAAATTGGGACACCGGGGTTGATATATATATATACATACACTATTGATACTATGCATAAAATAGATAACTAATGAGAACCTTCTGTGTAGCACAGAGAACTCTACTCAGTGCTCTGTCGGGACCTAAATGGGAAGGAAATCCAAAAAAGAGGGGATATATGTATATAGCTGATTCAGTGCGTTGTATAGGAGAAACTAACAACATTATAAAGCAACTGCACTCCATTAAAACACACACACACACACACACACATCCCAGCATGTGCGAAGGCTCAGAAGGGAATGAGAGTAGGGCACACACAGGCACCTGCAAGTGATTCCCGGAGACCACACTGCCCAGACCAGGTGATGGGTAAGTGGTAAAGGCTTGCACTTTATCCTGAGGCTAGGGGGTGGGGGGACACTGAAGGCTGAAGACAGAGGAAGTAAACCCTCAGATTTGGGATTTGCCAGATACCACTAAGGCCGATACGCAGAGCCCAGCCTCTGAGTTTTGAATGACTATTTCCAGAGCCTGTGATCTTTACCCAGCCCCATATTGGCAGCATTCCTAGAGTCTGGAGGGGTCTAAACAAGGAGAAATGGACAACAGAAAACAGAAAGACCTAAGTGCCTCTGGTTGAAGAACAACTTCAGGACAGACTTGCTTCGCAGATCTGGATCCCAGTGGAGCAGAATACAGTGAAGATTAAATTCTGGACCTGCTTCTGTCTATAACTAGCTGTTTAGCACTGGACAAGTCAATGTCCAGCCCCTCATCCCTAGCCTTAGTATCCTCGTTTGTGTGATGGGTGGAGGGTTAGGTAGCTAATCAAAAATGATCATGACTTTTAAAAAAACGATTATTGCTTGCATTCAGTGAACTCTTGCTCTGAGCTTGGTGTTATATCTCAGTTCACACCTACAAGCACCCTGTGAAGAGATTCGATTATCATCATCCCCATTTCACAGCATGGAAATGGAAATTCAGAGATGTTAAATAAGTTGATATTAAGTAAGTGTAGAAGCAGGATTTGAATCCAGCTTTCAGATGCTTAACATGAAAACTTTCTGTTTCAGGGCTCTCAGAAATGTATTTCACAAGGATTTCCTGAGCACCTGGCTAAGGAGAGTATAGAGAGGAGGAAGCAGAGTCTCCCAGGGCAGAAGACAGACACACATGCTCAGGCTGGCTGTCCTGAATTCTAACCCTGGCTGTGTGATGAATTCAGTTGGCCTGTATGTAGAGAGCATGGGGGTGGGCAGTGCAGAGGAAGGAGTAGGGAAAGAGCTGTGAAAAAACAGTCCCTCGGGTCTCTTCCCTGTACTGTGGACTCCTGCTGTGTCCATAGGATATCACAAGATACCCAGGGCTGAGATGACCAACACCTGGCACAGCTGTAACAACCCCCAGCATTGCATCACCCCCAGTGAACTAAACCCCCAAATGGCCAGGGCAGACTGCCCAGCGTAGTCCTTACTGGGCAGGTCCAGTTACCATAGTCTGGGCAGAAACTACTCCTATGGCCCTCAGAGCCAGGCCATTTATGGTGAACAGAGCCCAAAGAGCAGGCTCTGCAGAGAAGTCTCCTTGTGATAGGTTGTGAGACTAGGTTAGACCTGAGGGCAAAATAAGGGAAAGATGCCCCAGGTGGCAAGCTCTGAACCCCAGGCAGCAACGCACAAGCCAATTAGGGCTAATTAGCCAACTGCGGAGCAGGGGGCAGTGGAAAGACCAGAGAGAGGCTGCAGAAAAATCTGCCCCCAGGCCCTTGGCAGCACCTGCAGGAGCCAAGGCCTGCAGACCTGCCTCTACCCCCAGGTGACCCACCCGGCTCTGACTAATGAGCCACAGCCAGTGATGGAGGGTGTAACCTGCAGAGAAATGCTTTCTGCCTTCTTCCAATAAACTTTTTCCTGAGATGCACAGCTGGATTCTCCCATGAATACAGCCCCAGGTGTTGGGGAGGGAGACAGAGGCGCACAGTAACAGCTCATTTAGCAGGGAACAAATGGCTTCCTTTCAGGTCAACAAATACAACATGATGCACTCAGACAAGCGTGGGGGCCTGAGACCCGTGTCTTGTGAATCGGAAAGACAGGCGGAGGACACGGCCACCCATGCCTTCAAGAAATCCCCTGCTTCCAGGAGGTGAAAAAAGAACACAAGAACCAAAAAATGATATTTCCTTCAAACAACCCAGAAGGTAAAATGCAAAAGCATCCGTTACAGTATTGAAATCAAGATGATTTTTAATAGTAATAATAGTTTATATGTGTGTGTACACTCCCTTGTCGTTCATAATTCACTTCCACATGCATCATCTCATTGAAGCTTCGCTACTACTTTATAAAGCAGGAAAGGCAAGCAGAGTCCATATTTTAGAGAGAAGGATCTGGGGAGGCCATGAGCTTAAGCCTAAGATCACACATGGCAAATGTCAATGCCAGAGTCCAAACTAAGTCTTCTTCTTCTATTTATTTTTAAAATGTTGGCAGTCAAAGCACTAAATCCTAACCACTAGACCACCAAGGGAACTTCAAAATAGTCGACTTTAAGCTATGTGTATCTCACCACAAATTTCCTTTTCTTTCTTTTTTGGCCATACTGCTTGGTTTATAGGATCTGAGTTCCCCGACCAGGGATTGAACCTGGGCCAATGCAGTGAAAGCCTGGGATCCTAACCACTAGGCCACTAGGGAACGCCCCCAACCAAACCTAATTCCAAAGCCACTGCACTTTCCATGTTAGGATGTCAGATCCAATCATTGCTATATTCCTTTTTATACATTTTTTGAATCATAATATGTTAGGACTGGAAAGGTCCTTTATAATCACCAGAATCCTAGAACCCAGAGAGATTAATATGCTCAAGACTACACACTGGGTCCGTCTGCATACTCTCTCAAGACCAATTTCTGCCTCCTTAACACCCATTCCATCCCCAATAACAAGGACTCTTGCTACAGATGCCAGTAATAAAAATACTTTTATGTTGTCCCCTTAAAAACAGTAGATGCCAGCAACTAACGTATTTCTTTATTGACACGAGTCTTTACTTCTAATAAAGTAATAACCTTAAGTGATGGGAGAAATGGCACAGAAGGGGAGAAGCAAGAGTGTTCCCTGTAAGCAGTAGGGACTCCATAAACGTTTGCTGAATTGAATAGAGTGAAATAAGCACGGACCTACAGGGAAAAGAGAGAAAGAGAAGGGATTTTGCACACACATAGAGGGAAATGCATCTACTCTGTAAGAAGACACTGTGCTGGGAGTTTGGCTCAAAGAAGACATTTGCCGTACTCCAAGCTGGTTTTCGACATCAGCTTCAAGCTTCCCACTGTCTTTACATCTCACACTCGCAGAGAGAACACAGCAGGATATATGCTTCCAGGCAATCCCTTGGAAAATGTTTGACCTTCACTGAAGTTTGACATTGTTTTCTGTGTCACCTAGGTGTCAATTTTTTTTTTAGGGAAAAATCCTGGAGTCAAGAAAGGAGTATGTAAAGAAGGCAGAACTCTTAGTAAAATGCCGGTGACAGTGCAATTACTGTCACCTGGTGTCAGAAGGCATTGTCTCCCGCTCTCACTGAGCTCGCTTTCTAAAGGATTTTGCCTGATGGTGACTTCTGTCAATTTCTGTCTATTTTCACTCCTTCTTTCAATCCACTGGTGGTTTCAAAGTATTTGGGGAAGGTTCTACAGGAGGTAGGAAATGTCACAGATCACCACTTAACACTTTGGTCTAGAAAGTGTTCTAGTCATCACTGCTATTTGTTGAAAACCTGCAATGATAATGGTTCTCTTCTACTCAAAAGCATGGCTCAACTTTATTGAATATTTACTCTGTGTTCAATGCTTAGCACTTCACATGCACTATTTTATTTAGCCTTCATACAACAATCCTCTGATGTTTAAGTTGCCCAAAGCTATAGAACTACCCAGTGGCAAAGTCAGATGCCAATGTCAGAGTCAGTGTTCTTTGCCGGTACCCTACCATTCATTCATGTATTCATTTGCACAATCACTGTGTACCAGGCATTGTGCTAGCTACTGGGATAGAGAGGTAAAAGACAAGACCATGTTTTCAGGAAGCTCACAGGAACTTGAGCAGTCAGATAAACTAAAGGTCACATATGATGTGCGAAGGGTAGTAAAAGAAGGGATTGCTGGGTTCTCTGGGCATATCCCAGTCTAGGAGGTGTTGAAGAAGATTCCCAGAAGAAATGATGCCTTGTTCTTGAAAGGGTCAATAGAAGGCTGTCACACAAAGGAGGGCGTGGAGGGCAGTTCACTCATGGTGGGCAAAGTGGGGAGCTGCCAGCACTGAGACATGGAGACACGGGAGAGCATGGGCAAGTTCAAGGGTCTTCTAAGTAATTCACGAGGGACTGCACCCAGAGGAGACAGTCAGGTAGTGAATGAACAGGACACTGGAGAGTAATGAGGCTGAAAAACAGGGTAGAAACCAGGCTTTCTGCCAGGCTAAGGAGTTTGAGTTTTAGCCTGAAAGTCCAGGCAGCCCCTGAGGGTTTGTATGAAAGTGTGTGATGTTCAAGGGGAACACTTACTGCAGCTTCCACCCCACTCCTCAGAGGGGAAAAGTGGGCAGCAACGCTTCCATTCTCTTGCCTCAAAGGAAAGGGACTGATTTATCTTCTGGGCGAAATCAGAAGAGAACAAACATGTGTGGTTATAGCAGATATGGGCTCTCCCGGCACCATTCCAACTCCATATTTGCATTTCTTATCCTTCTGCAGGAGACCCAGAAGTGACTACAGGGTGCTCTAGGGACCAAGCAGACACACTTGCATGAGGCTTGGAAGGAGGAAGAGATAGATAGGCAGTATCTGCCATGTGCAAGGACAGTAACTCTTCTGCAGCAGTTCAGACGAAGATCCTCCTATCTCCAGCAACAGTGTAGTCTCCACCCTATTATGCATGGTGTGGTTGGGTAACCATGCTGACATGCTAAGCTTGGCTCTTAGGCCCCTCCTGGAATGCTAATGGCTACCCAACACCCATTAATAAATCCCTTACTGTTTAAATTATTGCATCTCCAACTAAGAACCTAATTGATTGACACTATAGAACAATTCCTTTCATTCTGTCATTCAGAGTTTTCTGACCTCAGAAGATCCTCATTCACTGCTCATCCATGAAATAAGCCTACGAGGTCACGTGTGCTCCTACAAGGAAAAGGGAAACCTGTCAATATCCAGTTCAACTTAAAGAGAAAGTCCAGGAGGCAAAACCTAAATTCTCCAGTGAAGACCCATGCCTCATCTTTTTCAACTCCAGCATTCATCACCCATTTGGTTTTTAACTTGGAGAGAGAAAAGGCATGAGTATCTCTCAAAATCTTCCCCCCACCGCCACCAAAAAAACAATGAGCTCACATTTGTGCTTTGGAGGCAGGGAAACTAGTTAGAATCAGCCATTTGGCTGAAGCAAACACAATTCCAGAGTCAGTCTGGAGTAAGAGAAAGGATGCTTCTGTGCTAATCAGAAAAGCAATGGGAGCCTATGGGGTACAGAAACTTCAGCAATGAGATGCAATCTGTTGATTACCAGGAAACCTGTTTTGCAAAGAGGTCATAATCTCAAACTCTCAGCTCACTTGTATCATTTGCAGGGGGCTGATTTCCCCCTTGACACTCACAGAATTGCCCAACACACCTGCTTCCAAAGCATGTGGTCTCCACACCTGAACCTCTTAGAGCTGAAAATGAGGGATGAATAAGAAAGGAATATAACTAACCCTGCATGGAGTCATAAAGGACTAGATAGAACAGGAGCTAAATTAAAGAAATATCAACCAGGAAGCCTAAAGTTTTCTAGTCCTTGAACCTCTGATTAGCAAGCTCAATTTTACCCTCCCTAAAACGAGGAGACAAAGATGGCAAGTAAAGCTGACTCTGTTGAGTAACTAGTTTACACAGTGATGGGAGAGGGTGAGCAAAACAGGTGATAATTGCAGTCAAAGGCTGGGAAAGTTGAGGGAACACAGGGAATGATGGGAATAGGTGTGGCAGAGACCAACATCCATCCTCCCCATCCTCCAGCACAGCACGCAGTTCTGACGCATGGATACCCAGAATAAAGACGGTACTCTTTAGTCTCCCTTCTGTTAAAAGTGGCCCACTGACTCGGTCCTGGCTAAGGAGAATGGAAAAAGAATCTACAGGTCCAACTTCTCGCCATGCCCTTAAAAGAAATGGGGAGGTCCTCCCAGCCATCTAGTTTGAATGAGGAGGTGGTGCTGTCCCATCTTGGATGATAAGAATGACAGCAATGTCGTGGGGATGGAGCAGGAGGAGTGGCAAGCTAGTAGAGCTTGGACCCTGCATGCCTTCACTGCTGGAAGCTGCCCTCTGCACTCAGATTTTTAAATGACGGAGACATCTAATTTTAAAGACACATTCAAGCTGTTTATTTGGTGTCTTGGCTACCTGCTGCTGGATCGATATTCTAATTCTCTGAGATGGCATGCCAACACTTCACTTATCCAGGAACCTCACTTTTCCAGAAAACAGTTGTAAACAAAGATAGAAACAAAAAACCACCCTCAAACAGCCAAACTTATATTGTTACTGGAGACTGATGCACTTTATTTATAGGGATGGTACCCTGGCCAAGACTTGGTAGGTGTTTATGGACCCTTATCACATCTGCATTTCCAGTGTGCGTGGTTCCTGATATAGTAGCCCAGCGCCAACAAAAGGATGGATAGGGGGAAAGACTGCTTTTAGAGGCAGATAAACTGACAGTACCAAGATGTGAAGACACAATCTGACAGTGAGGGAAGGTATAAAAAGTAGAGCTTAGAATTTTAAGTCCATACATCCATATGTCTAGGGCTACCCATACATAAGGGCAAACAGTCTTGCATCTCTAAATAGCCCTTAGGAATACCAAATATATAGCTTGACACAATAGTTGATGTTCAAAATGCTATTTTTCAGTCATGATCTATTTTAAAAAGCAAGAAAGTATGTAATTCATTTATAAATATTTTCTAAACATTGGTTATCTTGAAGCTACACTTATTCGAAACATCTCGGTCTATGTGGTGCCATATATATAATTTCATACAATTCAACGTTAAATGAAATACATTTGGACACCACACTTGTAGTCAGGGTTAAAACCATTCACTCTGAACCTACTTTTTTCAGGCCTCACCCTTTATATACTGTCTTAGAGATGAATCAGACACATCATTGCTGTCTAGTAATTCCTGGGCTAGATTTAACAGAGACAAATAAAGAGATTACTATAACACTAGCTCAAACCTCTATGGAAGAAAATCAGATGCAATGTAGATGAAAAAAAAAGATTACTGTCTATGATCTAAAAGAAACTCTTAAACAATGATAAGAAAAAGATAAACCATCCCAAGAAAAATGAGCAAAGACAATGAATTATCTGTCCATCAAGAAGCAAATCCAAATGGCCAATAAATGTGACATGATGCTCTTCCTGGGTAGACATCAAGAAAATACAAAGTAAATAGCAATGAGATCACTTGTTATTTCTCAGGTTAGCAGAAGTAAAAGAGTTTTATAATACGTGCTGTTGACAAAGACATAGGGAAATTTTACTTCATACTTGGTTAGTGGAAATGAGAATTATTATACTTTCTTTGGAAAGATATATAGTACCACCTTCTAAAACTTTAAAAAGTGTATATCCTTCGACTCTTTAGTATTAGTTTGGGGAATCATAAAAGTTAAAACATCAGCAGATACTGACAAATGTACAAGGATGCTTATTTCATCATTGTTTGTAAAAATCAGTGAAACAAAAGTAAATGCCCATCAGGAGAGAAATGGTTGAAAAATCAGTGGTATGTTCATACCACTGAAACTTAGACAGCCGTTGAAGAGTGATTTATATCAATGCCAGCTGTCTGGGGGTGGGGGTGGGGACTGGAAGGGAACAGTTTTCCATAGTGTTTAAAGTGATAAAAGCAATATGCCAAGGAATGTATATATGATTTCATGCTTTACACCACGATAAAAATCCCTATATTTGTATATGTGTGTATATGAACATATATTGTAAATGTTACAGGAACTTAGAGGAAGATATGGAAGGCAGCCTCGTTGTTAGATTAGTTTGAGGGGCAAAGGAGAGTATATAAATAACTATATTTTTTAAAAAAGATGTCCAGGATAAAAAGTAAACAGTTTGCATAATAAGGCAGAGCAAATAAACTTCTATCTGTCTACATATGCTAGCATTTGTATTTAAAGAGACAAATAAGAGGATGGTCACCAAATTATAGGCAAGACAAATAACTAGAATTTCAAGTGATTTTTTACTAGTTTCTAAAGCTTTTTCTATTCTTTGGCATTTCTTACAATGAATTTGTTTTATTTATATGATTTGGAAAATTAATAAAGTGATAAATTAAAAAAAACATGTCAGTGCTGGTCAATGTTGAGTGATGTTAACTAAGAAGCCTTCATGTGGGGCATGATACCTGAACTTGACGTCAAGATTCTATGGGGTTTGGAGCATATCTGAGAAAGGAGGGTGTTCCAGGCAGGAAGAACTAGAGATGTAGAAGTATCATAGTAGAAATAAACATGGGGACATCTACCTCATCTGGAACAGAAGATAAAGAATAAGCTAATGGATGCATTTCCATGACCACCAAATACAACCAAACAGATAAGAAGTAGAAATGGCCACCATAATGCATGCACAAAAATGTGACTTTTAGAGTTAACATTAACAAATGAAAACAGCTTGGTTTCTTCAAGTGTTACAAATTGACAAATATTTTGAGTTCTAAGGACTCTGTCCACAGTGACACCATGTGTTTCAGTCAGATGTAAACTTCAGTTGGGTAACATTTTCATTTTAATCCCTCCTTCCTGTCACTTTCCAACTTGGCTATAAATAATTGCTTTCAGAAAAAAAAATATGTCACTAAAGATCTAAGCTCAAGCTACCAAAAAAATGGTCATTTTGAAGTAAGAAGAAGTCATATTCTGCATGCTAATTAAACAAGATGTCTCAAGACCTAGGGCTCAGAGCTCATTTTTTTAAAAAAAGATTCCTATTTATTAAAAGCCTATGAATACAAATGAATTCTTTACTTAGTATTCATTCTTATTTAATTCTGCCCCCTTTGAGACAGGAACTACATATGCTTTGCTGATAAATTGAAAGGTTGTCTGATGTTACAGGGCCCCCTGTCATCCGCAATATGGTTGTTTATGCCACAAGTGTACGTACTAATGGTACAGGGTTCTTGCACTGTCACCAAAAAAGAGCCCAACTGATGGTCACTTTCTTGCTCAGGGCAACCAGGGTCACAGAGCTGCCCAAGGTAGGAATTTTCAAGCTGAGAGGTACTCCCCTTGCTCTTTCACAAGATACTTCTTGTTCTCTAAGTGGAAGTTAAAATCACAAGGACCCCAACTTTCCTATTCCCATCGCCATATTAGGAAGCATGGCAGATATATTATTACTCCATTTCCAGGGAATTGAAAGAGAACTCATCAGGTAACCCTTCTTATACCTGACAGTGAAACAGGAGAAAAAACTCAAGTCCTTGAACTTAAAGCCTATGCTTTTTTAGACAGTGATCTGCTGAACTTTGGGCTAACAATGAAAAAACAAACCAAGAAAAATTTCATTATTTTAAGCTTTGCTTAAAATACAACAACAAGGATCAGTCCGTGAAGAAAAAAAAGAGATTGGAGAATGAAAATGAGAACAGAAGAGACCAGACACATGGGGGCCAAACCCCATGTCCACACTTACTGGCAACGAGAGTCTCAGCATCCATTTAACCTTATCGTGCCTCAGTTTCTTTCTGCAGAAATATGGTGTTGTTTTGAGAATTAACAGGATAACACATGAAAAGTACCCATAAGCACAAGATAGGTATACAGTAAAGATAACTGCTGTGAAGGCAGGAACGACAACGATGATGACAAAGATGGTGATGACAATAGCAACGATGATGGCAATGATTCTACTGCTAAGCAACTCCAGCATCTTAAATAGGTCCCAGAAACTTACATACTTGAGAAGCAAAGAGCACAGACTACCTGTGCCCAAATCCTGTTTCCACCACTTAGCTGCATCTCATAAAAGCTGATAGAGTTTTGCCAAGAGAACGCACTGGTCATAGCAAACACCCTCTTCCAACAACACAACAGAAGACTCTACACATGGACATCACCAGATGGTCAACACCGAAATCAGATTGATTATATTCTTTGCAGCCAAAGATGGAGAAGCTCTATACAGTCAGCAAAAACAAGACCGGGAGCTGACTGTGGCTCAGACCATGAACTCCTTATTGCCAAATTTCAGACATAAATTGAAGAAAATAGGGAAAACCACTAGACCATTCAGGTATGACCTAAATCAAATCCCTTATGATTATACAGTAGAAGTGACAAATAGATTCAAGTGACAAATAGAGTGCCTGAAGAACTATGGACAGAGGTTCATGACATTGTACAGGAGGCAGGGATCAAGACCATCCCCAAGAAAAAGAAATGCAAAAGGTTGTCTGAGGAGGCCTTACAAATAACTGTGCATAGAAGTGAAAGGCAAAGGAGAAAAGGAAAGATACACCCATTTGAATGCAGAGTTCCAAAGAATAGCATGGAGAGAGAAGAAAGCCTTCCTCAGTGATCAGTGCAAAGAAATAGAGGAAAACAATAGAATGGGAAAGTCTAGAGGTCTCTTTAAGAAAATTAGAGATACCAGGGGAACATTTCATACAAAGATGGGCACAATAAAGGACAGAAATGGTATGGACCTAACAAGAGCAGAAGATATTCAGAAGAGGTGACAAGAATACACAAAGGAGCTAAACAACTAGAACAACAAGATAAAACAAGTTAATCCATCTTAAGTGTTTAGAGCAGCACATTGCCCAGAGGAAAATTTTGCCTCTCTTAAAAAAAGCAGTTGGAGAAAAGGATCTACAGGTTCAAGTTCTATTATGTTACCTGGTCAGGATTTCCAGTCCCAAAGAAATAATGTGATTTAAAAAAGCGGGGGGTCGGGGGTTGGGTACAGTCTCTAGAATCACAAAGACTTGAGTTCAGATCCGAGTTCTGAAATACATTAGCTAGGTGAGCTAGGACAAGTTACTCAACATCGCTGATCCATGGTTTCTTCTTTATTCACTAACATCTCAGCAAATATTTTATTGATATTTACTGTACTGGGTACTGCTCTAGTTGAGGATTATAATGCCATTCCGAGGACTGCTATAATGATTAAATGATTCAGTCCCTGTCACATATCAGTTCAGCTCAGTTTAGTCGTGCTCGACTCTTTGCGATCCCATGGACTGCAGCATGCCAGGCTTCCCTGTCCCTAGCCAACTCCCAGAGCTTGCTCAAACTCATGTCCATAGAGTCGGTGATGCACCAACTAATAGAAGCTGTAGCCCAACTCAGACGGCAGTGCTACCTATGCCAAGTTTTGGAGGCCTCCAGCACCAGTGGGTGCCTCACTGACAAAATATCCCAAAACCGGAATTTCAAACCATCCCATTAGGTGCTGTAGCATAGCTACTGAATCACAAACTATGTCTCTGGTTGCTCACCTAACTCTCAAGAAAGTAACTCTATCCACAGTTGTGGTTCAGAAAACTTCAGACACAAAGATGAGCATTCAAAAAGGGAGTTTTGAAGAGTCCCAGGAAATGTGGACCCTGCTAGGGCTGAAGTTCCCAGACACAGCACCAACAATACATGCCCCTTTTCAGGAAGCAGCCTTACCTGCTAGATTCTTCTGTCCCATTGAGTCATGCACTAAAGGGAAAGCAGAAGTTGCCCTCTCCCTTTCTGGGACCAACTATCACATCTGAGAAAAGAATGAGCCTTGTGCCCCAGTCCTGGGTTCTTCCTGGCTCGAGGGGCTCAGTCAAGTCCTGTGAACGTCTCACATGTGCTTTCCTTTCTCATCCATAAAAGGATAATGACACCTGTGAAGATACGGGTGAAGGGCTCTGCAGACTCATAAGCTCTGAGCAAATATTGGGCATACAAACCTGAGTTAGATGCTTTTCATCTCGGTGCCCACAGGTCCGCTCATGGGGTAAAGTGGAAAGAGCAGTGGCAATAAAATGAAGGTAATCTGGGTTTGAATCTGGACCCCACTCCCACTTCCCTTTCTAATCTGGCCAATTTACATAACCTCTTGAAACCTAGCTTTCTCTATTGGTAAAATAAGGATTATAACAACAATCACATAACGCTATTGTGAAGATTACTGAAGCAATTTAATTTAATTTAAAAATAAACCAAATTAGTATGTGTTCACTTATACCATATTTGCTGGGCACTTACTACATGTACAACTATGCATTAAGAATTATGGCATATATATACAGATACATATTACATGATCCTGCATATGATCTAGCTAAGAAAATACAATGTAAGACAAAGGTTAGGAAGAAATTCAATATTTAATAGCATGTGCATTAAAAATAGAGGATATTTAGGTGGGAGTAGGGAGAACTGTCACTTTTTACACATACCATTTGAATTTTTAAAATTTCTGTAATCAAAATAAAAAATATAAAAATAGTGAGAGCAAGATAAAATAAGGAAAAAGATGTTACGACTGTTAATCATCCTCTAGAAGCTCTTGAGATGAATGTATCCACTGACCTTCGCTCACATGGCTTTGTGCCCACTACTGTGTTATATATACCTTGAGATTGAAGAGGTACATAAGTTACCCTCACTTGGAAGGAACTTACAATCTACTGGGAGAGAAGAACACAGGGATAGTACTTCCAAAGAAGTATGTTAAGAGTGCTGAGGGAACACGGCTTCCTGAGGGAAAAGGATCTCTGAGTGGATGCCACTTTTGAGATGGATCCTGAAAGATGAGTGGACTCCATCAGGTAAAAGAGTAGAGAGGAGAGAAAAAGAAAAGAAGTCTGAGAAGAAAAGAAGTCTGCACCTGCAAAGTTATGAAAACTGTGTATGGTACGCATGTGAAATGTAAATGTAGTGTCTGTATGTATGTGTGGGGGTGTGTGTAAGAGAGAGAAAGCATCTGTGGCAATGCTGTGTGTGTGAGGGTGTAAGTTTGCTTATCAGTATCCATGTGTGTAGTGTGTGTGTGTAGATGTGTGTGTATGAGTATGTCACACCTGTGGAGAGGGACCATACTGGAGGTCCCTCTCCAGTATGAGTTGGGAAGCTCTGCGAATACTCTGGACTAGAGTCAAGGAGGCTGGAGTGAAGACAAGGTGTAATGATTTTCCCATTACTCTTAGTTCTGGGTGGCAGGTAAGAGCGTTCACTACACTATCCTTTATTTAAATATATTAAGAATGCACTATTTTTTAAAACATCAATTCTATGGAAGACAAATCTAAAATAAAGGATGCCTCCCTTCCAAAGTCACTCCAATACCCAGCAGGTCCAAATGGAGTGCCCCAGCTTGACCCAAACAAGAGTATGCTCTTGGGGCTATGAAACAGAAGCAAACTGACTCCCTTTGGAACTCTGACCCTCCAAACTGACAACTGGAATTTAATCCAAGGAAAAAATAAGAAACAGAGCTAATGGCTTTCTGTGGCACAAGGTTTCCTTCATAAGTCATTATCTGATGATGTCAACGCTGAGGTCCAAGCTAGTCTAATGCCAATGAGTCTTTTGCAGTTTGGGGTTTTCCTTTGCATTTTAAAAAATTCATATAATACAAAACTCTGCTTCATGTGGGCCCTTCTTTCCCCTTTCTCGGTACTGGAATTCCTCCTGCTTCCCTCTGCCCCATCTCCCTCCGCTTCCTCCCCCTCCGCCTCCTCTCTCCTTCGCCTTTGTGTTCTCCATCTCTCCTCCCTCTTTCCCACTGTCTGTATTTGAAGTCTCAACTGTCTCTGTCTCTCTCTCTCTTACTACTGCCCCCCCACCTTTTCCTCTTTCCCCCTTTTCTCTCTCCCTTCCTTCTCCCCCCACCCTATATCCCTTCCCATTATGTAAAAAAGCTTTGATTTTAGAAAAGGAGCAAGGCCTTTGCTAGCACAAGAGTCAGACCAACAAATAGGGTCACAGTAAGGTGACTAGGTGAGTCTAGCTTCAAGAAAAGAAAAGAAAAAAAAATTGTAAAAGAGAGAGGACTGAATGGTGGCCCTTGCTTCCAATGAAGGCAGGTGGGGCATATGGCTCCCAGTTGTCCCTGGACACCAGTACTGCTAGGCAGTCTTCCAGCTGGACCATTTCTATTTGCCAATAAGCCCCAACCAGTCCCCCTCCATTCTACTGGGAGTGAGGTGGCACAGCCACTGGCACGCTGCACTGCTTAACTACTCCTCTGGATCAGCTCTCGGAAAGGAAGAAAAGCCATACAATTCAGAACCAGTTACAGTCAGCACTGCAGGGCATCTCAGGGACCCCCTGTTTCATCCCAGCCCGGTCACTGGTGAAGGAAGCGGGTCCCCAGCTTGCTAAATGCCAGGGGGACCCATTATCAGAAAACCCAGACCTACGACCTGTTGCAAAAATGCCTCCACCCTGGGAACACCTCTAGGTTTTTACCTTCTGAACAGGAATCTACTTTCCAGGGTCCAGAGATACGAACAGATAGAAGATTAAAATAGAAACAGAACGGGTTAAAATGCACTCAGCACACATCAGAAATCCACTGCATGTTCCCCGCAAGAAGGATTTGAGCAGTAAAGTCTGCGGGAGACGGGGCTGCAGTGGTGGACGGCTCTGGGCTCTGAGGACCTTTTTAATATGGCTGTATTGTAATACCGCAGTGTCAAACCCCGCCAGTCCTTCCCCCAAAAGCAAAAGGAAGCCTCGCTCAGCAGCAAGAACGTCCCAGCTCTGGTAACAGATTGTCTCTGTTTTACACCCGTTTAATAACCGCTTTACTAAACGCAAGCAGGGGAAATGTGTATCCTCGGAAGGCACAGCATAGAAACCTCCCTCTGCGACGCGATTCCTCGGACATGAAACTAAAATGCGTTCATCGGAACTCAGCCTCCCAAAGCAACAGCAAAGCGACTGTGAGGCGATTTACAGGCGAGAGCCCCTCAGCGTTGAGGGGGGATGGGGAAGGCAAGCAGGGGACACACCTTTACTGAGCTGTTTGAAACATGCTGCCTACAAAGTCCTTCTGGACCTAGCTGCCAAGGGTTAATTTCCTCTGCAAAAATTGATTCTCTCTCTTTCTCTCTCTCACACACACACCCCTACAGCACCCGCACAACCTCCGCCACTACCACACATTTGAATCTTTCTAATCTTAAATTTCCAGAAATTCCCTGATCAGCCCTATCTTTTTAAAACAGCCTCTCCACCTGGGCTGGATTCCCACCTCACCAACAGTGAAAGCCCAGAGAGCTGGGCATAATTATTTTTCTACAAGGTTATGCCTAATTGGCCACTAACCTAATTGATTAATCATCTCATTTTTCAAGACAGCATCAAAGAACCAAGCTGAGTGAGAAAAGAGAAAACATGCGTTTGGGTGGTACATGGGGTACAATTACAGATAGTGGGGAAAGACAGCCCGCCCCAGCCAGCTTGCCTGGTTTTTGGACACGGAGGTGGCCAGAAAAGAACAGAAAACCTAGAACGTGCTGGGAAACTCGCAAAGCCTCAAAAGGACTGAGCTGGAAGCCTCGACGCCACCCAGCCAGCCTGAGTGCAGCCGCCTCCCAAGAAGATGAAGTTGTTTCTCCCAGGTCAGAAAGGGTTAAATGGCTGAGGGCAAACCCAGCCTCGGCGGGCATGGGGGAGCCAAAGCCGCCAGTCTCAAAGTCGGGGAGTCAGCCTGGAGCACCGCCCGCCACCCCCGGTGTTCGCCCTCAGGCTGCGGCCGCAACTTGCGCTGCGCAGGGCCCTCGCCCGCGCCTTTGCGCGCTACCCAAAACTTTGCGCACACTGCAGCCAACGCCGCCTGCCTGGCAGCCAGCCGCGCGCCACCGAGTGCCCTGGACCGCTGCCTGTGGGGCTTCCACTTTGGACTTTTCCCCCAGCCGCTTCCGATTCCCACCCAGAGGGCTCCCTCGCGGTTGCGGGAGCTCCGCACCCGCCCTGCGCTGCGCTGGCAGGCGGTGCGGGCGCTGCGTTCCAGATGACCACCTCGCCGGGCCGGGCAGCACCCCGGGGACAGATTGGTCCCCTCTGCCGCCCCTGCCCCTGCCCGCCCACCCCGAGCCTCCCACGCCTGAGCGAGCGAGCGCAACACCTTCTCCTACCTTCCCCGCCGGCCGCCGAGGACCACACTCTCCGCTCAGCCCTCTCGACTCATCCTCCGGCTGCAGCAGGAGAGGGCAAGGGGGTTCTGCTTTTGTTCCCTGGGGGAGGCAGGTCCGTTTGGGGCCAGGGCGCGCGCAGGAGATGCCGCGGAGCTGGGTATCCCTGACGGGGGATGCTCACTCCCAGCAGCTCTGCCGGCAGCAGTAGCGGCAGCAGTAGAGATAGTGCCGGCTCTCTGCAGGCCACATCTTTCATACCTTATACATCACTACCGCATTCCCCCGAATAGGGGAGCCCCACAGCATTTCGCCACCTAGCGCAGAATGCAGGCGCCCGCATCAGTGGCGAGGCCGACCCGGACAGGACGTGAGCACCGCTGGAAGGAAGAAGGACCTCAGTACCCACTCATAAGTTCCCTCCCAGCTCCGAACACAGCGAGGCCAAAACTTGCAGCCACTCCGCAGCCTTCACCTTTTGGGACTCTCTGTTCCCCAGAGAAATCTGGACTTCAGGCCAAGTGATGACGGTTTATTAGAGGAAGTCCTCCGGGAGCTGTCGCTAGACTCTTGGCCTGCACATGCTTTTACACAGCCTCATCTTCAGCGGAGTCTTCACACACATGAGGTTTTGCCGCAGCAGACACGTACTGTCTTGCACAAGCAGAATCCTCAGAGAGGAAGTTCTGCCCTCCCCCAGGATCCAGTGTGTGGGCACAGAGGAACAGGCAGATAAGGGTTGCAGTTGTTGAGATCTTAAGCAAATTGCCGAATAAATGATGGAGGCTCCATTTCTTCATCTGCAAAATGGGAACCAGATTATCTGTCTCATAGGATTCTTGTGAGAACCAAATTAGGTAAACATCGATCACAGGTTGCTGCTGCTGCTGCTGCTAAGTCACTTCAGTCGTGTCCGACTCTGTGTGACCCCATAGACAGAAGCCCACCAGGCTCCCACATCCCTGGGATTCTCCAGGCAAGAACACTGGAGTGGGTTGCCATTTCCTTCTCCAGTGTGTGAAAGTGAAAAGTGAAAGTGAAGTCGCTCAGCCGTGTCCGACCCTTAGTGATCCCACGGACTGCAGCCTACCAGGCTGCTCCATCCATGGGATTTTCTAGGCAAGAGTACTGGAGTGGCTTGCCATTGCCTTCTCCGGATCACAGGTTAAATGATAGCAAATGGTAGGACTTTTCCTTACTCACTGCAAGTCTCCTCTTCCTGGGATAATAATACATCAACAACAATCCACTCATTCACTAAGAATTTATTTGTATGCTAACTGTGCCAGTCTCTTCTATGGAGTGGGGTAAGGCATTCAAAAAGATAGACAAGTAATCCTTAAGGTCTTGAATTTACTCTCTAGTATGAGGCCAGGGACAATAAACAAGTAAATTAGTAAAAACTAACAGACAGTAATAACTGCTATGACACCAATTTAAAACGATGGTTATGTATGATAAGAAAAAGCTGGGGTAGGACATCAGTCTGGGGATTGGAAAAGGACTCTCGGAGAAAATGACCATTGATCTGAGACCAGAAAGCATTAAAGGCAGAGGGAATAGCAAGTGCAAAGGCCCTGAGGCAGGAATGAGTTGAATGCATTTGAGGAGCAGAGAGAAACCAACTGTGGCTGAAATGTAGCGAGGCTGGTGACTAGTGGTATACGAGAGGTTAGAGAGAGAGGCTGGTCTTATAGGAGGATGTCAGTAGGCAATTTTTTTGGAGATAGTACAACTGTGATTTTTAGGGGATAGGAAACAGTATGATTTGTGTTTGTAGAAGCTCACTCCAGCTCCTGTACAGAGAACAACTGGAGGGGGCTTGGGTGGAGGCAGGGGAAATAATCAGAGGTTACTGTGCAGTGCTAAATAAAAGTCTCTTTCCATTCTCTGGCCTGCACAACTACAGTGAGCCCCTCACCTCTTCCAGTAGGTCTACAGGGCAAGAGGCCACTTGCCAGGAACCCCAGGAGCCTTAGTGTAGACTTCTCCCACCACTTTCTGAGGATCCTTTCCTTAACTGGCAAGTGTATATAATAATATATATTCTCATAAAATTATTGCAAGGATTAAGTGAGATGGTGAGCCTAAGCTACTAAATAACCATCAATTTCATCCTTACTGTAGTCCCCCTTTAAGTCCCCAGGAGCTTCCCAAATGCTCCTATTGTACCTCTGTATCTGGAAGAAAGGAGGGTTGATCATCTTTCTCTGGGAACTGTCCTGTCCAGGGTAACATGTTGGATCCCAGGAGATTTCATCCCAGCATCTGGGGGAAAGCCTGTAGCTAACTCCAGCCTCTGTAGTCATCTGTCATCTTCTTAAGCAACAAACAGATTTTCACTTTGTTTAGGTCTTTTTATTTATTTTTTCCTGTCTGCCATCCCCATCTAGTTTGAAGCATGCAGGACATCATCATATGAACACTCGAGGTATAAAAATAGAAGGGGAAAAAAAAGGGCTGGGGGGCGGGGAAGAGCCAGAGATGGCAGGAAAGGAAAACAGGCAGTCCTTTCTCTTAGCAACAGGAGGAAAGGTTCTCAGCTAAGACGCATGATCATTCTCTTACATCTGTGCAGCATAACAGATTCCAGAGGCCTTTAGATTTCTTTCCCCCATTGATACCATATGTGCTAAATAACTTCAGTCATGTCCGACTCTTTGCTATGCTATGGACTGTAGCCCACCAGGCCCCTCTGTCCATAGGATTCTCCAGGCAGGAGGACTGGAGTGGGTTGCGAAGGCCTCCTCCAGGGCATCTTCCCAACTCAGGGATCAAACCTAAGTCTCTTATGTCTCCTGCATTGGCAGGTGGGTTCTTTACCACTGAGCCACACATTGATACCATAGAAACCCAATAAGATGAAACAGGTATGTTGGGATGTTCTCCCCCTCTGACAGACGAGGCAGTTTAACCCCCACTAGGTGAAGTAGCAGAGCTGGCACTTGGGCTCAGGTGCACTTGACTTTCTCCCTTGCCATACCTCATGCTTCAGGTGGCCCAACCTAACTATCATGCCTAACTTCTGAGATCCTGGAACATTTATCCAACTGAGACCCAAAACTGTGGGTCTCACAGAGAGTCAGCTCTTCCCTGGTATCTAGCTCAATGCCCTGTACTCATTCCCATCTTTCTCCAAGCCACTTTTATTTAGAAACTAGGGTATTGAAGTCCAAACAGGGATCTTACATGTTAAGTGGCCCTAGAAACTGACTTAATATCTCACTATTGCTGGTGAGAGCTCAAGGAAAGAGCGAGCTCTACTGAGAGAATGTCAGGGATGCTGCATGGTTATCAGAGAGAATGTGAGATCTGACTTGAGTCCCTGTTCTGTCATTTATAGTGTGTTCTTGAACAAGCGATCAACCCTTTTTAGGTTTTAATGACCTCATCTGTCAAACAGGGACGGCATCTGCATGTGGGCTGAAGACGATGCTCTAAGGGTGAAACTCACATGTTAGTATCCTTTTCTTCTCTTCCCCTCTGTCCTCACTGCCATTGGTGTGCCAGTTCACAACTGACTTGGCAGGGAGGGTAAAATTGTGGCATTTGCCAGTTTCCTCGATGAAAATATCCTCACTGTGGCTGTCGTCAAGTTACCAACACGATGTCACTGAGGGTATGTGGAGTTACATACACTCCATGGCATAGCTCTCATGCGTCTATCCAGCTGGAACTGGCACACCACTATCCACCACCCCGAAAAGTCAACCCTGAACAGGCGAGCAGCACCTCACAGCTCACCTTTGTTCCATATCACCTCCTGTGATAGTCACAGGAATTCTGGAAGGAAAATACCACCACTGTTCCCGACACAAGGGGAAACCAGGACGGGGAGGGGCCGAGTGATCGACCTTAAGTCAGATCGCTAGAAAGTAAAGAAGGCAGGATGCAAGCCTGGGACTTGTGTGGCTCCAAATCCAGGGACCCTTCCACCCCTGTCTCATTCATTCCCCATGAGATCACTGCATAAGCCCTGCCCGTGTCTTTCTCTTTCAGTGCCAAGATCCCAGGGCCTGAGCCTCTTTTTCAATCTGACAAGGCAGGAATAGTCACCCCAGCCCTGCCTTCTTCACAGATGCTCCGAGAATCTAATGAGATAATGCAGATGAAAGGACTTTGCAGAGCACAAGACACCCTATGAAGATGAAAGTATGAATATTACAGTTAGTGGCTGAAGGAAAAATGGGGAGCAACAGATCCCAGGCCCTGGGGGGACATATAAACCACACGGGAGGCAAGACCACCCTGAACACCCTCACATCAGATCTACACTCAAAGGGAAATATGAGACAAGATACACATTCAGTCCCCTGTTAAACACTTATTGGTAGAAAGACAATTGGAGTGCAAAGCCGGAACAATGTAATTGTAATTACAAGCAAAGACAGAATTGTTTCAGAAGCCTTGCTGTTTCTCCTCCTCGCTGTCTATAGAAATGTGGTCATTCCTTACTCTCAGGCTGCCCTCTGCCCCACTCACCTCTGTCTGAGAGGAGGTCAAGATCACTAGTTTAAAGCAAAGGGAATTTATTGGCTGCTGTCACTTGGCAATCCAGGGTGAAGCCAGTGCAGAGTCTTCATTGATTCCAATGATGTCATCATGTCTGTGATCTCCCTCCCTCCCTCTCTGTTTCTGATTCTCTCCCTCTCTCTCTCCCTTCCTCCCTCACTCCCTCTCCGCTTCGCCCCCTTCTCCCTCCCTCTTTTGCTTTCTTCTATCTCTTGCCCTTCCTGTATCCTCTCCCCTGCAGAGAGCTTCTCACCTGTATGAAGAGTGCAGGATGGAGATGTGGTTAACACAAGCTCTACACTGTATCATCTCAAGACAGAGCGATTCTGTCTCCCACTTTGAAACATATGAATCCTACCATATTACACAAATAAATACAGAACACTACTGCCTGTCCCAGACAGGGAGATATGCTTATCTAACCTCTGGACCAGGATAAGGGATACCATGATTGCCCGAGCCTGACACAGTCCCAATCCTATAGCCACATGCCATGGAGTAGGGGAGAGGAAGTTCCCCTACAGCAAGATCCTGTGACCCCATAAGGGAAGGAGTACCAGGGAGACAAAATCATAGGTATTCACTGTGGTGACAGAGCCAAATTCAGACCCTGGCTTCCCCAAACCTTAGCCCTTTCTGTGGTCCTACTCAGATTCCAAGCTTGGAGCTCAGCAGCATTAGAAACCTGAGAGGGCCGGCGGGTTGCATCTAGAATGGTAGAGATTTATGAGTCAGCGTCTAACATGTTCCTCAGTACAGCCAGAACACATTTTAGGCACTCAGTTAATGTTGAGTGGGCTTCTCTGATGGCTCAGACAGTAAAGAATCTGCCTGGAATGCAGGAGACCCAGGTTCAATCCCTGAGTCAGGAAGATCCCCTGGAGAAGGGAATGGCTACCCACTCCAGTGTTCTTGTCTGAAGAATCCCATGAATGGAGGAGTTTGATAGGCTAGAGTCCATGGGGGTCACAAAGAGTCAGAAACAACTGAGTGACCAACAGCTCCTAATGTTTACTGAGTGAATGACAGTCCCAGCTGACTGACGGAGATGAAAGGATTCCGAGTCTTTATTAGAGATCAGTAAAAAAGAAAAACATCTATTTCTGCTTCATTGACTATGCCAAAGCCTTTGACTGTGTCGATCACAATAAACTGTGGAACATTCTGAAAGAGATGGGAATACCAGAGCACCTGACCTGCCTCTTGAGAAACCTGTATGCAGGTCAGGAAGCAACAGTTAGAACTGGACATGGAACAACAGACTGGTTCCAAATAGGAAAAGGTATATGTCAAGGTTGTATATTGTCACCTTGTTTATTTAACTTCTATGCAGAGTACATCATGAGGAACACTGGGCTGGAAGAAACATAAGCTGGAATCAAGATTGCTGGGAGAAATATCAATAACCTCAGATATGCAGAT
The DNA here is from genome assembly GCF_049115385.1 of Moschus berezovskii. Classification (NCBI taxonomy): domain Eukaryota; kingdom Metazoa; phylum Chordata; class Mammalia; order Artiodactyla; family Moschidae; genus Moschus; species Moschus berezovskii. Next base: position 33,371,792 of record NC_142463.1, read on the forward strand.
GACACTACCCTTATGGCAGAAAGTGAAGAGGAACTCAAAAGCCTCTTGATGAAAGTGAAAGAGGAGAGTGAAAAGGTTGGCTTGAAGCTCAACACTCAGAAAACAAAGATCATGGCATCTGGTCCCATCACTTCATGGGAAATAGATGGAAAAACAGTGGAAACAGTGTCAGACTTTGTTTTTTTGGGCTCCAAAATCACTGCAGACGCTGATTGCAGCCATGAAATTAAAAGACGCTTGCTCCTTGGAAGGAAAGTTATGACCAACCTTGATAGTATATTAAAAAGCAGAGACATTACTTTGCCAACCAAGGTCTGTCTAGTCAAGGCAATGGTTTTTCCCGTGGTCATGTATGGATGTGAGAGTTGGACTGTGAAGAAAGCTGATTGCCGAAGAATCGATGCTTTTGAACTGTGGTGTTGGAGAAGACTCTTGAGAGTCCCTTATACTGCAAGGAGATCCAACCAGTCCATTCTAAAGGAGATCAATCCTGGATGTTCATTGGAGGGACTGATGCTAAAGCTGAAACTGCAATACTTTGGCCACCTCATGCGACGAGTTGACTCACTGGAAAAGACTCTGATGCTGGGAAAGGTTGGGGGCGGGAGGAGAAGGGGACGACGGAGAATGAGATGGCTGGATGGCATCACCGACTCTGTGGACATGAGTTTGAGTGTACTCCGGGAGTTGGTGATGGACAGGGAGGCCTGGCGTGCTATGATTCATGGGATCGTGGAGAGTCAGACACGACTGAGCGACTGAACTGAACTGAACTGAACTGAAAAAAGAAAAGTCAGTTGATTCTTGATGGAGGCCATGAATAGACGACATATTTGCTGACCCCGCCTTGTAAAACCAAAGCCCTGCTTGGTAGGATTATCACTTTCCATAACCTGGAGAATCCTTTGGTAGGGTCACTACTTAATATCAAGTATCAAACATTCCTTGGAATACTGCATTCTCAACCCTGCAGAAGAGCAGCATCTAGCTCATTTTGGCCTAGGTGTACTGACCCACACATAATGAGCAGCCACTGTGAACTTGGACCATCCACACTCTCTCTCAGACTTTTCTTCGTGACCTGCAGTAAGCACTGGCAGGCAAAGGAATACTCCACAAAAGGGAAGGGAGGGGAGGGAGAGATGGCCAAATTGGGAGTCAAAAGACAAGGGAAGTTCTCATTCAGCTTTCGCTGCTAACTAGCTCAGTGATCTTAGAAACCCAGATCTTATCTGGGCCTGTGGGTTTTTTGGTTTTTTTTTTAAGTTTATTTTATTGAAGCATAGTTGATTTACAAAGTTGTGTCAGTTTCTACTGTGCAGCCAAGTGACTCATATCCTTTTTCATATTCTTTTCCATTATGGTTTATCACAGGATACTGAATACAGTTCCCTGTGCTATACGGTAGGAGCTTGCTGTTTACTCATTCTCTCTATATGAGTTTGCATCTGCTAATCTCTGAGCCTCTGTTTCACACTCAACTGTGCTCATCAAATGCCTATCCCCACTTTCCTTTAGTTCTCGCTGTAAGCCTGGGAGGTAGGAATTACGTCCATTTTGCAAAGAGGGAAACTGAGCCCCCAAGAGAGGGAACTAATGTGTCTAAGCTCCCCTGTACTGAGGTCATATGGCCAAGATTTGACCCTGGAATTCTTGGCCCCACAGACCATGCTTGTCCCCCTGCCTCACTGCTGCTTCCCCAGGGTCTTTGGTCACAAAGTTCATCTCTGGTCCCTGCAATGAGAGTGTCCCTTTCTGGCTCAGCCCTTATCCTAGGGAAAGAGGGGCCTAAGAGCCATGGGCTGCATTTTTGAGAGCGCATGTTTTTCTCCCTCTTCAGTGGTGGTTTAAGAGAACACTCTTCACTATCACTGGCATTGTCACCAAAGAATCTATGGGTGTACGGTTGCCAGGGTGATCGGTGACTGCAGTGAGGAAGGATTCAGCAGGAAAGGCTCTGCGGAAGCTCCACAGAGCTCCAGAATGGCATGGGCCTCCCTCACAGCTGCAAGCCACCCCTGTCCAGCCTCGTGTGTCATCCCCTCGCTCTCCAAGGGTTTGACTAGTAGAGGGTGCAGTGCTCTTAAAGGCTCCTGGCAGGTTTAAGGGAAGAGCAAGTAAGATAAGGAGGAGAAAAGGTGGGAGTTTTAGAGACTTGAATGGGTTTCCCTGGTGACTCAGATGGTAAAGAGTCTGCCTGAAATGCAGGAAACCTGGGTTCAATTCCTGGGTTGGGAATATCCCCTGGAGAAGGGAAAGGCTCACCCACTCAAGAATTCTGGCCTGGAGAATCCCATGGACAGAGGAGCCTGGCAGGCTACCATCCATGGGGTCGCAAAGAATAGGACACGACTGAGTGACTAACACACACACTCACGTTAGAGACTTAACAAATGTTGAGTGGTGGAGATGCACTCAGAATGTGCTCAGATGGTAATCAGAGGCATGTGCTACAATGCCACAGTTAATGACCCACCTTCTGTGTGTACTGGCTCACTGAACCCTCTCCCTTCTCTCCACAGTATGTTAGTTTAGCGTTATATTTACACTGTCCTTTTGCTGGGGTCTCCTATCAGTCTGCGAGCACCTTGAGGCCGTGGGCTCTGTGTTGTTCATCTAGGCCTTCTCAGAATCCATAGACTGGGCTGGGAAACATTTGATGAATGAACAAATGTGCCTTATAAGTGCATATAACAAGCACCTGTCCAGGCCTTTTGACCCTCAGTCCACCAAAGTGATCTCCCCCAGCTTTCTGAACTCCTATAAAAATTATTGCCTGGCAATTAATTTGACATTCATATGCAAACTTGCAGCATCTCTTGAGTTGTTGTATTGAGCTATAATTTGAACATTTTATTGTTATTAAACATTTCACGTGGGGATTTATGTCTTGTTTTCACAACCATTCTGTGAGCTCATTCATTCATGCAGTAAGTACTCATTGAATGATGCGCCAAGCATTATCACATGGGTTGCCTCATTTAATTCTCCCCCTTCTCTGTGATCGTTCTTGTTCAGACCCTACTGTGTGTCACAGGCACTGTGCTCAGTATAGTGTATCATTTGTCCTCAAAGAACAAAAATTCAAGTGCCTTGAAGGGCTGCATTAGGAAGCCTGATGAGGGAAGCAGTTGATTGCTTAGAGGGAGGGATCGTGTTGACAAGGGCACCTCTACATGACAGGGCAGCTTGTACACCTGAGAAGGGCTCCAATGAGACGGTGAGAACAGGCTGAAATGCAGTCTGCTCTGTGCTCACCAAACCATGCACCGGGGCACAGAGCAAGGTCTAGCTATGGAAAAACTTTTCTTTCACTGGATGGTCCTTCTGCCTACCAAGAGCTGCTTTTTTCTAACATGCATAAGGGCATTGCATGTGCTAAGGGTGAAGGAGTGCATTATTTACACTGTGTGTTGGGGACAGGTAGGAAATCAAGTTTAGGGTGCACACCCACCCTATCCCCAGAGGCATTAAAATTCAATGAAGTAGATTGTTCTACAAATGAAATACTTCTGTAAAACATATTCTACTTGGAGCCACCCCTAGTTTCCAACAGATTCCTGAAAGAACCCTACAAAATAGACATCAGCCATCCAATTGGACCTCTGGGACAACTTTAATCTCAGAGAGCCAAAGTGACATCTCTGAGGTTACAGTTTAGGATGTGAGTCTCAGACAGGCAAAGTAGTGCTAGAGCTAGAACTGGAACTCAGCATCTGGAAAGCAGCAAGTCCTGGACACCCTCCTCTTGATCACTAGGTTTCTGTAGGGACCCCAAGTATCCAATGGGGTGCTTAGGGAAAGCCCGGTAAGATTTGCAGATTTGGATTTTAAGTATGTGCTGTTTCCACAGGGACCCTGCCCCCACACACACATCCCCTCCCCCGCACCACCCCCACCCCCCATCACCACCATGGGGGCGTACAAAGATAACACACAGTTTCCCCAGGACAGGCTCCTGTGCGCGCCCCTGTCCTGGTGTTGCCATGCGGGTCTTTTTGCACCCCAGGAGGAGCCTGAGAACCCACTCAGGAGCGGCTGTCTGTCAGCCTCACAGGCAGTGATGAGTTGCTGCAGACAACAGACATGCCGGGGGCTCCGAGGACCCGTTCTGTTTACTTCGCCTCCCTACTGCTCAGTTGCTCAGCCCAATCTGTTCCAGGAGTCAGTGAAGAGAGTGAAAAAGAAAATCCTTTAAACCAACTGGCCAAGATACTTTGCAGGTCTAGTTAGGGGCTTCCTAACAAAATGAACAGTCTGTGGTTTCCAAGGCTCCCAATTAAATAAGCACTCTGCTGCCGGATCTGCTATTAAATCTCTGTGTGGCCTTGGACCAGACACTTGCTCTTTCTGGGCTCAGGTTCTTCTTTGTAAACACAGGGCATTGGACTGGATGGGGCTGGTGGCTTCTGGGAATCCCATGGGTGATGGTTTAATGACACTTGGCAAAACTGAACATGGGGAGACCACTAGGTATTAAAGGGCAACTGACCGCCTGATGGAGAAGAAGATTTGGTAGTTAGATGAGGAGCCCATCCCTCAAACACTGTCAACACTGATGATATTAATTAAATACCTTGTTTGGTACTTTTACAGAGTCAAAGATGAGTGCTGGTTGGTAGGTGTTGGAGGGGTCTATGAAAAAGGATTATGCCCTTAAGGATCTGACCCTACAGAGAAGCAGCAGTATCCCATGTTAACAAGTTAAAGCCTTTGAAATCAAAGTGCCCTGGTTCAATTCCTGGTTCTGGGGAACTCCCCGGCAGTCCAGTGGTTAGGACTCCATGCTCCACTGTGGGGGTCCCTGGTTCAATCCCTTGTCAAGGAACTAAGATCCTGCAAGCCCTACAGTGAGGCCAAATAAAAAATGAATAAATAAATTTTAGAAGAAAAAAAATTTTTTTAAATTCCTGGTTCTACCCCTAACAATAGATAATTACTGAATGAATGAGTTCACTGCATGTCCTTGGACAAATCACAGCTTCTCTGAGTGGCGGTTTCCTTACATTGTTAAATGGCACAATAATAATGCCAATTTTACAGGGTTGTCAAATTAAATGAATGATGTATTAGCTCCCAGTAAGTAATCAAAAACACTAGTTTTCTTTTTTTTCTTTTATATTTTTATTTAATAAATGGTACAAAGCACAACGCCATAAACATTAACAGTTAAAATTTCACCAAATGAAAAAAATACTATAGAATACACAGTTGCAAAAAGCTACATTAAGTTATTTTACAACTGCCTCAAGCTGCAAAAAGAAATAAAACCCAATGCCATACCTAAGTTATCCCTCTCTCAAAATAATGCCATTTATATTATAAACCACGAACTCCCCATCAAAAGACGGGAACTGCTTTTGTTAATTCATATATATATATATATGACTGTATCACTTTGCTATACACCTGAAACAAACATAACACTGTAAATAAAATATAGTACAATATAAAATAAAAATAAGTAACAGATCTTTGAGGCTTTACACTGAGTTAGAGTTCCTATCAGAGGGATAACAGCACCACAGCCGCACTGGATCCTCATGAAGGGGGCACACGAATGACTGGGTTACAAGAATTACAGGAATGAGAGCTGCTCACTCCCCAGAAACTACAGCTCACAGAAAACCAACAAAGGCACAAGATACAGACCATTCACTTATGAATGTGTAAAACTCAAGAAAGTCCACATCACACATGTCGAAAGTGCCTCAGAATTCACACAATACCAACTTTCTCATGGTTCTGGTTAAATTACATATACCAGTTTATAACAAATGGCAAAATCTGTAACTCTGTTCAAAGTTTTAAAAGATTACTTAAGAATAGTTTCTTGTATTTCTATGACACCTTTATAGTTCTGGTTTCTCATTTCTTAATTAGTAAATTCAGTGTGCAGGTTCTATCCCAGGCAATTTATATACTTCCGGAAGGAACCGCCTCTTAAATCCACAGGGTGTTGAGGTGGGGAACCCCCAACCACGTCAGATTCATTTCAGATATGGTAATATACATGTTTCAATCCATTCTCCCAAATTATCCCACCCTCGCCCTCTCCCAGAGTCTAAAAGACTGCTCCACACATCCAAGTCTCTGCTGTTGTCTCGTGTACAGGGTTATCATTATCCTCTTGCTATATTCCATATATATGTGTTAATATACTGTATTGGTGTTTTTGTTTCTGGCTTACTTCACTTTGTATAATAGGCTCCAGTTTCATCCACCTCATTAGAACTAATTCAAATGTATTCTTTTTAATGGCTGAGTAGTACTCCATTGTGTAAATGTACCACAGCTTTCTTATCCATTCGTCTGCAGATGGACATTTAGGTTGCTTCCATGTCCTGGCTATTATAAACAGTGCTGCGATGAACATTGGGGTACCTGTGTCTCTTTCAATTCTGGTTTCCTCGGTGTGTATGCCCGGGAGTGGGATTGCTGGGTCGTATGGCAGTTCTATTTCCAGTTTTTTAAGGAATCTCCACACTGTTCTCCATCAATCAATCAATGTAATACACTACATTAACAAATTGAAAAATAAAAAAAACATATGATTATTTCAATAGATGCAGAGAAAGCCTTTGACAAAATTCAACATCCATTTATGATCAAAATCCTCCAGAAGGCGGGAATAGAAGGAACATTCCTCAACGTAATAAAAGCTATATATGACAAACCCACAGAAAACATTATCCCCAATGGTGAAAAATTGAAAGCGTTTCCCCTAAATAAAGTCAGGAACAAGACAAGGGTGCCCACTCTCACCATTACTATTCAACATAGTTTTGCAAGTTTTGGCCACAGCAATCAGAGCAGAAAAAGACATAAAAGGAATTCAAATAGGAAAAGAAGAAGTAAAACTCTCACTGTTTGCTGATGACATGATCCTCTACACAGAAAACCCTAAAGACTCTACCAGAAAATTACTAGAGCTAATCAATGAATATAGTAAAGTTGCTGCTGCTGCTGCTGCTGCTAAGTCACTTCAGTCGTGTCTGACTCTGTGTGACCCCATAGGCGGAAGCCCACCAGGCTCCCCCTTCCCTGGGATTCTCCAGGCAAGAACACTGGAGTGGGTTGCCATTTCCTTCTCCAATGTGTGAAAGTGAAAAGTGAAAGTGAAATCGCTCAGTCATGTCCGACCCTTAGCGACCCCAGGGACTATAGCCTACCAGGCTCCTCCATCCATGGGATTTTCTAGGCAAGAGTACTGGAGTGGCTTGCCATTGCCTTCTCCGATAGTAAAGTTTCAAGATATAAAATCAACACACAGAAATCCCTTGCATTCCTATACACAAATAATGAGAAAATAGAAAGAGAAATTAAGGAAACTATTCCATTCACTGTTGCAATGAAAAGAATAAAATAATTAGGCATATATCTACCTAAAGAAACAAAAGACCTATATATAGAAAACTATAAAACATTGGTGAAAGAAATCAGAGAGGACACTAATAGATGGAGAAACATACCATGTTCATGGATTGGAAGAATAAATATCGTGAAAATGAATATATTACCTAAAGTAATTTATAAGTTCAATGCAATCCCTATCAAGCTACCAATGGTGTTTTTCACAGAGCTAGAACAAATAATTTCACAATTTGTATGGAAATACAAAAAGCCTCACATAGCCAAAGCAATCTTGAGAAAGAAGAATGGAACTTGGGGAATCAACCTGCCGGACTTCAGGCTCTACTACAAAGCCACAGTCATCAAGACAGTATGGTACTGGCATAAAGACAGAAATATAGATCAATGGAACAAAATAGAAAGCCCAGAGATAAATCCATGCACCTATGGACACCTTATCTTTGACAAAGGAGGCAAGAATATAAAGTAGAGAAAAGACAATCTCTTTAACAAGTGGTGCTGGGAAAACTGGTCAACCACTTGTAAAAGAATGAAACTAGAACACTCCCTAACACCATACACCAAAATAAACTCAAAATGGATTAAATATCTAAATGTAAGACCAGAAACTATAAAACTCCTAGAGGAGAACATAGGCAAAACACTCTCCGACATAAATCACAGCAGGATCTTCCATGACCCACCTCCCAGAATATTGGAAATAGAAGCAAAAATAAACAAATGGGACCTAATTAAAATTAAAAGCTTCTGCACAGCAAAGGAAACTATAAGCAAGGTGAAAAGACAGCCTTCAGAATGGGAGAAAATAATAGCAAATGAAGCAACTGATAAAGGATTAATCTCAAAAATATACAAGCAACTCCTACAGTTCAATTCCAGAAAAATAAATGACCCAATCAAAAAATGGGCAATTTCTCCAAAGAAGACATACAGATGGCTAACAAACACATGAAAAGATGTTCAACATCACTCATAATTAGAGAAATGCAAATTAAAACCACAATAAGGTACCATTTCACGCCAGTCAGAATGGCTGCTATCCAAAAGTCTACAAGCAATAAATGCTGGAGAGGGTGTGGAGAAAAGGGAACCCTCTTACACTGTTGGTGGGAATGCAAACTAGTACAGCCACTATGGAAAAACACTAGTTTTCTTCCCCTTTTCTCTTTCCTTGAGGAGGCACAATGTAAAACTGCAAAAAGCTTAAATAAACTAGAACGGAGACAAAGGATCCAGAGATGGAGCAATGTGTGTGCATATACCTTCCTGTGATTTGATGGGTTGGGAGAGAGGGCAGGATTTCATGGGAAGCTCCTTACTGAGATTCTCCAAGAGATGCTTAGGAGTCTGGAACCTTCTGCCTATCTTTCCATTACCTTCCTCCCTGCGCTCAGATCTGTCAACATCCTACCCATCATTTGGGGCTCAGTTCAGAAGTCACTTCCTCTTTAAAGACCCTTGTGAAACTTAAGCTATCTGTAACCTGCTCTTCTCTGGACCCCACCAGCCCCTCCTGTATGCCTCCATCCTGTTGGAGCTTGTGTTACAATTATTTGCCTCTTATATCCCCAGTAGACAAGGAGCTCCTGCAGGTTGGAAACCAGGTTGGGTCTTACTTGTTCCCACTACATCTCAAAAAGATGTAGGCCTGACACAGGTACCCAGCCAATGTGTGTGGAATAATGGACCAGTCTCCCTAAGAGGAAAATAGAGAAAGGATGGGAGAAGATCCATGACTTTGAAAAGCTTTTTCCAAACCTAATTTAAGATTCCTAATTTTCTGTCTGGGTTTCCCAGATGGCACTAGTTGTAAGGAAACTGCTTGTCAAGGCAGGAGACATAAGAGACACAGGTTTGATGGCTGGGTTGGGAAGATCCCTTGGAGGAGTGCATGGCAACCCACTCCAGTATTCTTGCCTGGAAAATCCCATGGACAGAGGAGACTGGTGGACTACAGTCCATAGGGTTGAAAAGAGTAGGACATGCTGAAGGGACTTAGCACACACGCAACTTTCTGTCCAAACCACAAAAAAAAATTTGTAAGATATAGCTTTTGTCTTTAAAGAATGATCTTATTAGAATCGAGGTCAGCCCAGGTATCTCAGTGGTAAAGAACCGGCCCACCAACAGGAGACACAGTTTCAATCCCTGTTTTGGGAAGATTTCCTGGAGAGGAAAATGGCAACCCACTCCAGTGTTCTTGTCTGGGAAATCCCATGGACAGAGGAACCTTGCAGGCTGCAGTCCAGGGGGGTGCAAAGGAGTTGGACACAACTTAGCGAACAAACAACAACAAAATGATCATTATAGATAATACCTTCTAAGATAACACCTTATGACCACCTTATGAAGATCCAGGAAATCCTCTAAGCATGTATGTATATACCCCTTTAACCTTCACAATGACCCTATGCGGTACGGACTATTTGGAAACCCATTTTGCAGGTAAGGAAATTGAAGCCCAGAGACTTCAGTAACATGCCCTCAGCTTAGTAGTACAGGAGCTGGATGTGAACCCAGAAAGTCTTACTCTAGAATCTACATGGCATTCTTTAAATACAGCAGACAAATTGCCTAAAATCTGTGGCTATTACCTCTGGAAACTCCAGCAGTCACAGTCATCACTGGGCTCTAATCCCCATCAGAAGGGCATCAGAGCTACTTTTCATATCTTCATGGCCCTTCACCAAAGTAAAGCATCAACTGAAGGTACCAGGTCCGAGGAAAGACTAGGAAGGAGACCAGAACTACAGCTGGTCTGCCTAGAGAGGGCGCTGGGCCTCTTTCCCGCTTTTTTCTGGTGAATCTGTTGGCCTCCCAAGAGCAGAGAGACACTGGCTGGGTGCTCCCACTGCTGTCATCTCTTCTGCCAGCCACTGGACTGATAATGATGCACCAGACACACGATTCAAGCTGTCCACATCATCACTCTCCTCACCACTGCCCTTACTACCTAACTGTAAGTAAGCCTCGTGTAGTGGACCCTTTGTGAGCTGGCCTCTTCCTAACTTCCCAACCCCATTTCTGGCCATTCCCCAGGCAGCACCCTCAGTCCAGCCAGACCAAACCCAGGTCCTTGAAAGAGCCTACTGTCTCAGGCCTTGAACCAATGTGTATGCTGTTTGTCTAGTACTTCATATTCTCCCCTTCATTTTCCCACTGATTTTCAGGCATCTTCTCTTGAGATTTCTTTTTTTTTTTAATATATTTTCTTTTTATTTATTTTTTATTATTGGAGGCTAATTATTTTACAATATTATATTGGTTGGTTTTGCCATACATTGACATGAATCCGCCCCGGGTGTACATGACTTCCCCCTCCTGAACCCCCCTCCCACCTCCCTCCTCCCCTTATCCTTCCTCTGGGTCATCCCCGCACACCAGCACTGAGCATCCTGTAACATGCATCGACCCTGAACTGGTGATTCGTTTCACATATGACAGCATACATGTTTCAATGCCATTCTCCCAAATCATCCCACCCTCACCCTCTCCCACAGAGTCCCAAAGACTGTTCTATACATCTGTGTCTCTTTTGCTGTCTCCTATACAGGGTTATCATTTGCATCTTTCTAAATTCCATATATATGCGTTAGTATACTGTATTGGTGTTTTACTTTCTGGCTTACTTCACTCTGTATAATAGGCTCCAGTTTCATCCACCTCATTAGAACTGATTCAAATGCATTCTTTTTAATGGCTGAGTAATACTCCATTGTGTACATGTACCACAGCTTTCTTATCCATTCGTTTGCTGCTTCCATGTCCTGGCTATTATAAACAGTGCTGCGATGAACATTGGAGTACATGTGTCTCTTTCAATTCTGGTTTCTTCGGTGTGTATGCCCAGGAGTGTGATTGCTGGATTTCTTTGAGGCCCAATCCGTGCCCCATCCCATCCCACACCCTAATCTGCATTCCCTTATCTGTGATGACACTATTGTCATCTATTACTAATACTAATATCTAATACTATTGTCTTTATCCCTTTGCTCCTTTTACTTCCTGGAGGATCTATAAGAGCCTGATGGCAGGGTTTCTTTTATCTCACCATTCCCCAAACCTGGGATAAGGGTGTTCATAAATGTTGATATAAAAATTTAAAAAAATATGCAAAACTTGATACAGTCCTTGATATTTTTCTCAAGTGTAGAGGGCAACAGGATGGAAATTTTGAATATTTGTAATCTTGTATCAAAAATAAAGTTTTGACCAAATTCAAAGCTAAGAAACAACAAAGTAGGGGCTAAAACTCCTGTGTCTCTGAGTGCATCTTGAAATGTCCCAAAGTAGCACTCCTGCCATGTGTAGATTTTAAACAAGCTGAGAAATAAATAATTGTAATGATGGAGACCAAAGTATCAACTGTATTACTACTGGAGGACATGACTTTGGGTATCTTAGCCTATGCAGCTTGTAAATATTGAGTTGGCCAAAACGTTGGTTTGGGTTTTTCTTTAACATGATAAGGAATAATTAAACAAACGTTTTGGCCAACCTCATATTTAACTGACAAACATATCTACCCAGTCCAAGGCACAGCTAAACGGTCTTACCTGGGATGCCTACCCAGATAAGACCTAAAAGACGAGTGAACAAAAGGGAATCAATGTACTCTGCCGACAAACCCTTTCCTGAAACAGAACAGGAAGACGGCTGTACACTGAGCATGCCTAGTTATTGTTACCAAATTCACACTCAGAAAAATTACTTTAATTCTCCAAGGGAAGGGCAAGTAAAGGCCAGAAGCATGCAAGGAGAAAATCCCTCCTCTTAGAAAACAGGAGTAGGGGAAAAATACTTATCTGATTCTAACAACTCAGAAGATAAGCTTTCAAAGCCAATTTGAAGAAAAGTTCAGTTCCCTAGCAATCCTCTAGATGAAATTTACCAAGCCTATCCACACACTCATAACTTTTCCCCAGATACTGAGTTTCAGATCCCAAGGAACATTTGAGCAATGTCTAAATGGTCTTTTGGGTCTACCCATAGCTCCAGAGTTAGGTTTGGGCTTAAGCAATCACTGTAGCAGTTATCAATCTGTAGAGGTAATTAAAGATATGGGGAGTGACTCCCTAGAGAACGGGTAGAGTGAGAATGGAAAAGAGTCTAAAACTCGTTCTCCCAAAACAGCATCAGTTAAGGGAAAGGAAAAGTGAAAGAGCTTGAAAAATTCACTGAGGACTGGCTGGGGATGTAGGAGGAATGGACTGACCTTGTGAACCAAAGGAATGGGAGGTGTAAGAAGTGGGAGTGGTCATCTATGCCACATGTTGCTGTGGGATCAAACTCGAAGTAAGAATTGACAAAAGACCATTGCATTTGAAGTATGAAGATCAACAAGGAGTCCTTTCAGTGAAGGGATAAGACAGGAATCCAGAGGATGACCAGGAAATGAGTGATCCTTGCAGATAATTGCCAAAAAGTGTGGCAGGGAGGGAAGATGGAAAGGTAGGTCTGTGGCTGGACTAAGTGGAGGGAGAAATTTTTTCTTCTATTTGAAATATAAAGATATTTAAGCTTGCTGGTGGGAAGAAGCAGCCAGGGGAGAAGGGAAAGATGATAAAAAGAGGTGGTACGTGGTGGAGGCAGGAAGATGAGATACAGAGTACAAGTGGAGAATTTAAAGAACGTGGATTTGCAATCAGGCAGGCAAATTCAAATCTGCTCACTAGGCCAACCTATTTATCTTTTTATTTTTTTTTTGCATGCAGGTTCTATCCCAGGCTAATTTATACACTTCTAGAAGGAGAAGGCAATGGCAAGCCACTCCAGTACTCTTGCCTAGAAAATCCCATGGAAGGAGGAGCCTGGTAGGCTACAGTCCATGGGGTCGCTAAGGGTCGGACACGACTGAGTGACTTCACTTTCAGTTTTCACTTTCACACAATGGAGAAGGAAATGGCAACCCACTCCAGTGTTCTTACCTGGAGAATCCCAGGGACAGGGGAGCCTGGTGGGCTTCCGTCTATGGGGTCACACAGAATCAGACACGACTGAAGTGACTTAGCAGCAGCAGCAGAAGGAACGGCCTCTTAAATCCACAGAGTGTTGAGGTGGGGAACCCCCAACCACGTCAGATTCGTTTCACATATGATAATATACATGTTTCAATCCATTCTCCTAATTATCCCACCCTCACCCTCTCCCACAGAATCCGAAAGACTGCTCCACACATCCGAGTCTCTGCTGTTGTCTCATATACAGGGTTATCCTTATCCTCTTGCTATATTCCATATATATGTGTTAATATACTGTATTGGTGTTTTTCTTTCTGGCTTACTTCACTCTGTATAATAGGCTCTAGTTTCATCCACCTCATTAGAACTAATTCAAATGTATTCTTTTTAATTGCTGAGTAGTACTCCATTCTAAAGGAGATCAATCCTGGGTGTTCATTGGAAGGACTGATGCTAAAGCTGAAACTGCAATACTTTGGCCACCTCATGTGACGAGTTGACTCACTGGAAAAGACTCTGATGCTGGGAAAGGTTGGGGGTGGGAGGAGAAGGGGACGACAGAGAATGAGATGGCTGGATGGCATCACCGACTCTGTGGACATGAGTTTGAGTGAACTCCGGGAGTTGGTGATGGACAGGGAGGCCTGGTGTGCTGTGATTCATGGGGTCGCGGAGAGTCAGACACGACTGAGCGACTGAACTGAACTGAACTCCACTGTGTAAATGTACCACAGCTTTCTTATCCATTCATCTGCTGATGGACATCTAGGTTGCTTCCATGTCTTGGCTATAATAAACAGTGCTGCAATGAACATTGGAGTACATGTGTCTCTTTCATTTCTGGTCAAGCTATTTAGAATTCTACTCCCTGCCCACACTCAGTTTCCCCATCTGCAAACTGGGTATAATAAATAAAATATATGTATCTTCCTAAAGCAGTCATTAGGACTGTAAACAAATATTTGATCTTCTCATTCTGGACACAAGGTAAGATCATACTTCCTCATCCCAATTCAACTTTGGCAAGGACATCTAACTTACTTTATCCAATTAAGTGTGGACAGAAGGGATGTATGTCACTTCCAGGTGGTAGATTTGGAAGCCAGTGTGTGTTTCACCCTATTCTATTTTTCCTCTGTCATAATAATCTCAGTGTTCACAGTGACTGCACTACTCTATCACACTCAATCTCAGAGTCAAAACAAATACATCATTGAGAAGAGTCACTAGCCAACCTGTGATAGACTCGCAGCATGAACAAGAAATAGACTTTTACGATTTTAAGACTTCTTGATTTTTTGTGAGTTTGTTACTGAAGCATCACCTAATCTATACTTAGTGATATTTTATACTATCTTGCAAAATTACTGTTGAAAGTTACAGAAGAAAATGTGAAAAATGGCACAGAATAAGATAATCGGGAAAACAGAAACTTTAATAAATGATTCTTATCCCTTATCTGTAAACAGTAGTCATATATGGATGTGAGAGTTGGACTATATAGAAGGCAGAGTGCCGAAGAATTGATGATTTTAAACTGTGGTGCTGAGAAGACTCAAGAATCCCTTGGACAGCAAAATCAAACCAGTCAATCCTAAAGGAAATCAACCCTGAATATTCATTGGAAGGACTGATGCTGAAGCTCCAAAACTTAAGCCACCTGATGTGAGGAGCTGACTCATTGGAAAAGACCCTGGTGTTGGGAAAGACTGAGGGCAAGAGGAGAAGGCGGTGACAAAGGATAAGATAGTTGGATGCATCACCCATTCAGTGGACATGAACTTGGGCAAACTCCTGGAGATTGTGAGGGACAGGGAAGCCTGGCATGCTGCAGTCCATGGGGTCGCGAAGAGTCAGACACAACTGAGCAACTAAACTGAACTGAACTGGCAACCCAACAACAAAAATAGTGCCACTCACTGGATAAAACATATATGAAGTTGTTAATAGGATACAAACATTGTTTCAGTAGTAATGATGATAGATAATGTTTGTTGAACAATTGCTACAAACCAGATTCTGAATAGAAAAATGTAGTTCCTTTTGTTTGCCTCTTTTCCCTGTCACTTGTTTGCTCCCTCTGCTGATCATTTCTGGGGATCCGTTTCAATCAACTAAATACTGTACAACTTGACTCTCAGTGCAGAAAGGGACCTCAGAAATCATCCAGTGTACTCTACCCAGGATCAGGACTTCCTTCACAATCTTCCTGGTGTGTAGGCACCAAGATTTTGCTCACTCACTCTCTGTGATAGGTTGGTTGCTACCTCAGTGGCAGCTGCTGGACCGCTGGGTATAATATATCAGGGACCATGTTTGCCTTGTTCACTTTGGAATCTCCTGCAGCAACACAGTAGAAGGTCCATTAATATGTATTAAAGGAATAAATGCCACATGGACAAATTTTGGCTTCCTTGTCTATAAAATGGTGATATTAATATCGATCTGGAAAATTTTTAAATGAGATAACATGTGAGTGTACCTGGTGTGAAAGTGTGTTGGTCACTTAGTTGGGTCTGACTCTTTGAGTCAGACTGTAGCTCACCAGGCTCCTCTGTCCATAGAATTCTCCAGGCAAAAATACTGGAGTGGGTTGCCATTCCCTTTTCCAGGGGATCTTCCTGACCCAGGGATCGAACCCAGGTTTCCCACACTGTGGGCATATTCTTTACCATCTGAGCCACCTGGACCTTGTAGAGAAACTCTGTTAGTATTGGTTATACTCCTTATCTCATTTCTCCTTCTTAAACAGAGCCAAAAATAGACTAATGCTACAATACAATTTGAGCCGTTGACTGATCTTTCAACTAATTTTCAACAGCCAAACATGAGCAATTCCCAGAACAAAGGCATGAGATGTATGGTATGCACTTAAAATCACAGGCTCGCAGATTTAAGGAAAAACATAGTCCAGTGATGAGGAATTCAGGCTCTGAAGTATGATAGCTTTGGATGCAAATCCACTCTGTGGATTGTCTGACCTTACAAGTTTCTTATCTCTGCCAGCAGCCATCAACCTTCTTATCTTTAAATGGGAATATCTCGGGGTTGTTGTAAGGTCTGAAGAAGAAAATTGGTGTAAAGTGCTTAGCCCTGGGCTAGAACATAGCAAATACTTATTCAATATAAGATATTAGTGCTATTAGTTTACGGTATTAAGAGCCCTTAAAGGTCATCTAGTCTAACCCCCAATCAATTCACAACTGCTATGTAATTAGATCCTGTCAGTGAGGTGTTGACTTTCATCACCTCACTTCCATAAATAGATATAATCTGCCACCTTGAACTATCTTGATGTATTAGGATAATACTAGCTGCTGTAACAAAGAAATCTAAGGTGTATCTGGCTCAGATTTTATGGGAGTTTATTTCTTATTCAAGCTCAAAATTGGTTTTCCTAAATCATGGGTGGCTTTCCTTCAAGTGGTAAGTTGGGGATATAGTTTTACCTCTATCTTCAACACCTAGCTTCCTAGGACAGTCAAGCTTGTTTACATCAAGCCATTAGAAGAAGAAACCATGTATGCTTGTTAATTCTCTTGGAAGTGGAATCATATTTCTTTTCACTTTCCATTGGTGAGACTAATCACATGGTACCTCCTAGATGCAGGGGTGTCATGCTCAGTCACTCAGTCATGTCTGACATTTGTGACCTCATGGATTGTAGCCCCCCAGGCTCCTCTGTCCATGGGGGTTCCCCTGCAAGAATGCTGGAGTGGGTTGCCATTTCCTCCTCCAGGGGATCTTCCTGACCAAGCTATTGAACCTGTGTGCCCTGCAGCTCCTGCATTGGCAGGTGATTTCTTTGTCACTGAGCTACTTGAAAAACCCAAACATAAATGCAGAGAGCACTGGCAAGTATACCTGCTACCTGGCTTGCTAGTTATTTCCTAGTGGCCACTCTATGCTACTTCTAGGCTCATGCATTTTGACGGTCAGCTTACTATATCTTTCATAATTGATAAACCTACTGTCACCTGTATTTTCTTTGATGTGATTTGCACAGTCCTAGAAGAAATGTTTTAATTTAAACATGGGCAGCCCTAAGGTATTATATACCATGTGGCAAAACTCATAAAAATTTCAAATGAATTTTATGAGGGAGGCAAAAAGTAGAATGTAAAATGTGTTGGAAACTTAAAGGAGAGAGTGACAGAAAAAAAGGAAAGTTGGAACTGAGTAGAGTTAACAGAAGGTACTTCATCCATGTATGTGTGTGCATATGCTCAGTCTCTTCAGCTGTGTCTGACTCTTTGAGACTTCATGTACCATAGTCCATAGGCTGGGGTCCTCTGTCCACGGGATTCTCCAGGCAAGAATACTGGAGAGGGATGTCATGCCCTCCTCCAGGGGATCTTCCTGACCCAGGGATCGAACTTGCAACTCCTTTGTCTCCTGTATTGGCAGGCAGGTTCTTTACCACTAGCAGCACCTGGCAAGTCCACTTTACACATAGAGTATATCATAAAATCCTCAAGAGAACTCTATGGCTACCACCCACCCCCTATTCAAGGAAACTGAGGCTCAAAGAGGTGGCATGCTTATTCAAGGTCACATAATATGAAACTAGAGAGCTCAGACTCCAACCTAAATTGGTCTAATAACGTCAAGGTTCTCTCTTTCTCCAGATGTGAATGTAAGAGGAGCCTCTCGGCTTAACTATCTGTCCTCCCCACTGCCCTGCTCTCTCCCCCTGTTAGTCAGGCTTTCATCAGCTCCTTCTCTTCCAGGGAGAGAAACTTGACAGTGGTTTCAGTTCTCTCTTCCACTGGCATTGCACTGTATATCTCCCTCATAGGCTTAAGTATAAGCATATCGACTGCTTGCCTACTTTTATTGACTGCTCTAAACAAAATCATTTTTTCTGTATTATACAGAGGGATATTTAAAAATTTTCCTCTACAGTGAAATCTATGCATATTCCATTTAAAATAATCCAATATCTACTTCTTTTCAACCAAATCCCATCCACATCTTGCCAGCAGTGCCCTTGCCACTCTGAAAGGAAAAGAAAGGCATAGGATCAGAATTATTGGAACTGGAGTATGAAATTCCACACTGGGTTTGACTTTGCCTCCTCAATCTAGTATGAGATCCTAGTTTTGATGGATAATAAAAGTATTAGCTTCATTTTATCTAGGTGACTTCCTTCTAAATGATTCATATTTGTCTAATAACTTGTATCCACCCCTCTCATCCAGGAAGTACCCACGAGCCACAAAGAGCCAACTACTGAATTTGACAGTGACAGATGCTTGTTTTTGATCTCTCCAATTTATAGGAATCTCTTTCTGGCTCTACACACACATGCACACACACACACCAGGAAATCTGGTACAACTCATGGGGAGCATTAATTAGTGCATATCAAACATGATCTTGACAGGGCTATGATTTAAATACAAAGAATTTTGATTAAATATTTGAGCTCCACGCTAGTCTGATGTTATTGTATCCATCTGAACAAATACAGCCTGGCATCCTACCTTCTCCACAGCTGTTTGACTATCTCCCTATAGGCTGATAGGTGTGATGGGACCTCTTCTGTGAGGGAGAAGGGTAAGGAGGGATTCTATCCACTACTCAGCAAGGGGAAGACAGCTGGGGCTAAGGAGGGGATGCTCTGCCCTTCCCATTGCTACCAAGAACTGTGGTTCCATGAGCAGAACAGGATCACCCAGTCAACTGAGTGTCCCGTGGAAGTTTTCCTTTAGGATCTGACATATTAACTATGGAGCAATCATCATTTTTTCTTTTAACCCTGCTAAGCCTCATTTTCCTCATCCATAAAACAGACAATCCCTACCCCTCACAAAGTTGTCATGTATTCTAAGCATTTACATGCTTAAGATGATCACTTATGCCAGACTCTCATCTGGATACAATTTCTCATCCATTCCTCATAAGAATCCTATGAATCCATTGATGAGAAGGGAAACAGAGGAGCAAAGGATTAGGGGACTTGCACAGGGTACCCAACTAGTAAGTGATGGAGTAAGGATTCAAGCAGAAGTCATACTTCATCCCAATCCTGCCATTTCTCTTTTGGCTTTAAATGGACACTATTCAGTTTAAATCAACTTAAGTAGGAAAGGGAATTTGTTGGAATAGCAGTTGGTCTAACTGTAGAGATTCTCAATATCAGCAGAGTCTTTCTCTGCTCTTCTTATACTCTGTGTAGGTTGATTCAATTCTTGCCTATCTCCATGATGTCAGTATTAAAGGAAGAGAGTATCTTTCTCAAAAGGTCCTGAAAAGATTTTTCCTGGCCTATTGTGGGCCTATCTTGTGCCTCACTGTAGCCAGGGGAGGAATACTGTGATCAGGAAGGGAGTGGAATGAGGTCCTCTTTTACTGAAACCCCTGGAACGAGGAATGGTTCCTCCATAGGAAAGAATGCTGAGCAAACGTTGGTATATGTTCATTTCACAAGGATTAGACTAGCAAACAGCAAGAAACAAACACACAATGTCTCTCATTTCTTAACCCAAACATGAAACAATCCCTAAAACCCTCTCTTAAAAGTTCTTGCTTCATGAATTCACATATGATATATTCAGATCATTCGATCTGGAATCCCATATATACCAAAAAGCCTAAATCCCCTTCATTTTTCTTTCCCAAACTTCCCCATTGCCATGCCCATCATTTCTGGCTGGTATAAGAGCTATTTATGGCCATATTTGGGCTTTCAGTTCCTCACTCCCCATTAGATTCTGAGCCATGCAGGGACCCAATCTTATTGACTTACAGTAGAAATGGAAACTCCGGCTTTGCAGTCAAAGAGACCCAGATTTGAATCCTAGCTCTGTAACTCATGAGTTGTATGATCTGTTGAAGTTACTTTTCCATTCTTAACATTTTCTTCATCAGTAATATGGTGATAATAATACATATCTTTCACTTAAGAATATTTTATAGACACATTTCAATTCACAATGTATTTAAGGCAGCTTATAACAATACATACAATAGAAAAGCAAAAATATTAGGGCCAGAGAAGTTATAAATTACAGTAGACATTTAAGACCTGAGAAAACGTAAGGATGCAAATATATAGATCTTTATAATTATCAAATTATAACAGACTGTGCATAATTATTAAAATCAAGCTGTACATTTCCTAGGAACAAGTAGTAGTGGGAAACTTTAGACATTATGTGATCTTCTACCTTCTATGCAAAATAGAATATGAGGAAGATACATACCAGGCCCTCATAAGCAAAGTTTCTCCTGACTTGTATTCCTGGAGTCACCCAAAAGGGCATTCAGTTCAGTTCAGTCACTCAGTCGTGTCCGATCCTTGCAACCCCATGAATCACAAAACGCCAGGCCTCCCTGTCCATCACCAACTCCCGGAGTTCACTCAAACTCACCTCCATCGAGTCACTGATGCCATCCAATCATCTCATTCTCTGTCGTCCCCTTCTCCTCCTGCCCCCAATCCCTCCAGCATCAGAATCTTTTCCAATGAGTCAACTGTCCGCATGAGGTGGCCAAAGTATTGGAGCTTCAGCTTTAGCATCAATACATCCAATGAACACCCAGGACTGATCTCCTTTAGAATGAACTGGTTGGATCTCCTTGCAGTCCAAGGGACTCTCAAGAGTCTTCTCCAGCACCACAGCTCAAAAGCATCAATTCTTCGGCGATCAGCTTTCTTCACAGTCCAACTCTCACATTCATACATGACCACAGGAAAAACCATAGCCTTGACTAGATGGACCTTGGTTGGCAAAGTAATGTCTCTGCTTTTTAATATGCTATCTAGGCTGGTCATAACTTTCCTTCCAAGGAGTAAGCGCCTTTTAATTTCATGGCTGCAATCAGCATCTACAGTGATTTTGGAGCCCCCCAAAATAAAGTCTGACACTGTTTCCACTGTTTTTCCATCTATTTCCCATGAAGTGATGGGACCAGATGCCATGATCTTTGTTTTCTGAATGTTGAGATTCAAGCCAACTTTTTCACTCTCCTCTTTCACTTTCAGCAAGAGGCTTTTGAGTTCCTCTTCACTTTCTGCCATAAGGGTGGTGTCATCTGCATATCTGTGGTTATTGATATTTCTCCCGGCAATCTTGATTCCAGCCTGTGCTTCTTCCAGCCCAGCATTCCTCATGATGTACTCTGCATATAAGTTAAATAAGCAGGATGACAATATACAACCTTGACGTACTCCTTTTCCGATTTGGAACCAGTCTGTAGTTCCATGTCCAGCTCTGACTGTTTCTTCCTGACCTGCATACAGGTTTCTCAAGAGGCAGTTCAGGTGGTCTGGTATTCCCATCTCTTTCAGAATTTTCCACAGTTTATTGTGATCGACACAGTCAAAGGCTTTGGCATAGTCAATGAAGCAGAAATAGATGTTTTTCTGGAACTCTCTTGCTTTCTCCATGATCCAGCAGATGTTGGCAATTTGATCTCTGGTGCCTCTGCCTTTTCTAAAAGCAGCTTGAACATCTGAAAGTTCTCAGTTCATGTATTGCTAAAGTCTGGCTTGGAGAATTTTGAGCATGACTTTACTAGCATGTGAGATGAGTGCAATTGTGCGGTAGTTTCAGCATTCTTTGGCACTACCCTTCTTTGGGATTGGAATGAAGACTGACCTTTTCCAGTCCTGTGGCCATTGCTGAGTTTTCCAAATTTGCTGGCATATTGAGTGCAGCACTTTCACAGCATCATCTTTCAGGATTTGAAATAGCTCAACTGGAATTCCATCACTTCCACTAGCTTTGTTCGTAGTGATGCTTCCCAAGGCCCACTTGACTTCACATTCCAAGATGTCTGGCTCTAGGTGAGTGATCACACCATCGTGATTATCTTGGTCGTGAAGATCTTTTTTGTACTGTTCTTCTGTGTATTCTTGCCATCTCTTCTTAATATCTTCTGCTTCTGTTAGGTCTGTACCATTTCTGCCCTTTATCGAGCCCATCTTTGCATGAAATGTTCTCTTGGTATCTCTTCTTTACTTGAAGAGATCTCTTGTTTTTCCTATTCTGTTGTTTTCCTCTATTCCTTTGCATTGATCGCTGAGGAAGGCTTTCTGATCTCTCCTTGCTATTCTTTGGAACTCTGCATTCAGATGCTTATATCTTTCCTTTTCTCCTTTGCTTTTCACTTCTCTTCTTTTTGCAGCTATTTTTAAGGCCTCCTCAGACAGCCATTTTGCTTTCTTAAATTTCTTTTCCATGGGGATGGCCTTGGTCCCTGTCTCCTGTACAATGTCACGAACCTCCGTCCAGAGTTCATCAGGCACTCTATCAGATCTAGTCCCCTAAATCTATTTCTCACTTCCACTGTATAATCATAAGGGATTTGATTTAGGTCATACCTAAATGGCCTAATGGTTTTCCCTACTTTCTTCAATTTAAGTCTGAATTTTGCAATAAGGAGTTCACGATCTGAGCCACAGTCAGCTCCTGGTCTTTTTTTGCTAACTGTATACAGCTTCTCCATCTTTGGCTGCAAAGAATATAATCAATCTGATTTCGGTGTTGACCATTTGGTGATGTCCATGTGTAGAGTCTTCTCTTGTGTTGTTGGAAGAGGGTGTTTGCTATGACCAGTGTGTTCTCTTGGCAAAACTCTATTAGCCTTTGCCCTGCTTCATTCCGTGCTCCAAGGCCAAATTTGCCTGTTACTCCAGGTGTTTCTTGACTTCCTACTTTTGCATTCCAGTCCCCTATAATGAAAAGGACATCTTTTTTGGGTGTTAGTTCTAAAAGGTCTTGTAGGTCTTCAAAGAACCATTCAAGTTTGACTTCTTCAGCGTTACTGGTTGGGGCGTAGGCTTGGATTACTCTAATACTGAATGGTTTGCCTTGGGAACGAACAGAGATCATTCTGTCATTTTTGAGATTGCATCCAAGTACTGCATTTTGGACTCTTCTGTTGACCATGATGGCTACTCCATTTCTTCTAAGGGATTCCTGCCCACAGTAGTAGAAATAATGGTCATCTGAGTTAAATTCACTCATTCCAGTCCATTTTAGTTCACTGATTCCTAGAATGTCTACCTTCACTCTTGCTGTCTCCTCTTTGACCACTTCCAATTTGCCTTGATTCATGGACCTAACATTCCAGGTCCTATGCAATATTGCTATTTACAGCAATATCATAGAAATAAGGAATGTTAAACTCATGAGATCTGACTTGGTGGTGGGAGAAGGGGCCTATTACACAGAGTCAGCCAGTGGTATGAACTCTCCCTATTTCATGAGGGTGAGTTTTATAACCTGCACAGTCTGCAGGAACCCAGCAAATACACAGTTCAGTTCAGTCGCTCAGTCATGTCCAACTCTCCGCAACCCCATGAATCACAGCACGCCAGGCCTCCCTGTCCATCACCAACTCCCGGAGTTCACTCAAACTCATGTCCACAGAGTCGGTGATGCCATCCAGCCATCTCATTCTCCGTCGTCCCCTTCTCCTCCCGCCCCCAACCTTTCCCAGCATCAGAGTCTTTTCCAGTGAGTCAACTCGCCGCATGAGGTGGCCAAAGCATTGCAGTTTCAGCTTTAGCATCAGTCCCTCTAATGAACATCCAGGATTGATCTCCTTTAGAATGGACTGGTTGGATCTCCTTACAGTATAAGGGACTCTCAAGAGTCTTCTCCAACACCACAGTTCAAAAGCATCGATTCTTCGGCCATCAGCTTTCTTCACAGTCCAACTCTCACATCCATACATGACCACGGGAAAAACCATTGCCTTGACTAGACGGACCTTAGTTGGCAAAGTAATGTCTCTGCTTTTTAATATACTATCAAGGTTGGTCATAACTTTCCTTCCAAGGAGCAAGCGTCTTTTAATTTCATGGCTCCAATCAGCATCTGCAGTGATTTTGGAGCCCCAAAAAATAAAGTCTGACACTGTTTCCACTGTACACAAGGCAGTCTCTAAATACTAGTAGAATACAGGAGGAAATGGTACAGAGACTGAAAGTCTATTAATCTGGCATCACTTTGCTTGGATATAATCATAGTTGTGATTTGGGAATAAGGAAGCACTGGGAAGTTCCTATTGAGCCTCAGATGCTCAGTTCCCAATAAATGTAGCAGGCAAGGTCATCCTCAGAAGCATCTGAATTCAATCCTGCCTTCTGTCATCCACTCAGCGCCTTCTAAGGATAGGGCGGCAATCTGGGAATTCAGAGATGAATACAGCCTGATCTTTGCCCTAAAGGACCTCATGGTCTGAAAGAGGAAGACAAATTAACAAGCAATGCTCTTCTCTAGTGTCACCAATATTGTATAAGGTACAGTTCCACATCTACTCCCTCCTTCATGAAGTTCTCCTGACCCCTGGACAGTAGCTTCTGGTGGTCTCTCTCCCTAAGAGCTCTAAGACCACTTACCTGGCCCCTGTCAAACCTGGCCCACTTGGTAGTTGTTGGCCTGTATTGAATCCACCACCTTAATGTGTTCTCCTTCACAACAAGGACTTTCTCACAGGGACTCAACACAATCTCACCTTTTTTGCACTGGCATGTGTTGGCTCCTGCTGCTCCTTTTGTCTAGAATAATCTTCCCATGCCTCATACTGCATCTGCTGGTGAACTTCTATTCAGCTTTTAAGGTCCAACTCAAAGTTTCTGGGCATCTTATTTCTTTGTGTCCACAGCATCATCTTCCTACTTCTACAGCACTGTTTTGAAATTTATTCATTGACGTGTCTACCTGTCTCATAAGACAGGACTAGAAGCATGGTTTCATGCTTTATCAGGGATGAGAAATCAGGCAGTGCACTCATTAAGATAAAGCAAACTGCTATAAAAGATAAAACCTAAAATCTCGGTGTCCAGCATGTGTAAACATCAACCAAATTTTCTTGATTGGTGGCAGTGGGGAGTTGTACTCCATGCAGTCATTCAGGTACCAATTTGACTGATCTTCTGCCATCTTCATGGCTTCTAAGATACCCTGGCATCTTCATTAAGCCACCAGGTGGATGACAAAACAATGGAGAAGGCACACTCCCTTCCAAACCACCTTGAGCCAGAAGGGGCACACGTCTCCTCTGTTAATATCTCATTGGAGACAGCTGGGCATGCGGCCCCTCCTGGATGTGAAGAAGCTAGAGATTGTAGGCCCTGACAAGGTGACCACTTCCCAGTGGTAATTCTACACTATGGAAGGGGAGTAGGGGTGCTTGGAGGGCAGGTGGCCATCTCTGCCTGGGGGACAAAACAGGCCCTTTAAACACAGGCCCATCCTACTCAGCAGATACCAGGGATCTTTCAACCTGTAGCCTGAAGGTAGGTTCAGCACTTAAACACTGAAGGAGAAAGTTGATGTGGGGAAAATTCTCAGATTTCTAAAAGGAACTTGGCAGAGAAAGCCTACAAACAGTATGAAACAATAAAAGATAATGCCATTTAATTTGGTCCTATAATTATAGTTACTTCTTCCCAAAGAGCTGAGAATAAGCACTCTAATTACTCTACAGGTTATTTGGAGATTAATAAACCTGACTCCTTTAAATCTCTCCTTGCCTGCCGAAACACATAGCTCATAAACACAAAAAAAATCAGGGCCAGACCTGATCAGTTATTAGATCCATCTCCCTGGGTGGAGGAAGAAAAGGATTGTAAGGAGAATATTGAATTTGCTCTATGAGTTGCAACAAGCATTTTACATGTCATTTAAACTAATTCTCAGAACAAATCCTTGAATAGGATATTATTGTCCCAGCTTGCATAGGAGGAAACTGAATTTCAGAGAGGTAGAGATACTTTCTCAAAGTTGCACAGCTGAGATTTGAGTCAAGGGCACCAAAGCCCTCACCTTTGCCACTGCACCAGGTTCTTTTCAGAGAAACCTCAAAGGCCTATAGGAAGTCTCACTTCTCAGAACTCTACCTGTGGCGGATCACTTGGTGTAAATATACACCTTCCATACTTAGTTATCTCAAAAGTCCCTGAAGTATCCCAGTAACTGCAGTGAAGAAGCTTCCTGGTCAGGCTTGACCTTCAAATGCCTTTTTCTAGCCCATCAGTCAGAGCCTTTGCCGTGACTTTGTGGATGGGCTCCGCTGAGCTCTCACAGAAATGAGCGCCTGCAATTGGACTTCCTCATGCATTTATATTGGCCTCATCAACGGGATGACTTCAGGAGATCAGAACCAACCATCTGCATATCCTGAGCGGGGACTCCAGGAAGAAAAGAATTACCTTGAGCCAAACAGCAGGAGACAGGCTGCCAGGGTATGGATGAAAGGGAAGCCTACTCCAGGTGAGAGCATCTGCAAGGTGAGCTTCAGAGCAGAGAAATGCCTTTGTCTGCATGAAGGCTGCCTTCCTCTGATGCAGGAGGGTCTCACGTATCACAAAGAGCTACCTGTGTCCATCATTTCTCTTCCACACCCTAATTCCCCAACCATGCCACATTCTCTTCTTTCTCTGAATCCCTGTCTCTTCCTGGGCATTTAGAATGGCTGCAGCCTAGTGTAGAGAAAAGAATAGGGGCAGCAAAGCACGGGGACCAAGAGAGCACATTTAGCAATGGATTGACCTGTGTTCTAGCCCCAGCTTAGCCACCTGAAGCCTTGGGCAAATTATTCCATTTCTCTGAGCTTTGGTCTCTTCATCTGTAGAATGAGGGTAATAGCCATGTCTACTTCATAAGATTGTCACAAAAACAATCAAACTGTTAAGCTTAATATATTTGTCTAATTTCTGGGAGGTTTTTGAAATGCCTATGAGTGAAAGACAAGGGATTTGGAATTTCTAAATCCTGCATGGCGCTCTCCAGCTACATCACACTGGGCAAGTCACTTAGATTCTCTGGGCCCCAGCCCCATCATCTATAGAAGAGGAAGAGGGAGAAGAGAAGAAGGAGAAGGCTCACCCTTGGACTTGTAGAAATGATGAAAGTTTCAAATGATGTAGCATTAATAAAACCCCTTGGGGTGGTGTGAGGGGTGATGGTAGTCAAGGAACTTACTGTTTAGATACAGAAGCAAGACTAAGAAAGAGATCTGTCAACCTGTGAGATGGTCTTGCCATGGGAAGCAGAGGCTACAAGAGCCAAAGGGGCTCAGAGAGAGGAAATCCATAAGGGCTGTGAGGGGAGGTAGCATGAGCCATGTCTTTATAAACTATTGCGGGTTGGCAGAGATGAGAAGGGCATCCCATTAGTGGTGAAATGGGCACAGCCCATTTGTTTAAGAACGAAGGCAAGTTGAGGGAGGTGAGCAGGGAGGACAATCCACTTACTAAATCACTAACAGGTGTAAAGGACCATAACTTGGGGTAAGTAGGATGAAAGGGAAGGGCACTGGACCAGGGTGAAGGAATGAGACATGTGTTTGATTTCTGACTTGTAATACGAGCATCTGTTATCTCTGTCTACCCAGCATCCATTTATCCTGGCTGTTCTGTGGGGAACCCCACCCCCTACACCCAGTTCCAGGGACTGGCACCAAAGTCCATCTGATGGTTCACACAGGTTATGAAGCCTGAGATCCAGCATTCATCCTTGACTTCCTTCCCATCTAGACAACTCTCAAGGTCTATAGATTCTACCTCCCCAATGACTCTCTGATCCACCCATTTCTCTCCATCTCCACCAACTCTTCCCCCAATTCAGGTCATCCTCATCTCTCATCTGAGCACTTGCATCTGGCTGCTACCTGTTGTCCTTGCCTCCACTGCCCTCCCCTCTATTCTACTTCTTGCAGTCAGAGTCACTTTTTTCTTTTATTCCAGCTTTATTAAAGATCTTCTGTGATCATTAATCAGCTTATTTTCACAGTTTAGTGAGGGGGTAGTATCTTACCCCTGGTAAAGAGGCAGCACATATAGCTTAGAATGATGAGGGCTTGTGTCCAGTAGCTAAGAACTGGGAGTGGTGAAGCCAGGTCAAGAACTCAAGCCTTCAGTTTCCAGGTATCTGGTCTAGAGTGACATATGTCCTTATGACATATGTCCTTATGACATATGTCCTTTTCTACAGCACATATGTCCTTATCCTACTTAATATCTTGTGGTGGCTCACATTACCCAGAGGATAAATCCCAAACTCTTTACACAGGTCCCTATTGATTGGGCATCGACTCTAGATCCAGACCACTTACATACTCACTTTGCAATCTTGGAGAAGAGAAGTTATGTAACATCTCTGTTTCTCAGTTTCCTCATCTGTCAAGTGGTTATAATAATAATGCGTGTGTGTGCTTAGTCATTCAGTAGTATCTGACTCTTTAAGACCCCATGGACCGTAGCCTGCCAGGCTCCTCTGTCCACGGGGATTCGCCAGGCAAGAATATTGGAGTAGGTTGCCATGCCCTCCTCCAGGGTATCTTCCCAACCCATGGATGGAACCCAGGTCTCCCACATTGCAGGTGGATTATTTACCGTCTGAGCCACAGGGAATAATAATAGTACATACTGTAAAAAGTTGTTGTGACTATGAAGTGAGTTAATACATGTAAATCAGAGAAATGCACTGTAAATGCTTTTTAATTGTTGCCGTCACCACCAATACCATCATCATCATGATGTTTGTGTCTCATAATCTTTCCTTCTCACTCTCTGCTACAGCTATCAGTTAGTCAGTTCTGTTGCTCAGTCGTGTCCAACTCTTTGTGACCCCATAGACTGCAGCACATCAGGCTTTCCTGTCCATCACCATCTCCCAGAAGTTGCTCAGACTCAAGTCCATCAAGTTGGTGATGCCATTCAACCATCTCATTCTCTGTTGTTCCTTCTCCTGCCGGCTTCAATCTTTCCCAGCATCAGGGTCTTTTCCAATGAGTCAGTTCTTTGTATCAGGTGGCCAAAGTGTTGGAGCTTCAGCATCAGTCCTTCTGATGACTATTCAGGACTGATTTCCTTTAAGATTTACTGGTTTGAGTTCCTTGCAGTCCAGGGACTCTACAGCTAGGCTGAGATTTAATTCCTCCTAACAGAAAATCCCATGGACGGAGGAGCCTGGTAGGCTGCAGTCCATGGGGTCACTAAGAGTCGGATACGACTGAGAGACTTCACTTTCACTTTTCACTTTCATGCATTGGAGAAGGAAATGGCACCCCACTCCAGTGTTCTTGCCTGGAGAATCCCAGGGACGGGGGAGCCTGGTGGGCTGCTGTCTCTGGGGTCACACAGAGTCAGACACGACTGAAGCAACTTAGCAGCAGCAGCAACAGACTATCTCACCTCAGAATTTCCCATATGCTGACCCTTAGATCTACATATCAGGATTCTTTGTTCACCTTTTATCTTAATTCTCTCTTCTTAGAAAAGCTTTCCCTGACCACTTCATATGGGAATAAAGTGCCCATTACAGCTTCCCACTGCACCCCAGACCTCCCCACTCTACAGTATTCATCACACTGGTAATTACTTTTTCAATAGTTCTCTTATTCATTGGATTATAAACTCCTTAAGGACAAAGACCAAGTAAATCTCAGTCACCACTACTCTACCTGCCCCACTCACCACCACACTACCAACTCCCGCATTAAAGGTGTTACCATGTTTCACACCATATCCTTTCCCTGTACCTCTCAATTTCATTGCTGGAAGCATTCCTCCCAGTAGATATGAGTTCTCCACTTATTTATAGCACTCTTTTATTTAAAAAATTATTTTTAAAACCAACCAGAAGATTGCATTTTAATCCAACTAGCTAAATTATTTAAAATATCTATAAAGGCCATTTTCAGCCTTTGTTCTAAAACAGGGGGGTGGGGTAGGAAGCAGACTCCAGAAGCCATGCATGATTTCAAATTAGCAGTGCTGAGGCTCTGAAGAACCAGCAAAAGCTGCCACTCTGCCCACTTGAAAGATGTTTCCCAAAATAAAAGACATGCCATCCCCTGACACTTGCCTAGTCTTCAAACCACAAGTGTTCAGCCCCATGCCAGAAGAGTTTGGGAGAAGAGGGAGCGACTGCTCCTGGCTCTGTCAGCAGCCGCTTCTGAAGCTGCCATAGCAACAAGTAGAGACTAAAAGCGATCCTTCCATATTAGGTGTGAACTGACTCCAGACAGGGAAAATCGCTTGCGGAGAAGAAGCCAACTTCCCTGGGAAACTCGTAGGGAGTAATTCGCAGGTGACCCACCCCTCTGCCTGCCACTTCCAAAACCATCATGTGAGTAATAGTGTGCAGGATTAAAAAATAATAATGGTAAAACAAACTAGTAAACCTTCCACCCCTTCAGACACCCAGGCCTACAACCTTGCTTGATAAAACTGCACTGGAGTCCCTCCCACCCCGCCCCCCAAATCCCAGCACCCTCCCCTCTTGTTCTGATTCTCAGCTGCTTCTGTAGCCCATCCATCTGTCAGTGCCCATATGGGTAAAAGAGGCAAGCCAGGAAGCAGAGAAGAGAAGGAGGATTTGTATTTCATAAGCATACTCTCAGCAGAGAAGTAGGAAATGCCTTCACCCAAAAGCTGAGAAGAGGGTGGGAGATCTGAGGCAGTGTCTTCTCAGCTTGGAATGACCCTTCAGATGTGGGTGCTACTCTACTATCTGGGTTCCAGTGGCAGGACGTGCCTCCCTTGCCACCGTGTCTCCTTACACTGACCACCCAACCACTTCCAACCACGCACCCACTCCCACCCAATAACAAGACTCCACGTGACACACTGAGTCTCAGCCCCTGCTTACATCCCTGCCTGTCTCCAGCTTCTCCTCCTCAGTACCAAATGAACTCAGATCAGCACTGTGACTCACAGTGACTGTGCAACCTTGCACGAGTACCCTCATGTCTGAGCATCAATTTCCTCAGCTATAAAACAGGGCTAATCACATTGCCAAAACTATAGGGAATTGTGAAGATTAAATGAGATGATACACGTAAACCTCTTATCACAGTGTCTGGCTCACAATAAATGATCAATCAACGTTAGTCTTTTCCACCCACAAACTTCATCTTCAAGCTCACCTTTGAGCTGCCCACAATATCTAGTCTTGGAAGATTTTATCCTTGGGGCAAGACCATGTTGTCTTATTCATCTTTGTGTCACTGATTTGTCTACAGTCCCAGTTATCTAATGCATAGTGTATGGCTCAGTGTAGGTGTTTACTGTATGTTACAGAAATGCGCGCATTGATGGATGGCTGAATGAATGGATGGGTAGATGACAGGATGCATGAAAAATAAAGGGGGAAAGTGCAACTTTTTCTTGCCATATTAATCAAAGATGATGTGGTTCTCTGACAAGCCATCCAGCAGAGACAGCTTGCCCAGGTGTGTGCACAGACTTGCCTGATCATCAGGTATTTCCTGACCAGAGGCTGCTGCGTGGAGCTGGCTGAATATTTCCCTCCACATCCATATGGGAATTTGGGAATCTGGCTAAAATGCTGGTATTTGGTTTTGTTTCTCTTTCTTGTCTTGACACTGAGGCTCCTTTTCTTTCTCTCCTTGAGTGCCAGCACAGATGCCAGCTGGCCCCTTGGCTCAGTTAACCCCTTCCAGCCTGCCCTTGGATGGCTCTGCCAAGGCTCCATATTGCTTGGCATTGCTGTGAACCCACATGGCTCCCTGCCTAGTGATGTTTACACTGCTCCCCTGCCTCTCCTTCAGTTCCCCCAGCCTGGATTCTTCCACTGAACAAAGCCACATCAGAAGAGAGCTGGAACTAAGCACAGACCTGGAAGGAAGGCAATACATAAGGCTGTCAGGGGCTTCCCCTCGTGCTCGAGGCATAGCTATGAAGAAGCTGAAGCTAACAGAGGTGAAGTCACACAGCTGGGAATATATGAGCTGGAACTCAAACCTAGGTCTTCTGAACACAGAACTTGTGCTCATTTCACTGTATCCCAAATCCTCTCATTGTATTTCTAGTGAAAGAAACGTGCTCTGTGTTCTCAGGCATGTCCAGCTCTTTGTGATGCTTTGGACTGTAGCCCATTAGGCTCTTCTGTCCATGGGATTTTTCAGGTTAAGAATATTGGAGACGGTTGCCATTTCCTCCTCCAGGGGATCTTCCTAATCCAGGGATTGAACCCACATTTCCTGTGCCTCCTACACTGCAGGCAGATTCTTTACCACTGAGTCATCAGGGAAGCCCAGTGTCTTTCATTGAGGTGGAAGGAATTTTTTGTATCCTTCTGTCTCAGCTCCACAGTCTACCTTGGGTTCCTTGATTCCTTATTTTCTCTTATTTTACAGAAGGGTAAACTCAGGATCAGTAGTGCCTGAGTAGTGATGAAGGATCTATGCAATCATAAAGTCTTATTATTAGAAAGGAAACAGAGATGATGCAACTCATCCAAATGATGGAATCCCAGTCAACTTTGTACACACTAGAGCCACAGAGCTAGTCCTAGAGCAGATACTTTCTGATTCCTTGAGGTCTAAGCTAACTCCATAGCCTAATCTGCTTACACTGAAGTAGCATTTAAAACATATGTTGGAATCAACTGCCTCCAATGTGCTGACAGAAACTTTCTTACGATGTGTTCTGGATATTCAGTGCTGCATAACAAGCCACCTCAAAATTTACAATGTCAAAACAACCTTTTTATTATCTTGTACAATTCTATGGGTGACTGGGCTCAGCTGGGAAATTCTTCCTTGGGGTCTCTCATGTGTTTATAGTCAGTTACTGAAGCCAGAATCAGCTGACAACTTGCAGGGTGGGATGCTCAAGATGGCTCATTCATAAAACTAGCAGCTGATGCTGGTTCCTGAGCAGGAACTCAGCAGGAACTGTCAGCCAGAGCATCTATTCATGGGACTGGGTTCCAAGAGCAAGTGCTTTAAGAAGCCAAATCTGGAGCTGCAAGGCTTCTTATGACATAGCCTCAAAAATCCCACTGTGTTACCTGCCACATTCTATTAGTCAAGTGAGTGACTAAAGCCATCCAAATTCAAAGGAATAGCAAAATGTTTGCAACCATCTTTGATATGTCACAGAAAGAGAAGGTCTTTTAATCATCTCTGTGGTCTCAACACCTTGAATAATATCTGGCATACACAAAGACTAAATATTTGTTGATCAGACTCAAACTGACAAATTGTGTGGGAAAGAAGAGTGTGCTGAGATCAACTTTAGTGACCTCTACTTACTCCCTTGAAATTTCTTGGTGCCTTTTACTCCAAATAGGATAAACGCTTTAAAAAATAAATCCCTTCCAGCTTATCTGAAGTTTTTGTCTGGGTCCCTTTAGAAACCAGAAAGACATCAGCACAGCAGAATGACGAGATGGAGAATTTTCCAGCCTGGCTGATTATGTATATAGATTCTAGAGTCACATTGCCTAAGGTTGAGTCCTAGCTTTACTTTTTCCTAGCCCATATGCTTAGGCTAAATTTCTTATGTCTCTATTCTTTATCTGTATAATAGATAGTAAAAGCATCTACCTCTAGGGTTATTGTGAAAAGTTCATCACATAGTATACTACCCAGGATGTAAGAAGTGCTTAATAAGGGCTTCCCTGGTGGCTCAGAGGTTAAAGCTTCTGCCTCCAATGCGGGAGACCCGGGTTCGATCCCTGGGTTGGGAAGATCCCCTGGAGAAGGAAACGGTAACCCACTCCAGTATTCTTGCCTGGAGAATCCCATGGATAGAGAAGCCTGGTAGGCTACAGTCCACGGGGTCGCATAGAGTCGGACACGACTGAGCGACGGAACAGAACAGAACATTATTTCCAGACTTTCTTCCCCTTTCTTAAATCTGCATTGAATAAAGATCTCCTTTGCTTTTGCCATCACTTTTCTTTCCCTTTCTCTTTTCAACAACCAGTTCCTACTTCTTCTAGGTATCACTGTTGTTATTATCCCTGGATTTGTATAGAATTTTACACCTTCTGAAGTACTCTTCCATCAGTTTAATGCATCTCCTTAGGATCTTTAATAAAGATAACACAATTGTTGCAATTATTGCCGTTTTATAAATGATTGAACGGAGGTTAAAAACTCTGAAATATCCTGCTCAAGATCATCAACACAGTAAATTATCAGAGCAGAAATAGAATTTCAGTGTCATGTTTTAGGGGTTTTCCAGGTGGCACTAGTGGTAAAGAACCTACCTGCCAATGCAGCAGACATAAGAGACGTGGGTTCAATGCCTGGGTGGGGAAAATCCCCTGGAGGAGAGCATGGCAACCCACTCCATTATTCAAAGTGCCTAGAGAATCCCATATACAAAGTAGCCTGGTGGGCTACATTCCATAGTGTCGAAAACAGTCAGACATGACTAAAGCGACTTAGTACGCATGTGTTTCATGTTTTAGATTCTAATCATTTTCATAATAACAATATGATCTCTAGTGATGTCACTGAGAGTCAGATGACACATGACTTCAAAGTCCAAGAAAATTCATTAGAGTCTGGGCTTTCATGGACTTCAGATTAAAAGTGAATGTTAATTCCTACTGAATTATCAAAATGGACTTAGGCTTCTAGAACAATTTGAAAAGCAATTAATTTTCCTAAAATAAGAGCAGCTGTTCTTGCCAATAGATATTAAGTAGAAGTCTTGTGATGATTTAGAATTTTGCTAAGAATTCTTGGAAGCCAGACCATGATAATTTTGTAGCTAATTTACGGAGGCAGGTGCCCTCTCCCCTCTGGATCTAATTCATGGCTTATGTGAATTCTCTGGTTTGGAGAGAATTGATGCCAAAGACAATAAGACAAACTATCTTAATATGATTCCAGCATACTCAAGGATGACCCACAGCAAACTGAGTAATCCCTATGAATATGTAGCATTAGCAAATGAAGGTATTCACAGTGGTGAAAGTCGCTCAGTCATGTCCAACTCTTAGTGACCCCATGGACTGTAGCCCATCAGTCTCCTCTGTCCATGGGCTTCTCCAGGCAAGAATACTGTAGTGGGTTGCCATTTCCTTCTCCAGGGGATCTTCCCGACCCAGGGATCGAACCTAGGTCTCCCGCATTGCAGGCAGACGCTTTAACCTCTGAGCCACCAGGGAAGTCCAGTGGTAGCCAATGCAAAAACTTTCCAACTTAGCTAGATATAGCACAATATGAGAAGAGAGCGCTGGACTAAGAATGAGAAAGAAATCTGCATGATTTAAGTCCCTGTCATATTCAGTTCAAATCAACAAACACTGGGAACCCACCTGGTGATATGTATTGTGCTAGAGACAATGACACGTGGCCCTCCTCTCAATGAGCTTATAATCTAGTAAGTCAAGGACACCACAATTTCATGATCATATAGTCGGTGTTGTTATAGGGAGATATGTAAAATGACATGCAGAGACTAACATATGAGCACCTAGAAGGGACAGCTAGTTCACATTAGAGGAGGAGCATGAAAGGACAAAGGAGGCTTTCTGAGGGAGATGTTAGCAAATATATAAATTGTGAGAAAAACATAGGTGTCATAACAGCCTAAAAGAACTTGTAAGGGCACCACAGGCAGAAGGAACAGTATGAGTAAGGCATAAAGCAGCATGGTGAGGGAAAGGGAGACCATAAATCACTTCATATTACTCCAGCAAAACGTGTCAGGCAGGAAGCAGCAGGAAATAAGTATAGATAAGCAGGCAGTGTGCTAAGGAATTAGTATCACATTACCTAATCTATATGTCATAGTACTTGTTAGGATTTTTAGTATTCCCCTGTTTTAGAGACAAGAACAATAAGGGCTAAGGAGACCAAAGAATTTTCTTAGCTTATCTCTGAAGCTCTAAATACGTCTTCAGAAAAGCAGTATTCTGATCTCATATGAGACATATGCCATTTTGGGGAAATCATTCTTCATTTCTTTGTCTCTTGTCCCCTTTTGTTGAAATAACAAGGACGAGACAGGGTACTTTCTCAGGCCACTGCCTACTGCTGCATGTTATGACACTACAGGCTCCCTCAGCTACTGCGGCAGAATTAGAACCACGTGCTTGCTTTCAGCACCATGGAGAGGTGCCGCAATGCTGAGAGCGGCAGACCTGAGGGTCAGTCAGTGTAGAGGAAACCAGGAGATCCACAAATCTTTTAAACAAGACATCAACAAAGACAGAAGGGCAAGGAGAAGGAATATCAGGAGAGGAGACAGAGAGAGAAATTATCCATCACCAAGTGTTTTCTCCAACAGCCGCTGAGTGATATGCTGAGTGAGACAAAGTGAACTAAATAAAGGGAATAAATTGTAGCAGCAACATGTCCTCGACATCATAATACAGATGCTGTAATCATACAAGGCTAATAGTCTGAGTCACTCTGCAGCCATCGAGAACAAAAAATTGATGAGACATGCCTCGTGACTGCTCACAAAATCCAATAAATTAAACTTACTGACCATGGCCTGAAGACAGGGGGAAGCGCAGTAAAATTATGTAACTGGTGGTTTATTTCCTGAATCACGCACATTCTTCTTCTTTTTCTCTTTCCTACCCTCAAGACAGGTGCTCTATGGCCTCATGTATTTCCCTACCACAATCAAAAGTTCCTCTCCAGAAAAGCTCCACTATCTGATTTATACTAAAGTGTCCATGAGGGTGCTAAAATGTAAAGAACTCTCTCATAGATAAATCAGAAAGAATTGATTCACTGTAATTTAAGCTCCATAAGAACAGGATAGTTTTCTTTATTGTTCACAGCACCTATAATGCTGTTTAATATGTGATCAATAGCAATAATATTAACTAATATATATTGCGACTTCATGGACTGCAGCCTACCAGGCTCCTCCATCCATGGGATTTTCCAGGCAAGAGTTCTGGAGTGGGGTGCCATTGTCTTCTCCTAATATATATATTGTGTTTACTATATATGGTGACTGCTTTTTAGTGTGCTCTTCTAATTTTCATAATGATTGTATGAGATAAGGATTATTATTATCTCAGTTTGCACATGGAAAACCTGGGACATACAGAGATTATTAACTCCCCAGGGTCATATAGCTAGGAAATGCAGAGACAAGAGTCCAAGCCAGGAAATCTAAATCTAGAGCCAATGTTCTGGTGGCCCAGATGGTAAAGAATCTGCCTGCAGTGCAGGAGACATGGGCTTGATCCCTGGGTCTGGAAGACCCCCTGGAGGAGGACATGGCAACCCACTCCAGTGTTCTTGCATGGAGGGTCCCATGGACAGAGGAACCTGGCAGGTTACAGTTCACTGGGTCACAAAGAGTTGGACATGATTGAGTGACTAACACTTTCACTTTCATAATGATGAGAAGAAAAAATGGACAAATGCATAGAGAAGCCAGAAAGAGACATGATATATACAATAGTGAATGTTGACTCAAGACTTTAAAAATCGTATGAGAGCCTCTAAGGTCTGACAATGAGGGTTTAAAAAATATAATCATTAATCCCACTTAATACAGAGGGACTGTGCTGAGCACTGAGGATATAAAACTAAAGAAGAATCTGTCCTCAAGGTGTTTGTAATTAGTGATGGGCAAGTACAGGTAGAAAGAAAAGAGGATAAGATGGTATGAGTGTTTAGACAGAGGTTAGTGTGGGTGCTGTGGAAATTCAGAGAAAAGGTACTCTCTCAGAGTTAGGGAGTTGGAGTACTACCCATTATAGGTGCTCTCTGCACAGATTCTAGAAACTTCACAGTTTAGTAATTAATGGGGTCAAGAGGTGAAGGAAATTCTCAAGTGTAGACAGGAAAAGATTGACAGATCATGTTAGAATATTAGAGATAATGTAGTCTAAACTTGGAAAAGGGCATGGCAACCCACTCCAATATTCTTGCCCAGAGAATTCCCATAGACAGAGGAACCTGGCAGGCTACAGTTCATGGGGTCACAAAGAGTCGGACATGACTCTAAGCGACTAAGCATGTGTGTCATCTAAACTAATGCACTCTGTAATCTGTTTGTGCAACAAAATTTCTGAGTACCAAATATGTGTCAGGCTCTGTGCCTACCACTAGGGATGTAAAAATAAGCAAGCAGGCATGTTTTCTGCCTTCACCTAGACCACATTCTAAAATTTACTCTTGAGATTGGTGAAATAGAAGCGTGGAGTGGTAGTGTCCTGCCTAAGATTGGACATGAGGTAACGGTAAAATATAGACTCAAAGCCAAGGTTCCAGTCCACTGCTGCCTCTCAGGAAATGCTCCTTGAATGAGTAAATGAGTAGTGAACAGGATGTACTGAAAAATTCCTTAGGAGGCAAAGAAAGAAGTCATTACCTTAGTAATTACGCAGAAATCATGGCTTGAGTCAAACTGAACTACATAGATATCGTCAGGACACCAACTGGTGACCACAGCAGCCTGGAATGCCGGAGTCCAAAACCTTCAGGTTTCCTGCTCCTGCTTTCAGCAACCCCTATGTTCCTGAGTTTGTGCATTTTTTTTCTGTTTGTTTTCTGTTTCTTCAAATCCCCAGACAAGGCAAGGAAAGTGAGAATCAAAAATATAACTTATTGAAGCAGCCTCAGGAAGTCCCACAGGAGATGGTGGTGGTCATAAGAGGAGAAGATAATCCAGCAGAGTGTAAATAAAGCCTGCAAAGTGATGAAGAGGCTAATTCACATAATACCCCCACTTGCCCCCCACATTCACTCTGGAAAACCACAGGAGAGCCTGATGCTGGCGGGTAACCTTTAGATGGCCCAACAGCTGGCTGCGTGGCCCAGCCCTCCAAATGGAGGCAAGCACCCACAGCTTGAGTCTGATACCAAGGAGAGTTGTTTGGAGGAATCAGATGGGCTAATAGGTAGAAGCTATAATAAGTACTATTTTTGTTGTTGTTGTTGAACTGACTCATTTCTCCCCAGAGCAGTCAGTCTAGGAAAGGCCCAAGATAAGACATCTCAGGAATACCCCAGTGTGAAGTAATAAATGGATATTTAGTAATATCTGCTCAGAAGGGCTCCTTGGCGGGACTGGCCCTCAGTCAGAGAGCTCTCTTTGAGTTCATGGTTGTCTGAGCCCTGACAGTACATCTTGGTAACAATGGATCCCATGCCCATAAGTCCCTGGAACCTTTGTAACTGATTATTTATTTCCCATATAGTCCAGCCTTCCTTCTTTGTCTTTCTTACTCATGGCTGAGTCCTGTAATGTTTTCTATCTTGCCAGATGCTAGGAACTAGTCTAAACCCTGTAGACTCAAGCAGCTGACAGCCTCCTAGTTTTCCCAAGTCCTACCAATAGATAAATTATATCATACTAAAGAAATGAGAGGGAATTTCATCAGATAGGACTTGACCATCTTCGACTCTGAGAAAACTCCCCAGCTGCCTGATGCAATTTGAACTTCAGGAAAAATTACTCATCTATATAAATTCTACTAAAATTAATCTTGAAAATATCCATTCATAGCGTCTGAAGTGGCAAGTGGATGAAGGGAAATTTTAGTTCAACCCCCACATGCTTTAGTGACATTTAACTTGATTAAATTTGAGCTAAAAAAAATACTTGTTAAACATTTCCTGTGTGTCGGGTACTATGCATGGAATTAGGATACAGAGGTGAAGGAAATACAGGTCCATCTTTGAAGGTCTCACCATCTAGTAAAGAAATCACAGAAAATATGAATTTGGTTATAGAAAGAGCATATCAAACACGTGTACACCTGTGGTGGATTCATGTCAATGTATGCAAATCCAATACAATATTGTAAAGTAATTAGCCTCCAATTAAAATAAATACATTTACATTAAAAAAAAAAAAAAGAAAGAGCCTACCATAACCATGACAGAATGAGCAGGAGCTTAGAAGAGAGACTTTGATTAATTGCAATCAGGGCAGACAGGGTATGACTTCTAGAAAAGTATAAGAGTAGCTGTGAGGGACAGGACTTGGTAGTTACAAATAGAAAGAACAAATTCTATATAGAGGGTATAACCAAAACAGAAGCTAGCATGCTAGATGTAGACATGTGTGTGTGTGTGTGTGTGG
Source organism: Moschus berezovskii (assembly GCF_049115385.1). Taxonomy (NCBI): domain Eukaryota; kingdom Metazoa; phylum Chordata; class Mammalia; order Artiodactyla; family Moschidae; genus Moschus; species Moschus berezovskii. The sequence goes on from NC_142463.1 coordinate 33,411,917, forward strand.
TATATGATGATAAGTCTTAAGGGAAAGTGAGGACTCAAATTAGATCTTCTGCTCATTATCAAAGCACTTTAGAGCCATCATTGTATGCTCAAAGATCAAGTTCTTTGGAAAGCTCCCCTCACCCTGACCATCTGTTGCTGGTTTAGATGCGTCTTGTAAAAAATTGGGATTTGGCATTACAATCTTTCACTGCCTCTTGACTTTTACCCTAAAAGACTGTGAGCCACTGGAGGGCAAGTAAGTAGATGTTAGTCACTCAGTAGCCCACTGGGCATCTCTGTCTAGGGAATTCCCCAGGCAAGAACACTGGAGTGGGTAGCTATTCACTTCTCCAGGGGATCTTCCCAACCAAGGGATCAAGCCTGGGTCTCCTGCATTGCAGGCAAATTCTTTAACATCTGAGCTACCAGTGAAGCCCTGCAAGCCACTTGAGGGCAATGACTTACTTATTCACTGAACTCCCAAGCTAACAGTGTTCCTGGCATGCAGTAGTCACTCAGAAGAAATGAGTTGAATTAATGAGTTTTACTTGCCTTTTATGTCTCGGATGCAACTTCTCACACAAGCATGGATAAATCAAATAATTGGCTTCAATCACAAGAACAGTCATGGCAAAATTTATTTCCAGATTTTCTTCTTTCACGGGGTGTCAATGTGTTGGTGGGGAGGGGTTTGGGAAAGCAGGTAGGAAAAGCATGTTTTTAACCCTGACAGAGGAGCCTGGTGGGCTGCAGTCCATGGGGTCGCTAAGAGTCGGACACAACTAAGCGACTTCACTTTTACTTTTCACTTTCATGCATTGGAGAAGGAAATGGCAACCCACTCTGGTGTTCTTGCCCGGAGAATCCCAAGGACAGGGGAGCCTGGTGGCCTGCCATCTACGGAGTCACACAGAGTCAGACACGACTGAAGCGACTTAGCAGCAGCAGCAACCCTAGAACTAGAGAGACCACAATTGCTTTTGGAGTCATTGATCAAAATCTTTCAGAGAGGCTATTCATGTCCACCTCCACTCTCCTCATTCGCTATATCCTCAAGCTATGTATTCTCAATATGACTTACATTGTATTAATATTTTCCTTTTTGTTCATTTGTTGGAATACCTTTCTCTCTAAAGGAGTAGAATTAATTATTTCTCAATAAAACTAAGGAAAGAACAACTTAAAAAAAACACACCAGAGGTTCTTGTTTATTTTACTTATTTCTACATACCTGCAGGATGTCTAGCCTGTTCTAGTGTTGACTAACTAAGACAAACACAATGGGATGCAAGGAGCAGAAAAGCTCCAGATAGGAATGTGCACATTCAAAGCAGTGAGACAGTCAGCAAGTCCTTGCAATGTGTCCACAGTGTAACAGCCTTCTGGTGGACACTCAGCCAGAGAGCAACAGTTAGAAATAGTCCTGCCTGAATGACCTGGTCATATGACCAGCCAGCAGAGGCTTTACACAGAAACATCAAAATCGCACATATTGTCTTGTGAAGGTAAGCTGCTGTAGAGGTAGTGAAGCGGGGGTCAAGAATACCTGATGGGCAAAACACAATCCATGAAGGTTCCAAGAGTACCAGAAACCAGGAATGCAGCAGAAAACATGAGAACTAAGTGAACTGTCAACGCTGAAAATATTAACAACTAAAAGCTCCAGTGGCGCATCTAGAGGTTCATGTATACACTGTCTCCTGCCTCGATACTTTAGTATGTGCTGTTCTTTTCATGATGGACTGCTCCCCAGTGCCTGCTAGGTTAGCACCTACTCAGACCTCAAGGTTATCCTCGGGCCTTATCTTTTACAGGAAGACTTTCCTTCTAGCTCATTTCTCCAGTATGCACTGTGAACATATCCAGTTTTTATTAAAATGTTTTTTAATTTTTAAAAATTGAAGTATAGTTGATTTATAATGTTGTGTTAGTTTCTGGTGTACAGAAAAGTGATTCAGTTATATATATAACTGAATTCAGCTATGTATTCAGTTATATAATAGGTATATATATATATAACTTAATATACATGCATATATATTCTTTTTCAGATTCTTGTCCATTATAGGTTATTAATATAGCTCCCTGTGAAGTTCCTTAAAAAACTGAAAATAGAGTTACCACATGATCCAAGAATCCCAATCCTGGGCATATATATCAAGAAAACTCTAATGTGAAAAGATACATGCACTCCAATGTTTATAACAACACTATTTAAAGTAGCCAAGACATGGAAGCAACCTAAGTGTCCATTGGTAGATTAATGGATAAAGAAGATATGGCATATATACACATACACACATACACATACATACATACGATGGAATACTACTCAATCATAAAAAAGAATGAAATAATGGGAGCATATCTTTATGGTACACTTGTTACATCGGACTACAGCTTTAATAAGAGGTAAAACTCTTGAATATTCAAAAACTCAATTAGCTTTCATTATCTGGGTTCCAATCCCAATTTACCTCCATTTATCTGTGATTACCTTGGGCAAGTTATTAATCTCTGTTTCATCTCTCAAATGGAGATAATAGTTACTACCCATCACATAGGGTTGGTCAGTAAAGAAAATTAAACTTTTTTGGCCAACCCAATATTTAGAGCACTTTGGGCAGTGCTTGACAAATAGTGTAAATTCAATACAAGGTTAGTTCCTGGAGAGAGAAACACAGAATTAGGAAACAACTTCTCTAGGACAAGTACCGTGATAAGACACTTTATATTTGCCATTTTGTTGTTATTCTTAACAACTTTGCAAGGTAAGTAGTATCTGACCAGTTTTCACCTGAGGAAATTAAAATTTAATAGAATTTTTTAAAAGGTGAGCATTTAAGCTTATCTGTAGACTAGAATTAATCATAACTATCTCAGAGTTGTGAGAATTAAGAGATAACTTCCATGATTTAGTGGAGGAACTGGATGTTAAGATGAGTGTTTTAAATGACTTGTTACTTTGTGTTATTGGTAGGTTGCGTCAAGCTTAAATCAACATCAGGGTCTAAAGTTGTGATGATGAGTACAAACACCCCCTGCCCTTGAAGAGCCCGGTTAGTGGGCTGTGACAGTGGCTCGTGGACAATATCTACGTCTTTCTCATCTCACGGCAGTGTATTAGTCACTCAGTTGTGTCTGAGTCTTTGAGACCCCGTGGACTGTAGCCTGCCAGGCTCCCCTGTCCAGGGGATTTTTCCTGGCAAGAACACTGGAGTGGGTTGCCATTTCCTCCTCCAGGGGATCTTCCCAACCGAGGGATCAAACACATGTCTCCTGTGTCTCCCGCAGTGACAGGCAGATTCTTTACTGTCAGAAAAAGTTAAGAATGGAGGTCTCTTGTAATTGCTTGCAGAATCTGGTTCCAAAAGGCCTTCATTATACTTCTCTTCAGGTTCAGGAGACAAAGAGAATAAACAGAATGGGACAGGCATATTTAATGGATATGCCCATTAATACTTTGGCTCCAGGTGGATTATAATAAATGTTAAAATGGAAATTCAGCAGATATAGAATATAGAAGCACAGCAGGGAAGAGTGTAGACCTAACTTGGAGCAGAGAAGGCTTCCTGAGAAAGTGGGACCTGAAGTGAATCTTGGAAGGATGGTGTGATTTCAATGACTTCCTAAAGAAGAGACACTTGAGGAAGTAACAGCAGATTAAACAAAGTTTTCACGTTGAGCTGGTGCCAGATTATTTGGAGACGTCCACATGTGGTTGGATAGTGATCTTTTGGGGAGAGGTCAGAGCTGACAAAGAATGTTACTGTACTGGAAGACTGGGAGCCTGACATCTCTCTTGTCATGTAGAACAGATGATCCTCAAAGAGCCTTCAGGTAACATATTTTGATTAAATAAATACTACACTTTGAAAGACTTAAAGAAATATACGGATTACTTATTACTGCAAAGGTGTTAAGATTATCTATCATTCCCTCCATCATACACTAGACATTTTACGTCTTCATGACAGCTCTAAGAAAAGTTATACTTCTTCTCGGTAACCAGTTCAACTTATTCACGTGGATGCTCAAATGGCATGAGCATCTCAAACTAATATTTGCTTCCTTGTTTGTGCTGGCAACTAAGAAACTTAAAGCCAGATTTGTGGTCACATGTAACAGCTGTATCAGATCGTATGTTAAAAGTTTGCTTACTGATTTCCACCACTGTCCTCTTCCTATTTTCCTACAAAGATTGTTTCTTTGTCCATCTTTGCTCATTTACCATCTTTTGTATTATTTATAACTACTGAAGACACTTCAAGTCCTGTTTTGGAATGACATAGGGTACAAATAAACTACCAACACTAAACACTTTAGTGTAGCCCAAGGCTTTCAGCAGAACAATAATGGGCGTGACCTTCAGAAAGAGCCTATCTTCTTCAGCACTTCTCCAAGCCTGCCACAGCTGATGGGACAGGCACTCTGCAAGTCCAGGTAACACCTGTCACTGCATATGCCAGGGATGCTAAGGGAAGTTGGAAAGAGTGAAGACTCAGAAGGAGAGGGCTGAGCCAAATAATGCTTCCACAGGGGGTGTGGCCCAAGCCAAAGCCTGATCGTGAGTGAGACAGGTCTGGAAAAGACAAGAGCAATGCCTTGCATCACTTCTGCCAGAAAACGGCCCAGCCCGAAATAGCTGTCCCTCTTCTAGGCTCCCAGACCCTTCAGAGCTGATCCTTTTTGGTAGCACCTTCTTATGACTTCACATTCCATGACACCATGTCACTACATCTATTGACTTTTCTGATGACCTCTCTTATTTTTGTGTACATAAAGATCACTAGGGAGTGTGTAAAACGTAGACTCCCTGGTTTCATCTCAAAGGTTTTATTTTTTGTTTGGCTGCACCAGGTCTTAGTTGTGGTATGTGGGCTCCTCCTCGAAGCGTGCAGGTTTCCCTCCAGTCGTGATCACACACAGGCTCTGGGACGTACAGGCTCAGTGGCTTCATGGAGTGTGGGATCCTAGTTCCCCTACCAAGAGTTAAACCTGCGTCCCCTACATCACAAGGCAGATTCTTCACCACTGTACCCCCAGGGAAATCCCCATCCCAGACGATTTTGATTTTATGTTTTGAGTGAGGCTCAGGAATCAGCAGCTTCAGCCAGATTCCCAAGTTATCTGAAGTTAGTTGTCACAGACAGGAAATTGTCTGAATTGAACTCCTGACAAATGGGCCTGTACCCAACTTCTAAATCTGTAGCACACAGGGCAAGATCTGGCTCAAACTATCATACCTCATTTTACAGACAAGCAAACTAAGGTTCAATCAGTTACATCATGTGTCCAAAATCTCCCAGCCATGAATTGGGGAAGCTAGACTTAGAAATAGATGGGAAAACAGTTAAAATAGTGTCAGACTTTATTTTTTTGGGCTCCAAAATCACTGTGGATGCTGATTGCAGCCATGAAATTAAAAGACGCTTACTCCTTGGAAAGAAAGTTATGACCAACCTTGATAGTATATTAAAAAGCAGAGATATTACTTTGCCAACAAAGGTCCATCTAGTCAAGGCTATGGTTTTTCCTGTGGTCATGCATGGATGTGAGAGTTGGACTGTGAAGAAAGCTGATCACTGAAGAATTGATGCTTTTGAACTGTGGTGTTGGAGAAGACTCTTGAGAGTCCCTTGTACTGCAAGGAGATCCAACCAGTCCATTCTAAAGGAGATCGATCCTGGGTATTCATTGGAAGGACTGGTGCTAAAGCTGAAACTCCAATACTTTGGCCACCTCATGCGATGAGTTGACTCACTGGAAAAGACTCTGATACTGGGAAGGATTGGGGGCAGGAGGAGAAGGGGACGACAGAGAATGAGATGGCTGGATGGCATCACCGACTTGATGGACACGAGTTTGAGTGAAGTCCGGGAGTTGGTGATGGACAGGGAGGCCTGGCGTGCTGTGATTCATGGGGTCGCGGAGAGTCAGACACGACTGAGCAAATGAAGTGAACTGAACTGAACTGAGACTTAGAACACAGGTCTGACTGATTCCCAGGGTCCCAAGGCCTTCCCATAGTCCCAAGGAAGGAGGTGACACAGCTTGTCTCAGTGTTATCTGAGTAAGTTGTGTACTTTCTGGCAGGTGTGCCAGATGATTGACCAGGGTGCGGGAAGAGCATACTGGAACTTCTATTCATATTTATTTTAATATACTCATTTTTATTTTCATATGTTTATAACATAAATTTAAGTATAAACATACATGTATATAATGAATATACAAATAAATATGCATATATGGGGTACTTGCCCAAAAATACCTTACCAATGGGGTGCACAGTCAAAACCTTGGGATGTCACTGGTTTAATTGCCTTTAATCTATAATCTTAACACAGTGATGCCCAAGCTCATGCACCTTAAAAAACACTGCGCATGGCACGTGACACACCTTGCTGAGAATTCTGAGGGGGCAGAGAGAGAGATGGATGAGCGTAATTACTGCAGGAGGATTAAACACCACTGCTCTGAATTTCTAGGAATGGCACATTTGTCTCCTTGTCTACCAAAGACTGATTGTGATGTACTGGGCTTGCTGGGACCACCTTCGTCTGCCACATAACCAGAGACTGTTCAGCCCTGTGCTTCCTGGGGGGAAAAGCAAGCATCTCTCTTCAGGGGAGAGGGAAATGAGGCCATTGGCTCAAAAATAAGGCTAGGTTTCAGCAAAGAATTGACTTTGATGACTCATGGTAATATGGAAAAATGGGTTGGGGAAGACCCTGCTTGGAAGAGGAGGTTCTAGAATATGTTTTTCAAGGTCTGAGCATGATGAAGAAGCTCTGTTGTTGAAATTAAGCTTTAGGAAGGTGCTGCCACTTTTAGAGACTGGCCAGGAGAGAAAGCAAGAAGTTGGCCTGGGGTCATTGAGATGGCAGAAGCAGAGCTAAAGCATACAGTTCTGTACATCATGCCTACATAAAGCGGGGTGGACGGGGACAATCAAGGGCAGAGTGGGAGCTAAAATCTGTCACACTTGCACTCTGCTTGCCAACCTGGGGTCTTGGTGTCACCCTGAGTCAGCAAAGATGGGGCATATTTTCCTCATTTGTCTACCTAGAGGGATCCTTTTGAATTGGTCCCAGAGATTGGTGGGGTGGGGAGCCTCTGCATAAAGGTATGGTATGGACACCTGGTGGCTATGAATTAAAGGTCTCACTTACCATGTGACTCCAAATTATGACTCAAAAATATTCAGGAAAACTACAGATATGATGTGCTAAGAAATACTCTATTGCCTATGGAAGCCTGCAAAGTGTGGAGCTCTGCGCCTTTGTTGGCATATGTCAGTTTCAAAACTAACAGAAGAGCACAAGCAGAGAGAGAACCATGAAATAAATGAAGTCAGGAGTTCCAGAAGTTCTGAGGAAGGCACTAGACTCACACAAGCTATAAGACTGGGAGGTCTGGGTCAAGTGTATCTCAACCTCTGAGAAGAGGGCTTCCAGGTTATTGTAGGGGTATTTGTATGCCTCTCCTCTATAGACTCAGTTCAGTTCAGTCACTCAGTTGTGTCCAACTCTCCGCGACCCCATGAATCACAGCACGGCAGGTCTCCCTGTCCATCACCAACTCCCGGAGTTCACTCAAACTCACGTCCACAGAGTCGGTGATGCCATCCAGCCATCTCATTCTCGGTCGTCCCCTTCTCCTCCCGCCCCCAACCTTTCCCAGCATCAGAGTCTTTTCCAGTGAGTCAACTCGTCGCATGAGGTGGCCAAAGTATTGCAGTTTCAGCTTTAGCATCAGTCCTTCCAATGAACACCCAGGATTGATCTCCCTCAGAATGGACTGGTTGGATCTCCTTGCAGTACAAGGGACTCTCAAGAGTCTTCTCCAGCACCACAGTTCAAAAGCATCAATTCTTCGGCGATCAGCTTTCTTCACAGTCCAACTCTCACATCCACACATGACCACTGGAAAAACCATAGCCTTGACTAGACAGACCTTGGTTGACAAAGTAATGTCTCTGCTTTTTAATATACTATCAAGGTTGGTCATAACTTTCCTTCCAAGGAGTAAGCGTCTTTTAATTTCATGGCTGCAATCAGCATCCGCAGTGATTTTGCATCCCTAAAAAAATAAAGTCTGACACTGTTTCCACTGTTTTTCCATCTATTTCCCATGAAGTGATGGGACCAGATGCCATGATCTTTGTTTTCTGAATGTTGAGCTTCAAGCCAACCTTTTCACTCTCCTCTTTCACTTTCATCAAGAGGCTTTTGAGTTCCTCTTCACTTTCTGCCATAAGGGTAGTGTCATCTGCATATCTGAGGTTATTGATATTTCTCCCAGCAATCTTGATTCCAGCTTGTGCTTCTTCCAGCCCAGCGTTCCTCATGATGTACTCTGCATATAAGTTAAATAAGCAGGGTGACAATATACAACCTTAACATAATCCTTTTCCTATTTGGAACCAATCTGTTGTTCCATGTACAGTTCTGACTGTTGCTTCCTGACCTGCATACAGGTTTCTCACAAGGCAGGTCAGGTGGTCTGGTATTCCCATCTCTTTCAGAATTTTCCACAGTTTATTGTGATCCACACAGTCAAAGGCTTTGGCATAGTCAATGAAGCAGAAATAGATGTTTTTCTGGAACTCTCTTGCTTTCTCCATGATCCAGCAGATGTTGGCAATTTGATCTCTGGTGCCTCTGCCTTTTCTAAAACCTGCTTGAACATCTGGGAGTTCACAGTTCACATATTGCTGAAGCCTGGTTTGGAGAATTTTGAGCATGACTTTACTAGTGTGTGAGATGAGTGCAATTGTGCGGTAGTTTGAGCATTCTTTGGCATTGCCTTTCTTTGGGATTGGAATGAAGACTGACCTTTTCCAGTCCTGTGGCCACTGCTGAGTTTTCCAAATTTGCTGGCATATTGAGTGCAGCACTTTCATGGCATCATCTTTCAAGATTTGAAAGAGCTCAACTGGAATTCCATCACCTCCACTAGCTTTGTTCATAGTGATGCTTTCCAAGGCCCACTTGACTTCACATTCCAAGATGTCTGGCTCTAGGTCAGTGATCACATTATCGTGACTATCCTGGTCGTGAAGATCTTTTTTGTACAGTTCTTCTGTGTTTTCTTGCCACCTCTTCTTAATATCTTCTGCTTCTGTTAGGTCCATACCATTTCTGCCCTTTATCAAGCCCATCTTTGCATGAAATGTTCCCTTGGAATCTCTAATTCTGTTGACATCAAAGTTTAGAATGGAAAGAGCTGAACACAAGGAAACCAAGGTTCAGAGGAATTACTACATCTGTTTTACTCTGGACCCAGACTACCTTGGGTTCAAATTAGCTCTCTAACTTTGGGCAAAATAATTAATCTGACTGTGTCCCAGGTTTCTTATCTGTAAAATGATGCTAACCGTAGCATTGACTCAACAAGGTCGTGGTAATAATTCAGTGTATATGCCTGGCACAGCAAGCACTATGGAGATATTAGCTCTTCTTCTTATTATTTTGCCTTCGAAGATTTCCCGTGATCTCAGCTAATCCTCTGTCTTCGAGTTGGGCAAGGAAGTACCTGGTCTCCTCATTTTAAGTTCAGGACACTGTAGCTTCAGGATGGGGAAATGAGGGACTGGGGCAACAGGGGATTTGCCATCAGGGACACTGAAGGCCAGTTTTGACACTGGTGTATACATAGGTCTTTGATGAGTACAGATGGCATTGAGAATGTCAGAAAATTCATCCTTCCTCATTATAAACATTGCACTAAGATATGGCAATAACAAGTGACTAATACATTCTCATTAGTCCAAGAAAATCTGTTTTCTCAAGAATTCTCTCTGCACTAAGGAAGACAGTGGTCGCGATGTGCCAAAGAGAGACTCTATGAGCCCTAATGAGGTCCTGATCCAGGAATTAGAGTTTGGAGAGAGAAAGAGGCAAGAGAAGGTGGAGAAAGTGGAGGATAAAAAGGGGGAACCTGAACTAGGTCTGACCTAGAAAACCACTCGTGTACTTTTCCCTACCAGTGGGGGGGAATCAATCAAAGGTAGAAATCCCTAATTTTTAATGCTATCTATGTGCCAAGCATTGTGCTTATAGTCTATATGTATCAAGTCATTTAATCTTCACAACAGCTAAGTGAAACAGGTAATATCATTGGTTTTTCTAAAATAAAGAAGTTGACGATTAGAGAAACTGCTCAATTTTTTGGAGTCAAACCACTATTGGGTAAGTGTGTCAGACTTCAGACTTAGGTAGGGTCACATGGCAAAGCAACAGACTCTTAAGTCAGGCTGCCAGTGTTCAAGTCTGAACTCAGCCGTTTTCTAGCTGCGTAGCCCAGAGAAAACTGCTTAATGTTTCCGAGTCTCCACATGCTCCTCTGTAAAGTGAGATAATGATAGTAGAGGGTACTTCATAGCGCTATTGAATTTGTATACATAAAGTGCTTAGAATATAAAGTGACTACAGAAAAATAAAAAGTAAACATTAACTGTTGCAATTTTTACTACTTTTTTTTTGGTTTGGGGGTTTGTTTGTTTTGGCCACACCGTGTGACATGTGGGATCTTAGTTCCCCAACTAGGGATTGAACCTACACCCCCTGCAGAGGAAGCACGAAGTCTTAACTACTAGACCGCCAGGGAAGTCCCTATTTTTATAACATTTTTAAAAAATTACTGTTCTATCCTTACCCTGGAGGGCTTTGGTGTCACCCCGTTCTGATTTAGAACTCTCATCTTACCAGTTCCAGTTTTTTAATTATTGTACCAGGAATGTTTCCTGTTTCTGCTCCCCACCTTTACTGTGTTCTGTTGTTATTAGTGAGGAAGAATCCTATAAATTATATTTACAAGGATTCCTTGCTAACTGGCTCTCAGCTGAATTTATCCAATAAGTACAAGCTAGAGACAGGGAGAGGTGGCCCTACCTTCTCCAGGACTCCTACTCTCACTTGACATCTTCACCCTGAGTGGCCCCACCTCCCTGCAAGCAGCTGCCATCCATCCCGGGTTCCACTTCCCGCTGGATGGTCCTTGCTCTGGGCTCTGAGAACTGCACCTCCTCCTCCCTTTTCAGCCTAAGATTAATAACTATTTCCTGCTGTTGCTAATCTCTGGGTTGCCTCACTTGGCCCCATTTGGCTTTTCAGTTTCCCCAACACTTTTTAACCAGTTCATCATATTGAGTTACTGTCTATTGATGAGCTGCTCAGACCCTGGCTAACATATAGTTTATGGAGATGAGCAGAACAGGTAAGAACAAAATCACGCCTGATCCTAAAAAGATTAGCAGAACAAGGACTCAGGCTCCCCAGAGGCCTGAAACCCCACAGTCCAAACCAGAGCAAGGTGACATGATACCTATGCTTGGAATGTAGATAAACTCACTTATAAAGGCAGGTTGGTACTCAAATTCCTGGGAAGGACTGGGCCTTCAGGTAGAGATCAAGAGGTTTGGTGTAGAAGGAAACAGAGAATGAGGAAAGGTCTGAGAGACTCTGGAGGGCTGGGTGTTAACAATATTTTGGTTAATTTAATTACACCGTAGGAAAACCGTAGGAGAACTCATAATTTAAAGGAGTCCTGTGGGGAATCTTTTTGTTCTGCAAATAATTATCCCCGTAATTTATTTGCTTATGTTTGGATTTTCATATATTGGACTTGTTTATTTATTTATTTATATCCAGAAACAATAGGGCCCAACTCAGCTGGGGCCAAGCAGTTGCTTTGAATTAGGCACTGTTTGGAATAAACCACAATCAGTTTAGTAAAATTTTGATTATATTAGCCTTGCAAATAGGCTTGCCCAGAGTGAGTAGCAGTGTATTCTGGATAAGTAAGGGGAAAAAATGAAATTATGATTCCAGTACATCTTAGCGCTGGAACGATCCTAGAACTGTCAGGAATAATCTTAAATACCTGGTCCTCATGACCCTGTTTGAAACATCTTAGCCAAGCATGTGCCAAGTGTAGCTTTGAACATCATCATTCGTCTAATGGTAATTTGAATGCACTGGTCATGGTTTTACCTGCTGGGACCATGGGAAACAAATTTGCTCCCCAAGACTTGCTCTATTTTTAAATATCTTTGCTCTTAAAATGAAAATTTCTAATTTCTTCAGCCATTCCTCCTGTGACACTTCTTCCGGAGCAGAGGACTGACTAATGAGTTACAGTATACATACTAGGTAGAATAATATGTATCACTAAAATAATCCTTCTGAAAGAGAGAGGGAAACTCTTAATGCTCAAAGACAAGAGCAGATTACAAAACTGGAAGGAAGCCATTTCCATATTGCTGAACACTTAGACTCAGATGAGCTTTTGTGTTTTCTAATTGTAAAAATAATTTGGCAATAGTACAAAACACTTAGAATATAGAAAAAAAGATCTCCACATTCACAAATGATAGTAGCTGCCCAATGTTGCCCTATGGATAAACTCTTAGAATCACTGGAAGAAGATCAAAATGAGAGACCCCAGGACTCCATCTGACTTACTGCATCTCTGAGGATGAAATCTGGGATCCTGTGTTTTCCACTGACTCCCAGGGGGCTCTGATGTGCAGATAGCGTGGGGGTCACTGCTTTTTTAATCACACAATAATCATCTCTGTATTCCCTTCCAGTCTTTTTTTCACATGCATTGTTGTTCAGTCGTTAAGTTCTGTCCAACTTTTTGTGACCCATGGACTGCAACACACCAGCCTTCCCTGTCCTTCACTATCTCCCAGACTTTGCTCAAACTCATATCCATTGAGTCTGGATGCTATCTAACCATCTCCTCCATGCATATGGTTATGCAATTGTACTCAACTTTGCACACTAATATTTTGAAGTAACTTTGAAAAGTTAGTGTTCTTTGAACTGAAATGCCTGCTCAATGTAAAAATATAGGGAAGTCAGGAGAAGAAAAAGTATCCTATCATCAAAGAACCTTAGACAACCACCATTAACACTTTGATGTAAGATTCTTACCTTTTTCCTAGGCATCATTTTTATTTGATTTGTTTTCATTGGGATGATTGAGCTGCACATGCAATACTAGAATTTATATTTTTCTGAACATTATGGACATGAGTTTGAGTCAACTCCGGGAGTTGGTGATGGAGAGGGAGGCCTGGTGTGCTGTGATTCATGTGGTCGCGGAGAGTCGGACATGACTGAGCGACTGAACTGAACTGAACTGAACATTATGAGAGCATGATTACTTTCCATGCTATTACAAACTTTTCATAATATTTAACCACAGCTCTCTTGTTGGCCATCATTATACTTATAAACAATTTTATGACAAACATCTCTGTGTTTAAACCACTTGTTATTGGACTATTCTCTTACAATATATGCCAAGAAATAAAGTTATTGGACCAAAGCATATGAATATTTAGAACCTTTCTTTTTCAAAAAAGATCAAATCATCACGGTTACCTCAAAAGTCCTATCAAGTAAGTCAGCTCATTGCCTCAGCATCTCTTTTTACAGAATATTTTTAGCCTAAAAACCTAAAACTGATTCTGCAAAGGAAAACATCTCAATGATGCAAAGAATCCCTTGAACAAGCTACATTTTCATTACATACAATTTCTTTGTATGGCAGAATCTTAGTGTCCTGCCATGGAGCTGACATGCTGGGGGAAGCCACATAATGAGGATCTTTCTAGATTTCTAGAGCTGGGTAGGGAAGGTCTGTGAAAGGAGCAGCTCTGCAGTGGTGCTGTCCCTGTGGAGGGAAAAACCACCCCTTCTGGGTGCCTGCACATGGTCGGGGCTCACCTGTGTGGATAATGGGAAAATGAGGAGCTGGCTCTTTGACAGAAAGAGCAAAGAACTCCGAGTGAGTGCTCATTATTGAAGGGCTCGGATTCTCCTGGAGAAATAATGAGTGCCACCAGCACTCGGTGGATTCCTCAAGGACCCTTCAGGAACCAACAAGTTGGGCTTGATTAGGCTAATTTAACAACAGCAGTCTAGCAGGGGGAGGAGTGCAGAGGAAAGGGTGATCAGGAAGTGGCAGAGGGAAGTTTTGAAGGGGATGTTGAAATATAAAGAAATAGTCCATTTAAAATACCTGACCTCTAATCAGTGTGCTAAATTGGTAAAGCATCTTCCCTTGTAAGAATGTGGCCTGTAATCTCAGGACATTAGGAGCTGGTGGACAGGTGCTGTTTGTGTGCCTTCCTGCTTCTCCTCGGCCCACCTCTGACACAACTGTATCTCAGGTATGTGCTGGGTTTCCAGCATACTAATAGCTTCCCATCTCAAGTCCCTGCATCTCACTGCTCCCCTGCCCGTTGGTTTCTCAGCATCTAGGGAAGTCTGCCTGGCTGCACAACTGGGAGGAAGTTAACTCCCCAGAAACAATCTTCAACCCATGGGGAATGAGGACAATGGAGCAATACCCCCAGCTTCCAGCCCGCCTCTTGAGACAGTTCTGAAGTTCATCCTACAGGGTTTCTTGTAATGTCTCCAGTGGGATTGGGCCTACCTTGTCCACTGAAGCAACCTATCATTAATGCGTATACTATTATACGCACTCTTCCCTGCCACTCTTGCCCTACTCCCTCATCTGTGCTTCCCAAGTGTGTGCTAAATCACTTCAGTCGTGCCCGGCTCTTTCTAACCCCATAGACTGTAGCCTGCCAGGCTTTTCTATCCATGGGATTCTCCAGGCAAGAATACTGAAGTGGGTAGCCATTCCCTTCTCCAGGGGATTTTCCCAACCCAGGCATCAAACCCACATCTCTTATGTCTCCTGCATTGGCAGGTGGATCCTTTACCACTGAGCCACCAGGGAAGCCCTAAGACCACCTCCCAAATAAGCTACATAACCCAAGCCCCTGTCTGAGAGCCAACTTGTGGGAGAACTAAACTAAGAGAGCAACAATTTTTATACCCTTTTAGCAACTTAGAATACTGAGATTCCAAGGGCCCCAGTGACTTTTACAAGTTCCCCAGCTGCCATGTGGCAACATCAGAACCAGAATCTCACTGTCCAACTAGTATTCTATCTATAAGGTAGTTTATTTTCCAAACCAAATAATAGTTACATATTGAGTACCTATTCGGAGAAGGCAATGGCAAGCCACTCCAGTACTCTTGCCTAGAAAATCCCACGGATGGAGGAGCCTGGTGGGCTGAAGTCCATGGGGTCGCTAAGGGTCGGAAGCGACTGAGCGACTTCACTTTCACTTTTCACTTTCACACATTAGAGAAGGAAATGGCAACCCACTCCAGTGTTCTTGCCTGGAGAATCTCAGGGACGGGAGAGCCTTGTGGGCTTCCGTCTATGGGGTCACACAGAGTCGGACACGACTGAAGTGACTTAGCAGCAGCAGCAGCATTGAGTACCTATTAGACACTAGGTGCCCCAAGTCAGTGAAAGAGAAAGAGACAATTATTTACCATAATTCAATATAAGGTGGAATCAAGATTTCTGGGAGAAATATCAATAACCTCAGATATGCAGATGACACCACCCTTATGGCAGAAAGTGAAGATGAACTCAAAAGCCTCTTGATGAAAGTGAAAGAGGAGAGTGAAAAGGTTGGCTTGAAGCTCAACATTCAGAAAACAAAGATCATGGCATCTGGTCCCATCAGTTCAGTTCAGTTCAGTTCAGTCGCTCAGTCATGTCCAACTCTCCGCAACCCCATGAATCACAGCACGCCAGGCCTCCCTGTCCATCACCAACTCCCGGAGTTCACTCAAACCCATGTCCACAGAGTCGGTGATGCCATCCAGCCATCTCATTCTCTGTCGTCCCCTTCTCTTCCCGCCCCCAACCTTTCCCAGCATCAGAGTCTTTTCAGTGAGTCAACTCTTCGCATGAGGTGGCCAAAGTATTGCAGTTTCAGCTTTAGCATCAGTCCTTCCAATGAACACCCAGGATCGATCTCCCTCAGAATGGACTGGTTGGATCTCCTTGCAGTCCAAGAGACTCTCAAGAGTCTTCTCCAACACCACAGTTCAAAAGCATCAATTCTTCGGCGATCAGCTTTCTTCACAGTCCAACTCTCACATCCATACATGACCACAGGAAAAACCATAGCCTTGACTAGATGGACCTTTGTTGGCAAAGTAATGTCTCTGCTTTTTAATATATTATCAAGGTTGGTCATAACTTTCCTTCCAAGGAGTAAGCGTCTTTTAATTTCATGGCTGCAATCAGCGTCTGCAGTGATTTTGGAACCCCAAAAAATAAAGTCTGATACTGTTTCCACTGTTTTTCCATCTATTTCCCATGAAGCGATGGGACCAGATGCCATTATCTTTGTTTTCTGAATGTTGAGCTTCAAGCCAACCTTTTCACTCTCCTCTTTCACTTTCATCAAGAGGCTTTTGAGTTCCTCTTCACTTTCTGCCATAAGGGTGGTGTCATCTGCATATCTGAGATTATTGATATTTCTCCCGGCAATCTTGATTCCAGCTTGTGCTTCTTCCAGCCCAGTGTTCCTCATGATGTACTCTGCATATAAGTTAAATAAGTAAGGTGACAATATACAGCCTTGACGCACTCCTTTTCCAATTTGGAACCAGTCTGTTGTTCCATGTACAGTTCTGACTGTTGCTTCCTGACCTGCATACAGGTTTCTCAAGAGGCAGGTCAGGTGGTCTGGTATTCCCATCTCTTTCAGAATTTTTCACAGTTTCTTGTGATCCACACAGTCAAAGGCTTTGGCATAGTCAATGAAGCAAAAATAGATGCTCTTCTGGAACTCTCTTGCTCTCTCCATGATCCAGCTGGTCCCATCACTTCATGGGAAATAGATGGGCAAACAGTGGAAACAATGTCAGACTTTATTTTGGGGGGCTTCAAAATCACTGCAGATGCTGATTGCAGCCAGGAAATTAAAAGACGCTTACTCCTTGGAAGGAAAGTTATGACCAACCTTGATAGTATATTAAAAAGCAGAGACATTACTTTGCCAACAAAGGTCCGTCTAGTCAAGGCTATGGTTTTTCCCGTGGTCATGTATGGATGTGAGAGTTGGACTGTGAAGAAAGCTGATCGCCAAAGAATTGATGCTTTTGAACTGTGGTCCTGGAGAAGACTCTTGAGAGTCCCTTGTACTGCAAGGAGATCCAACCAGTCCATTCTAAAGGAGATCAATCCTGGGTGTTCATTGGAAGGACTGATGCTAAAGCTGAAACTCCAATACTCACTGGAAAAGACTCTGATGCTGGGAGGGATTTGGGGCATGAGGAGAAGGGGACGACAGAGAATGAGATGGCTGGATGGCATCACCGACTCGACAGATATGAGTTTGAGTGAACTCCGGGAGTTGTGATGGATAGGGAGGGAAGCCTTGCGTGCTGTGATTCATGGGGTCGCAAAGAGTCGGACATGACTGAGCGACTGAACTGAACTGAATATCTTATTAATAGCAATCATCTAGTTCAGTTCCATTATTTACTGCTCAGAATTTATTTAAGGCCTGGAGTTTGTTGTTTAGTTACTAAGTCATGACTGACTTTTACAAACCCATGGAATGCAGTCTGCCAGGCTTCTCTGTCCATGGGACTTCTCAGGCAAGAATACTGGAGTGGGTTGCCATTTCCTTCTCCAGGGAATCTTCCTGACCCAGGGATCAAACTTGTGTCTTCTGCACTGAAGGCAGATTCTTTACCACTGAACCACCAGGAAAGCCCATTTAGGTCCCACATGCCATGCCAGGCACTTTGCCAGGCACTGCGAGCCTAAAGATGAATGAAGTCCCTGCCCTTAAAAAGGTTAGAATCTAATGGTGGGGGCGGGGGCAGGGGAGCTAGACACAGACACTTTTCAATATACAGTGGTAACTGAGAACACAGTGCAGGGTGATACAGGAGCAGAAAGGAATGACACTGAGCTCAGGCTGGGGGGTGGTGTGGGGAATAAGTATTGGATAAAATGTTTCTTGAATGAGATTCACTCATTAATGCATGCAACTAGCATTCCCTGAGTTTCTACTACATTCCAGGTGGCATGCTAGGAGTTTGGATTACACTGGTGAATCAAACAGCTGCAGTCACTGCTTCAGGCCAGAGCTGAGCCTTGGAAGATGCCTAAGAGCTAGCCAGAAAGAGAGGACTGGGGAAAGGCCTTCCAGATGGTATCTGCATAACCAGGGAAACATGAAGCAGCATTGAGCAGAGAGGTATTTTTGCTCTGTGTGTGTGTGTGTGTGTTGGGTGGAGGGGGATGTGAGAATAGCATTGTTGGAGTATAAACAAGAGGAGAGAGGGCCAAGAAACAAGTTGCAGGGCTGGCCAGGGCCCGTGTCAGGGTGAAACCTAGACAAACATGTCACTATAGGAACACGAGGGAAGGAAGGTGGTGTTAATTCCACAGGGAATGGAGTAGGACATCAGAGAGAGTTTCAAAGAGGCATCAGCATTTGAGATGGGCTTTAAAATATTGAAGGGATTTCGTGCCATATAGAAGGAGAAAGGGAAACTCTAAGAAGATTTGGCTTATTCTACAGAGCAAATCCTGTTCCTTGTGCATACAGAATGACAATCCAGCAAAATGTTCTTTCAGCAAACACATTCCTCCAGAGTGAGATTCAGGATGTCATCTCTTGCTGTGTAAAGCCCAACCTACACAGCTAAAAGTAGTGTCTGGGAAGGCCTGACCTCACAAGGGATCTCCCTCAGTCTTTCAACCAAGTGTACAAAACACATCCAATTAGACATTCATTCATTTGGATTGAACTAGCTGTTCTTCAATACACCTTTTTAAATGCAAATATGCTGGATGGAGGGGAAGACAAGACACTTGACATCACAACATTGACTGTGTCAAATGGAGGCCTAGGAGACCCTAAATTATTTCCTAATGTTCTCCCCTCTCCTCCTTCCACAATTGATGTACTTGACCGCTACTGCTTCCCCTCAAAACACACAGTGCCTAGAATGCATCTGAGTCTCAGCAGGAAGGATTTAAGCAGACACACTCACCATCTAGCCACCCTGATAACCGTGGAGGATTCCCTTTTTTGGATACCTAGGTCTCAGGTTGCTGGGAGTACATGTCCTCATATTACCACTTGCTGGGCTCAGAAACCTGCTGATTAGTACTGGACCTGTTACCACTTTGCCAACCTTCCATGCAGACATCTCTAGCCCACTTGGCTGTGGGTCTTGCCCTGGGAAATATCCTCTTTAACTCCTTATAGCTGGACAAGGACCTAATTCCTAAAATGAGTCCCAGCCACTCCGCACATTTGGGGTTCTGCCTGGTCAAACCTCCAACGAGAAAGGCAGAGTTTATCCCCTCATTTATTTCACTAGAACTTATTGAGTACCTACTGTGTGCACAGCCTCAAAGACAGCCTCAGGGGTCAGGAGAGTGACTGAGTAACTGCCGTGCAGTGTGAGGTGGGAGAAACTGGAACTGAACTGAGGAAGGCTGACAACAGGAAAAGGTTTAGGCTTAGATCCTCTTTGAGCATTAGTTTTCTCAGCTGTGAAATGGACATATTTTTTCTTTGTGGGGTTGCTGTTGGGATTTGAGATAATGTTATATAAAGCATGCTGCAGATAAAGATGCTCCATACACAATGGATCTTGCATTGTTCCCAGCTAGCATAAGACTGGTGAAAGGCCCATATGGACTATATAAGCTTCACTCTGGGGACCTGAAATGTTTGGTGTAGCATATTACCTTTTCCATATTACCTTTTCTTTGCATTTTAATAGAGCAGCTCTTCCCAACTGTATTGCTACAAATGCGTTACAGATGTGCCCAAAGAGTGAGTCTCTCCTTCCCGTGGGAGACAGGAAAGGGTGGGGGCTGAGACTGGGGGCCTTAAGCCTTCTTCCTAACCCTTTCTTGTTTTTTATAAATAAGGGATCTAAGGCACAAGCAGATACACTAATTTGTCCTGGGTTATATAACTACTTGGGCTTCCCAGGTGGTGCTATTGGTAAAGAACCCATCTGTCAATGAAGAGACATAAGGGGTTGGGTTGGGTTGGGAAGATCCCCTGGAGGAGGGCAGGGCAACCCACTCCAGTATTCTTGCCTTCAGAATTCCATGGACAGAGCAGCCTGGCAGGCTACAGTCCACGGAGCTGCAAAGAGTTGGACACGACTGAAGTGACTGAGCACACACATGTAGCTACCAAGACTGTGGCATATCATATATCCAAACCCAGGTCTTCAAGTATGAATCTACTCTTCTCCCATCCCCTTGCTGCTTTCCTTATTCTAGGCAGGTCCATTTATTAATGCTGGAATGGGGGTGAAGTGAACATTACCCCAAAGTGGGCTTCTTTCCCAGCGATAATAAAGACCCAGTAATTGACCCAGGAGCACTAAGGACTGCTTCAATCTCTGTGCTAAGCATCTTCATAAATCTGTGTGCAGATGGACAGAAGCAGAGCTGGAACTGCCTGGAGAGGTAACATACTTCAAAGGTACCAGCTCAGCAAAAGAGGGGGAAGGAAAGATCACACTAGAGACTAATAAAGAGTAGGATTTGGGATCAGCAGACAGCTGGAGAAATGCACATCTTGATAATTCCTATCCAGATCTTGCTTACTTATTTCCAATATCTGGATTTCAAAAATAATGTGCTTCCCCTTCATCTACCACCAAGCACAATTTTGATCAAGGCAAACAGTCAAATGACTACTTGGGCTGATCACTATCAGTCTATTCACACAAAGAATCCAAAGAGAATAAGGCATAGGACAGGAGTCGGACGTGTGCTGTCTAATTTCAGATTCTGCCTTGCGGAAAGAACTGTTCCCTCAATGGACATCTATTTATCCACATATAAATTAAGGGTGGATAGCAATAAAAAAAGTTTGCTTTCTTACAATTTGATATAGAACAGTATTCAGAATGAAGCTGGAATATAATGGATGCTCCCCTTCATGGATCACAGCCTTGCTATGGTGAAGGGGCTTGCATAACTCAATGAAGCTATGAGCTATGCAGTGCAGGGCCACCCAAGATGAATGGGTCATAGTAAAGAGCTCTGACAGTGTATTCCCCTCAAGGAGGAAATGGCAACCCACTACAGTATTCTCGCTGTAAGAAACATATGAACAGTATAAAAAGGCAAAATGATATGACACTGTAAGATAACCCCCCCAGGTTGCAAGGTGCCCACTATGCTACTGGGAGAGAGCGGACAGCAATTACTAATAGCTTCAGAAAGAATGAAGCAGCTGGATCAAAGTGGAAATAATGCTCAGTTATGGATGTATCTGGTGGTGAAAGTACCATGCTGTAAAGAACAATATTTCATAGGAGCCTGGAATGTTAGGCCCATGAATCAAGGTAAATTGGATGTGGTCAAACAGGAGATGGCAAGAGTGAATATCGACATCTCAAAATCAGTGAACTAAAATGGATGGGAATGGGCAAATTTAATTCAGGTGACCAACACATCTACTACTGTGGGCAAGAATCCCTTTGAAGAAGTGGAGTAACCCTCATAGTCAACAAAAGAGTTCAAAATGCAGTACTTGGGTGCAATCTCAAAAATGACTGAATGATCTCGGTTTGTTTCCAGGGCAAACCATTCAACATCACAAATATAATATGCTCCAACCACTGATGCTGAAGAAACTGAAGTTGAACAGTTTTATGAAGACCTTCAACACCTTCTACAACTAACACCCAAAAAATGATGCCCTTTTCATCATACGGGATTGGAATGCAAAAGTAGGAAATCAAGAGATACTGGAATAACAAGCAAGTTTTGCCTTAGAGTACAAAATGAAGCAGGGCAAAGGCTAACAGTTTTGTCAAGAGAACACACTGGCCATAGCAAACACCCTTCTCCAACAACACAAGAGATAACTCTAAACAGGGACATCACCAAATGGTTGATACTGAAATCACATTGATTATTTTCTTTGCAGCCAAAGATGGAGAAGCTCTATACAGTCAGCAAAAACAAGACCTGGAGCTGACTGTGGCTCAGATCATAAGCTCCTTATTGCAAAATTCAGGCTGAAATTGAAGAAAGTATGGAAAACCACTAAGCCATTCAGGTATGACCCAAATCAAATTCATTATGATTATGCAGTGGAGGCGATGAATAGGTTCAACAGATTAGATTTGGCAGACAGAGTGCCTGAAGAACTATGGACAGAGATTTGTAACATTGTACAGGATGCAGTGACCAAAATCGCTGAAGAAGAAATGCAAGAAGGCAAAGTAGTAATCTGAGGAGGCTTTACAAACAGCTGAGGAAAGAGGAGAAGCAAAAGGCAGGAGAGAAAAAGCAAGATATACCCAACTGAATGCAGAGTTCTAGAGAATAGCAAGGAAAGATAGGAGGCCTTCTTAAATGAACAGTGCAAAAAAATAGAGGAAAATAATAGAATGGGAAAGTCTAGAGGCTTCTTCGAGAAAATCAGAGATATTAAGGGAACATTTCATGTAAGGATGGCAGGATAAAGGACAGAAACGATAAAGACCTAACAGAAGCAGAAGAGATTAAGAAGAGGTGGCAAGAATACACAGAAGAACTACACAAAAAGAAGTCTTAAAGACCCAGATAACCACGATGATGTGGTCACTCACCTAGAACTGGACATCCTGGAATGTAAAGTCAAGTGGGCCTTAGGAAACATTCAGTCAGTTAAATTCAGTTGCTCAGTCGTGTCCAACTCTTTGCGACCCCATGGACGGCAGCACTCCAGGCCTCCCTGTCCATCACGAACTCCTGGAGTTTACCCAAACTCATGTCCATTGAGTCGGTGATGCCATCCAACCATCTCATCCTCTGTCGTCCCCTTCTCCTCCCACCTTCAATCTTTCCCAGCATCAGGGTCTTTTCCCATGAGTCAGTTCTTCACATCAGGTGGCCAAAGTATTGGAGTTTCAGCTTCAACATCAGTCCTTCCAAGGAACACTCAGGACTGATCTCCTTTAGGATGGACTGCATTACTATAAACAAACCTAGTGGAGGTAACAGAATTCCAGCTGAGCTATTTAAAATCCTAAAAGATGCTGCTGCTAAACTGCTGCACTCCATATGTCAGTAAACTTGGAAAACTGAGCAGTCAGTGGCCACAGGACTGGAAAAGATCAGTTTTCATTCCAATCCCAAAGAAGAACAATGCCAAAGAACATTCAAACTACCATACAGTTGTGCTCATTTCACATACTAGGAACATTATGCCCAAAACCCTTTAAGCTAGGCTTCAGCAGTAGATGAACTGAGAGGTTCCAGATGTACAATCTAGGTTTACAAAAGGCAGAGGAAACAGAGATCAAAATTGCCAACATTCATTGGATCATGGAGAAAGCAAGGGAGTTTCAGAAAAGCATCTACTTCTGTTTCATTGACCATACTAAAGCCTTTGACTGTGTGGATCAAAACAAACTGGAAAATTCTTAAAGAGATGGGAGTACCAGACCACCTTGCCTGTCTCCTGAAAAACCTTTATGCAGGTCAAGAAGCAACAGCTGGAACCAGACATGGAAAAACTGACTGGTTCAAAATTGGAAAAGGAGTATTGTCACTCTGCTTATTTAACTTATACACAGAGTACATCATATAAATGAAAGGTTGGATGAATTACGAGCTGGAATCAAGATTGCCTGGAGAAATATCAGCAATCTCAGATGTGCAAATGATACCGTTCTAAAGGCAGAAAGTGAAAAGAAACTAAAGAGCCTCTTGATGGGGTAAAAGAGGAGAATGAAAAAGCTGGTTTGAAATTCAACATTAAAAAAAAACAACAACTAAGATCAATGGCATCTGGTCCCATCACTTCATACTCACAAACAGAAGGGGGAAATGTGGAAGCAGTGACATATTTTATTTTCTTGAACTTCAGAATCACTGCAGACAGTGACTTCAGCCATGAAATTAAAAGACACTTGCTCCTTGGAAAGAAAGGTATGACAAACCTAGACAAATTATTAAAAACAGAGACATCTCTTTGCTGATGAAGTTGCATATAGTCAAAGCTATAGTTTTTCCAGAAGTCATGTACATGGGAGAGTTGGACCCTAAAAAAGGCTAGCACCAACGAATTGATGCTTTCAAATTGTGGTGCTGCAGAAGACTCTTGAGAGTCCCTTGGCCTGCAAGGAAATCAAACTAGTCAATCCTAAAGGAAATCAATCCTGAATATTCAATGGAAGGACTGTTGCTGAAGTTCCAATACTTTGGCCATCTGATGCAAAGAGCTGACTCATTGGAAAAGACCCTGATGCTGGGAAAGATTGAAGGCAAAAGGAGTTGGCAGAGGATGAGAGTGTTGGACAGCATCAATGATTTAATGTACATGAATTTGAGCAAATTCTGAGAGATTGTGGAGGAGAGAGGAGCATGGCATTTGCAGTCCATGAAGTTGCAAAGAGTCGGAAATGACTTAGTGACTGAACAATAACAACAAATAATGGATGCCATTCAAAGAAATTCATGTTGGATTTAAGATAGTCTCCAGAAGAAAACATTAAATAAGGTACAGTGTGTATAGATTTTTCAATATTCTGAATTACTTGCTGAAAAGAAGTTAAATTTAGAAGTAAGAATATGGACATTTGAATTTTGGCCTTCTCTTGACTCAGCAAAGAATTTGCCTATAGCTTCTTAGAGCATAATGTATTGTCTCTTCTGAAATATGTGGCTGACATGGTCCTATGTACATAGACTGCCCAGTTGTTCAAAAATGAGTTCAGGCCCATGAGGACTCTGCTTGTTTCAAACTGAGAGACTCAAGAAGCTCATTGACCAGCCCCCCACAGGTGTTATCCACATAGACTTTATGTTGGTCCTGACCATCAGGTTAAGTTTAGTAAGTCTACTCCTTACACAAACCAATAGTCACTCACAAACTGATATTCAATCATTACATAAACCTTTATTGAACCCTAGGTGACAGGTGAAGGTTGGCTGAAAATATGGCACAGATATGATTCCTTCCCAAGGTCCCCTTCATTTAGGAGAGGTGACAGGTGGCAAAAACTCTATCCTTGTCCAAACTTTAGTCAGACTCCTCTGACCCCTACCCTAGTCTCTACTAGGCCTTGACTTTGAGCTCCATCCTTGACTTTCCAAGCCAAGCAAAGAGCTTTGCTAGGTCAGCTCAGCAAGAATCCTCAACTTTGATATGTGATCAAGTTCCTCATCTTCCACCCATGATGTCTAAGTCCTTGACCTTCTATTAGCAATAATGCTATTAAATGAGTTGAGTAAAAATCCCTCTACCCTTGATGTCTAATGAAGTTTCCCTTAGTAATTTTCCATCCATTGACTTCCTTATTCTGTGTTTTGGCTATAAATCTCCAGCTGTCTTTGCTGTATTCAGAATTGAGCCCAATCCGATAAAGGGGGAGCTCTCTGAACTGAACTGAACTGAACTGAACTGGACTCCTTCCCCTACTGCAATAGCTCAAATAAAATCTGTTTTGCCATTTTTAACAAGTGTCCAGTGAATGATTTCTATTTGAAACAAGCCTGCATACAGTAAACATAGTGTAATGAAAAATACTTGCTTTCATTCTTTGGGCTCCTAAAAGTAATGGTACCAATATTTAAGGCTTTCCAGGTAGCTCAGTGGTAAAGAATCTGCCTGCCAGTGTAGGAGATGAAGGTGTGATCCCTGGGTTGGGAAGATCCCCTGGAGAAGGAAATGGCAACCCACTCTGGTACTCTCGCCTGGGAAATTCCATGGACAGAGGAGCCTGGTGGGCTACAGTCCATGGGGTCACAAAGAGTCAGACATGAGTGAGTGACTAAACAACAACCACCAATAGCTGCTGCTGCTGCTGCTCCTAAGTCGCTTCAGTCGTGTCCGACTCTGTGCGACCCCATAGACGGCAGCCCACCAGGCTCCTCCGTCCCTGGGATTCTCTCCAGGCAAGAACAGTGGAGTGGGTTGCTATTTCCTTCTCCAATGTGTGAAAGTGAAAAGTGAAAGTGAAGTCGCTCAGTCGTGTCCGACCCTTAGCGACCCCACGGACTGCAGCCTACCAGGCTCCTCTGTCCATGTGATTTTCTAGGCAAGAGTACTGGAGTGGCTTGCCATTGCCTTCTCCAACCAATAGCTAACATTTATTATTACTTGGGGTCAGGCACTGTGCTGCATACTTTGGCAGCCATATTCCCTGGAATCTCTCATCAAAAACAGAGCCCTCAGGGATACTAGGACCTGGTTACTTCTGATTAATGCAAAAATCATCTAAAGGCAATCTTGGAGTCAGAGCTTCATGTCAGCCTGACGAAGACCTACTCAGAGCCTGCGTTCCTTCTACCCAGCCCTGCTTCCTTCCTCCTCTCCTTTCACAAATGTCAGAACTGCATCACAGTCTACAGCTATCCATGATCCCTGCTCTCTCCTGTATATTTCAGAGATGCACCTCCCCCACAATAAGTCGCTTGCACTTATATTAATAACTCTGTATTCGCATCTCCTTCTTGGTGGATCTGAACTGATAAATATACATTATATCATTTAATCTTCACCACAACCTTGTGAAGTGGATACTGCTATTATAACGATTTTTTGCACTGAAGTATAGTTGATTTACAGTGTTGTTTGTGTCAGTTTCAGGTGTATAACAAAGTAGTTCAGATATCCATTTTTCATATATTATTTTATATTGTTTTCCATTATAGATTATTATAAAATATTGCAAGATATTGAATATAGTTCCCTGAGCTATACAGTAGGTGTTTGTTGTTTATCCGTTTTATATCTAGTAATGTGTACCTGTTCATCTCAAACTCCTAATTTATCCCTTCCTCCCCTTTCCCCTTTGGTAGCCATAAGTTTTTTTTCCATGTCTGTGAGTCTATTTCTATAACAGCCAAGGCATGGAAGCAACCTAAGTGTCTACTGACAAATGAATGGATAAAGAAGATGTGATATAGATACACACAATGGAATGCTGCTGCTGCTGCTAAGTCACGTCAGTTGTGTCCGACTCTGTGTGACCCCATAGACGGAAGCCCACCAGGCTCCCCCGTCCCTGGGATTCTCCAGGCAAGAACACTGGAGTGGGTTGCCATTTCCTTCTCCAATGTGTGAAAGTGAAAAGTGAAAAGTGAAGTCGTGTCCGACCCTTAGCGACCCCATGGACTGCAGCCTACCAGGCTTCTCCATCCATGGGATTTTCTAGGCAAGAGTACTGGAGTGGCTTGCCATTGCCTTCTCCGCAATGGAATGCTCCGTTCCGTTCCGTTCCGTCGCTCAGTCGTGTCCGACTCTTTGCGACCCCGTGGACTGTAGCCTACCAGGCTTCTCCGTCCATGGGATTCTCCAGGCAAGAATACTGGAGTGGGTTACCGTTTCCTTCTCCAGGGGATCTTCCCGACCCAGGGATCGAACCCGGGTCTCCCGCATTGGAGGCAGACGCTTTAACCTCTGAGCCACCAGGGAAGCCCCAATGCTACTCAGCCATAAAAAGAATGAATTCATGCCATTTGCAGAAACACGGATAGACCTAGGGATTATCACACTAAGGGAAGTAAGTCAGAAGAGAGAGACAAATATATGATGACACTTACATGTAGAATTTAAAAAATTGATACAAATGAACTAATTTACAAAACAGAAAAAGGCTCACAGACATCATGATTGTATAGATAAAGAAACTGAGACACCCAGAGGTTAGGGAAACCACACACAGCTAAGTGACAAAGCAGAGATTCCAACCCAAGTGTGACTTACTCTAATAAAAGCATTAGCATCTAACCTCTTTCTATAGCTAATAGGAGATAAAGGAAGCAAGCAAACACCTCCATCAAACTATGTGATCACCTGTTGAGAAAGCCAGTGAACTTACAGATGAAGTCTACCCAACAAGCATTAATTCCTGCTCTAAGAAAGGGTTGAGAAATGCAAAAAGGCAGTTCTGATACTACCACAGTGATTAAAATTAAATTTTAATTTAAAAGTAAATTAAACATTCCAATCAAAAAATATGTAAAGAAAGTAATATGGTTTTGCAGGATGCTCTCTAATAAGCTCTGAATTTTAAAGGATATGTCAAAGCCGTCCATTCATACATTCTTGAATTCATTAAGTGTAATGTTTGTCATGTTACTGTCATGAGGCAGGCACTGAGGTATGGCAGTGAAAAAGATAGATGCTGTCTTGCCCTGTACACGTCCAAGGATTATAAGGTAGAAAAGTTTGGCAGGGTTGAACTTGAATTCAGCCTCCATCATTCATTGGCTGTAGGATCTTGGGCTGGATGTTCAACTTTCTGGAACCTCTAAGAACTGAGTCAAGAGGTTCAGAATGTGATAAAGCTTATTGAAGTGCTAAAGCCGATAAAAAGAGTATTATGAGTAATTTTCAGACTAGTAAAGAGAACAAGGAAAGGACAGGTCCAGTACAAGGAAATGAACAACGAATGTTTACAGAGACTGGAGGGCTGGTGATTAGGACCATGAACTCTGGAAAGGGACCATCTGGGTTTAAATTCTGGAATGGGACTATCTGGGTTTATATCCAGCTATAGCCACTTACTAGCTGTGTGATTTCAGGCAAGTTATTAATATCTGACATCCCTCGGTTTCCTCATTTTGTAAGATAGTGGTGGCAGTGCTACCTACTTAAAAGTGTTCCTTTGAGGATTGAAGGAGTTTACAAATATATTACACTTAGTGTCTACCATACATTAAGAGTAATGTCAAATATTAGCTCCCACCCCCCACCCCCGGGATCTATCTTGGTTATCACCCAGGACCACAGTATGACTATGTCCAAGTCTTAAACCCAGCCTGTCTTACCCTTTACTTTGTATCTGCCCAATACTGTCTCTTTAAATTAGACTGACCCTCCCATAGGTTATTAAAAACAAAAAACAGCAAGACAGAGATTTGGACAAAAGCCCTGGAGTGTCTAGTCAGGGTTCCAGCAGAAAACAGATGGCATACTCGATTAGGATAATAGGATTATTTACAAAGTTGTGGGCAGCATACAGGGAAACCACAGGGGACTGTGTGGCTCCCCGAGGGCTAGTTATGGTGGGGCTCCCTGATGTCTCTAGGTCTGAAGGGGAAGGGGAAGGGGAAGGAGAGGTTAACAGAGCCAGAAAACACAACAGGGATGCAGACCCGAGGTTGAGGGATGCACACACCTCATGATGGTCTGAAGAAAGGAGTCTGTGGGAGCAAATGGCTTCACCTCCTTCTCCCTCCTCCCCACCCCCTCCCCGTCTCCTGCCTGTCTTCCCCATTGGCTGTTGTCGTTCAGAAACCAGATGATAAGAGATTCATTTACGCTCAGCGTTGGTCTGCCTCCAGGGGCACAGGACATGATGAAGGATGGTTGAGAGCGCCTGGAAAGGGCTAACAGAAGTTACCCACCATAAATTTTAGCCTCACAGCATCATGTGTTCGTTGCTTCATGCTCCCTTCTTAACTTCTCATGGTTCCTAAACTCCTGGCCTTGAGACCCAGCTTTAATTTTGCTCCATGGACCTGCTTGCAGATTGGGCCCTCCAGTTGTATTCTTCATCATCCGTCTCAGAAGAGGCGTCTGTTCTAACCCATCCCCTTAAACCCTGCCTCGTGTTCACTCAACATGGCCCTGCAGGCACGTAAGCAAGTCCCACACTGTGCTGTCTATTCTGTTCTAGCTCTTACCTGCCTGATTCCAAAACCTTGATTATACTACCTATAAAATACATAACCAACAAGGACCTGCTGTATAGCACAGGGAACTATCCTTGACATTCTGTAGTAACCTATAAGGGAAAAGAATTTGAAAACAAACAAACAAACAAAAATATATATGTATAACTGAATAACTTTGCTGGACACCCAAAACGAATAGAACATTGTAAATCAACTATACTCCAATTTTAAAAAGTCATAAAGGAAAAGAAAAAGAAAATAAGAAGATGCATTTAAAAAAATCTGGTAGTTTTTAACGTTCACCATTATTTAAAAACTAGGGAAATATTACAAACAAACAAAAACCCCCCAAACCTGATTATATTCCTTGGTCTTGACATCTTCTTTCAGCTCTTTTGACATGCTCCTCTTTGGGCTCTGTTGGCCGTGCATCTGGTTACATACTGGCTTCTCTGTGGTTTTGAGGCTCTGCTGGATCCCTTGGCTTTTGTGCCTGTATGTTTTAGGTGGAAGCTCCCCACTCCTTGAATCTCCCAACTGCTGGGACAATCCACAATGCTGAGCTGTAAGATAGAGGAACATGATATTTTGCACTTAATGTTGAGCTATATTTACTCACTATCACAGCAAGTGACCACCTTTCTGATCACACTGGATCTTCAAAACAATCATAGGAGGTGTGTGTTATTTTTGCTCCATTTTTAGTAAGCTAAACTCTTGGTAAACTGAAGTGATCTGCCAAATGACATCTAGCTGGTAACGATCAGGCACTAGGCTACCTACTTTATATAAAACCTCTCACCACAATCTCAGCTCCATGACAACAGGGATTTTTGTCTGTTTTGTTCATTACTTTTTCTCCAGTGCTTAAAGGAGTATATGTCCTAACAGGAGTTCAACAAATGTCTGTCGAATGAATATTGAATGAATGATCCCACTGGATCCTCATTCCAACCCCAGAGGGGAAGTATGATTATTTTCCTCATTTTAGAGATGAAGAAATTTAGTAGCTTCCTCAAAACCACATCTAGTTAGACTCTAACCCAACTGTGAGTCTAAGGCCACGCTGTAAAGGATGCTACTCTGTGTGATTCAGGAACCAAGGCTAGATTGTGAATTGTTTGTCTCTGGTATATGATAAGTACAGAAATCGATGGTGAGCTTTTAGAGACTCTTATAATAGCAATTTCACATTGCTTTGGTTTTTCCAGCATGTGATTAGTGTCTTGTCTTATTTATTGTACAAGATGCTGATTAGGGTGCCATTGAATTCAGAGACAGGTTGCTTGTGGTACAAGGCACAGGCCACTGGTAGGACTCTGTATCAATCCTCAGTTGATTAACAATGAAAGAGGAGTCTAGGTTTTCCCCACAGATAGTTTGATAGGCACTGCTCTAATTTACTCCATTTGTGCCAAATGTCAACACACTGTTCTTTCAAACGCAGCCCTACTACTAAACACAAGGGGAATATGTGTTTTCATGTTTCTAGTTCCTTCCTTCTCTCATCATACAAGCATCTACTGAGCAGTTTCTGTGTGCTAGGTCCTGTGTTGGGTGCTGGGGTGTAAGTTGGATATAGCTGGGCCTTGCCTATACAGCTGACCCTTGGAGTTTACGCATTATTTGGTGTAGCTGCATGTTCATGGACCTATCTCTCTTGGGTAACAAAGAAATGATTTCAGGAGAAGTCTTATCAACAGAGAATGAGTTAATGAAGCCACTCAGGCTCTCTGTGGTGCCCTGGAAAAATACGAGTTCTTTCATTGTCACACTGCTCATACTGCAGCCCTGAGATGAGGACTCAGAAGACACAGGGCATGAGCTGACTGGCACAGCGAAACTGATCTTTTGTTCTGTTAGAAGAGGTGACATCATGGTGAGCTGGTTTATGCTATTTGTGTCTGAAATACCAAGATTCTGACGACCTCCTGAATGCTTTAAAAGTGTATCAGAGACAGTGGTCCCATGATGCTAACAGGGGAAGTCACTGCAAAAGAAAAGGAACAATCAATGAAAATGACTGGTCAAAGCAGTAAATCTTCCTACAAAGAGCTCAGGGTTGGAATCAAGCAGACTGTGTTTAAGTCTCAGGTCTGCAGCATGGTGGCCTGTGGCCGCATGCAAGTGACTTAACCTCCCCGAAGGGAGGAATCCTTATCTCGAAAATGAAGATAATAATTCTTACTCCCCACTGTTGTCGTAGGAATCTGTGCTATAAATTCAGTACAGGAATCCTGCTACGATACTCATAAGTAGCCGTATGATTGTTTTTGTTTGTTTGTTTTGTTGTTTGTCATAATAGGTTCAAAGCTGGGTAGGAAGGTCTGAAGCTGCACCCTTAACCTGTGTCACGTGCAACAGATTGTCTGGGTTTGAATCTTGGCTCTGTTGCTTACTTACTGGCACATAACAGGTGCTATGCAAATGTTTATTTAAACTAAACTAAAAAGGGGGGGTTTCATCCAAACAGGAAAGCAGAGTCTAAGCTGAGAGCTTACTAATTCCGCATTGATTTACTGAGGGCTTTGCATGGTGCTGGGCATGGAGGACAAAGAGTGAATAGTATTGAGTTTCCACCTTTGTGGAGATCAAATCCAGGGGAGAAGGCAGGCAAGGCCAAAAGGAATTAAATGGTGGGGGAAGAAAATATGAATATGAATGAGGAGGGTTTGGGATCAAAGAGGAAAGTCAACCTAAAGAAGGATTCTGCTGCTTAATCATTAGGCAGATAAGAAAGGAACAACTTTCCAAGGATCAGACACATGACCAGGGTGGCACCTGACCTATATAGTCCTTGACATACATGTCAGAGCTGTCCCTTTGCTTGTCTGTCTCCCCACACCAGACAGGAAACTCCATGAGGTCAGGATCATCTGCTTTGCCCTCCCATGTCCTCCCATGGCCTCACAATGACATTTGGTACGTTCTTAATAAATATTTGTTAAATGAAAGAATACATATTCCAGACCTATTTGCAAGAGGTCTCCTATTTTGAGTTGTAAAATGACAATAGCTAGTACACAGTAATCATTTAGTTTGTTCCAAGTGCTGCTCTGAGTCCTTTAAGCATTACATTATTTCATCATTACAACAACCTATAAACAGTCAGCGAATCTGTCAATAAAATGTTGTTCAAACACTCTAATGTGCACAGCAATGGGTGAGATGCTGGGGAGGAAAGAGAATATTGAGCTTGCCAGTGCTCTTCCATTGGTCTTTTCCAAACAGCTCCCTTCACTCCCTTTCTCTCCCTGCTTAAGTGGAATTTTGCTCCAAAAAATCCAATCAGGCAAATCCTCTGCCAAAGACCTTTCCATGATCTTGTTTGTTCTCACTCACTCTATGCTACCTAACATCCTCTACTTACCTTGGAGCAGGCAGAATTTCTTGGAATGGCCCTGAATATCCCCCATCCCCCTGAAGTTCCCCCTGCTGCTGCTGCTAAGTCACTTCAGTCGTGTCCGACTCTGTGTGACCCCATAGATGGCAGCCCACCAGGCTGCCCCGTCCCTGGGATTCTACAGGCAAGAACACTGGAGTGGGTTGCCATTTCCTTCCTCCAAGAAGTTCCCCCTGGAATCTGTAAATGTGATGAGCTGTCACTCTTATGACTGTGTTATAAGGCACAGCTGGGTTTTAAAAAAAACGAGCATAGACAGGTGAGCCAGATATAATCATAAGAGACCCTGAAAGTACAATACTTTTTCAGGCTGGTGGCAGAAGAAAAGGCAGGAGAGGAAAGCAAGAGGATTTGGCAGAAGGGAAAAGTTAAGAGTCGAAGCATGAGAAAGACTCCATCCTCCATTGCCTTGGAGATGGAGGGAAGGGGCTATGTGAAAAGGAATGTAACTGACCTCTAGGGTCAGTGAGCCATCAGCAAAGAAACAAGCACCCTGGACCTTCAGCCTCAAGGAACTGGATTTTGCCACCAACCTAAATGATTTGAAAGTGAATTCTCCTTAGCATCCACATAAGAGCCCAGGCCAGCTGACACCTGAATCTTGACCTTATGAGACCCTAAAGCTGAGAACCCATATGAGTTCATCTAGGTACTGACCTACACACTATGAGCTAAGACATGACTATTATTTGCAGCTGCTAAATTTGTGGTGCTTTGTTACGAGTTAGAAAACAAGCACATCCCTTTATCCTACCATACTTCATGTAAACATCTGTTTACTTGTCTGTATTATATTGGGGCTTCCCTGGTGGCTCAGCGGTAAAGAACATGCCTGCTAATGCAGGAGATAGGGCTCAATCTCTGGGTTGGGAAGATCCCCTGGAGAAGGAAATGGCAACCCACTCCAGTATTCTTGCCTAAAGAATTCCATGGATAGAGGAGCCTGGAAGGGTTGCAAAGCGTCGGACACAACTTAGTGACTAAACAACAATTCCTCTCTAGACAGTGAGTTCTTCAAAGGCAAGGACTGCGCCTTGTGTCTCTTTATCTTCAACGGGCAGCACAATGCCTGGCAGAGAGGAGATTTCCAGTAAATATTTGCCCTTGAACTAAAATGGATTCAAGCAAGGACACTCTTTGTCACTTTTTCAAGAGACAAAGTGACCCAGGGCTGGATTGAGCTCCCATAACTGTCAGGGGGGTCTGAGACAAGCGTGGGTTGGAGTATTCAGGGAAGACTTGAGCTTGTTGCTTATTCCATTAAATAGTTCCTCACTTCTCACTTCATGCTAGACATCTTATTCCCATTAGTGCAGAGTGAATCTGAGCTGGTGGTGGAGGAAATGGATCCTCCTGAAAGCTCCAGATGGAACTTTGAGGCATCACTTAGAAGTCTGTGCTGATGTTGCATTCTGAGTGAACAACCCACAGATGTTTAACCTCCAGTAGGAGAAGGCAATGGCACCCCACTCCAGTACTCTTGACTGGAAAATCCCATGGACGGAGGAGTCTGGTGGGCTACAGTCCATGGGGTCGCTAAGAGTAGGACACGACTAAACGACTTCACTTTCACTTTTCACTTTCATGCATTGGAGAAGGAAATGGCAACCCACTCCAGTGTTGTTGCCTGGAGAATCCTAGGGACAGGGGAGCCTGGTGGGCTGCCGTCTATAGGGTTGCACAGAGTCAGACACAACTGAAGCGACTCAGCAGCAGCAGCAATTGCCACGAAACCTGTTTACAGGCCTGGTCCAGGGAGCTGCCCAGGAAGTGGACCATCCTCAGAGACTGTGACCCAGACCTGGAGCCATGTTTCTGCCTCCAGGGCATATTCAGACACAGAGAACCATCAAATGTGAGACCTCTAAAGTTACTAACTCCTATAGTTTACAGATGAGGAACCTGAGGAGCAGAGAGTGGATAGAACTGGCCTAGGCTATAGAACAAATTAGTATGAGAGCTGGGTTCACAGTTCAGGGTTTCTGATTCCCTAATCCACATCATCACTGACTCCCAGCATCCATTTGATTAATGGCCTCAGGCTCTTATCCTTCCCCAGGGAATCTCCATCTTTACTCACCTAGAAATTTAAGACCTGAAAAGCAGAAAGAATGAATTTTTTAGCTAATCCAAGTCTGCATTGTAAATCTTTGTCTTCTTTCTGATGTGTGGCATATAACAGTCTTCCTCAGCTAGCAGACATTTGGCATCTTTCCATGGTGATAGAATTGGTTCTAGAAGAACAATTCTCTTGTAGGCAGAGAGCTGATAACTGTAAGACAACAAATTTGCCAGGAAACACGGTTTTGGAGTCAGGGAAACGTGTGGCAGGCATTCATGTAGGTCGGGATATTTGGGGGGGGTGGAATTGGAAAGAACACATCTGTAGGGTTACTGATTGTTTCTTCTCACACACAGAGTTGACAAGGAGAGGGGTTCCCATTTTCTTTAGGTGTCAATTAAGGTCTTTTCATTTAACACAGGAAGATGCATTTGACTTCCTTCCTCAAAAACTTGCAAAGGCTCCCCACTGTTTACAGAATAAAATCCACAGGTTGTATACCCCAGCGTCAGTGGCTATTGATATTTTACTCCCAAATACATTTTCTGCTTTATATTCTATTTTCACATCATTTTTAATTACGATTTTTTCTGTTTGTACATAACAGAAAACAAACCTGAACTAGCGTAAACAAAAGGGGGACTTTATGATATAATTTTTTGTTATGATTCATGAAATCCATGGGCAGAAATGTAGCAGGGACCCTTTGAACTGAGGGTTCAAACACCCTTAGGACTCCTCTCACTCCTCTCTGCATAATTTCTTTACTATTCTCTCTTTCTGCAGAATGACTTGTCTTTGTATCACAAGGAGAAGAAGTATGACTCCAAATGGAGCTACTGGTTAAGTTGTTGGCTTCTCTTTATAGGTTCCTGTTCTAAAATTCCAAGAGATCAAAACTGATTGGCCCCATTTGGGTCTCCGATATTCCAATGGGTCAATAAACTGAGAACAGTGCCCGAGGGCTCTTTATACAAACATAGACGCCCCATGGCCACTTTTTCTAGGAAAGAAGTACTCATCTGACATCCAATGGCAGGGAAGAGATTAGAGGGTGAGGGAGGGAAAAGCCAACTACCCCACACCCTCTCCTTAGGGCAGCATCTCTAGCAGTGGTTGCATCCTCAGCACAGCTCAGGCTCCCACCTGGCATGCTGCACTATGGTTTCAGCTCCCCCCAGGTAATTCCAGCTTTAACAATACCACTTCCTCCCTGTGGGTTAAAAGTTCTAGAGGCTCCCTGGTGCAGCTGATCTCTGAGTTGCCTCACCAGCCCCTCTTGCCTTCTTAGAACCTCCATTACCTACGTGCCTAATTCCCTATATTAAATGCATTTCAATTCACACACTTAGAATGGCTTGTTTCCGGTTTGGACCCTGACTGATATGACCCCCTCCTCCTTGCCATAGCAGTATGTAGACAGAGCTCTCACACACCCATCAGTCTCCTTACCCTTTGTCACTATTTAGTGGCAGAGTAAAGATTATTATTTCCCTCAGGGGCTTTTGGATGACGCTATTGCCAAAAATAATGGTCTGCCTCTACACCTCTGCTCCGTTCAGTATTCTGAGTTTTACCTTTGTATTTGGCTGATCCTCAGAAAGTTGCATACTTGCTTTAAATTGGCATTGCTGTTGTTCAGTCTCAAAGTCACGTCCAACTTTATGACCCCACGGACTGCAGCACACCAGGCTTCCCTGTCCTTCACATTCTCCCAGTTTGCTCAGATTCATGCCCATTGAGTTCCAATCATCTCTCTCTTTATTCTCAATGTATCAATGGAATAAATTCAATGAACTCTCTTTTATTATATATCTAGTGCATTCCAGGTACTTTACCAGGTGACCAAGATCTCAAGATAAATAAGACTCAGTCACTGCCCTTAGGAAGCTGCCCATCCAAGTTGTTTTAGAAATTAGTATAGGAAAAGTTTATGTTTTCAAGTCTTCTTACTTCCTCTGGTACTTCAAACAAGCACCATCAAAGTCTCCATCTTGCCTGTCTGCCAGGAAGCTCAGAGATAATCTGAATTCTCAGTAATAGCGACCATATTAGCCTACGTTCCTAGTGATTTTGCCTCTTCTTTCTTCCACATATATTATCTAATTCTATGTTAACAGCCTTATTTTATACATATCTTTGATGGTAGGGCCACTCAGATACCTTCTATATGTTGACTGAATACATATAAATAATGCATCATCTGTCTTTGTAGGAAAATCTAGTATACAGTAGATGCTCAATAAAGAATTGATTTATTGTCAAAATCAGATGGTAATCTAGACTGCACTTTAATGCAATTGCTAATCTATTCATGACAATTGCTTGTGCCAATATCCTCAGGCCTCAGCTCTTTGAATTTTTCCTCATCATATTAAAAATAGAGAGAGCCAGCAAGCTCTTGTTTCCTGGTGCCAATTAAGGCATCTTGATAGCTTCTTGAGAAAACTAATTGTCTCACTTTTTATGTCCAACATGGTGCTCAGCAATTGGACCCCCATCAGGCCATCCCCAGTTGAGTCAGTATAATTTGAATCACCTTCATCATGCTTAGCAGAGCAGCCACTCTCTGGCCTCTTAATATTCAATCTGGGGGAAAAAAAGTTCAATCCAAAGAGTTTTATTTTTCTTACTGTGTTTTTCTGTTCCAAGACACCTGCCTCTTGGTTGATCATGTCTAAATGTTAAAATGAAGTTTCTCAGAGTCCTTTGAAGAAAAGGGATGTGGTTAGCTGCTGAGTGCGTTGAGTGTGCATGCTGGGGACTCCTACAGAATTCAGCTGTCTCAGCCTGAATCTCATTACAATATATCCTGCTATATATATTCACTGTACAAAGAGAAACTAGAGGAGCAGCTGGATTAACCAGAACATAGGCACGGCCAGGGCCTGGTACATATGTCACCAACAAAAATACCACTGACAAACTTGTCCCTCCTTCCCACCGAGCCCTAATGCGCCTCAGAATCTTCCTCAACCCAACAGCTGAGGCAGCCACTACCATTGAGTCAGGTTCAGCACTTTAGATTCTTGTCCTCTCCTGCTTGTAACTCTCAGGCCAGAGTCTTGGATTGGGCACCTGAACCCTGGGGCACCTGGTGATAAACCCCAGGCCTAAGGGAGTGGCTTCAAGGGACAGGGGAACACACTGTAGACACTGCATTTCAACTAAGACTGTTGCTTCAGGGGACTATTCACCCCATGGGAGCAGTTCACGCAAGCACTGTGTGCTCTTTGAATTTTATTTCATCTTTGTTTTAATCAGAGCTAATATTTCTTTGTAATTATTTTTTGTTGTTGTTCTAATTTCACCTTTCTCTTAGACTTTAGACTTGGCCACTTGCTGCCTGGTGACACTGGGTGAATCTCTTTACCTTGCTAAGCTAGGGCCTCCTCATCTCTGAGAACATACCACCTCCATAAGCTTCTTGAGATTGAGCAAACAATATATTTACAACATAGAAATAAGCAGCAAAAATCTGGAAACAGAAGTTTATTAAGCATAGGAAGTTCTGATCTGAACCTTAGGAAAGTTCTTAACCCTTCAGAACCTATTTTCTCATCAGAATAAAGAAAACAATAGTACTAATCTCATAGGGCCATTCTAAGGATCAAATTGGTATTCTAGTTAAAGGCTTCCCTGGTGGCTCAGATGGTAAAGAATCCGCCTGCAATGTGGGAGACCCAGGTTCGATCCCTGGGTTGGGAAGATCCCCTGGAGAAGGGAATGACTACCCATTCCAGTATTCTTGCTTGGAGAATTCCATGGACAGAGGAGCCTGGAGGGCTACAGTCAATGGGGTCACAGAGTCGGACATGACTGAGCAAACGACACACATACACACACACACACACACACAT
The DNA here is from genome assembly GCF_049115385.1 of Moschus berezovskii. Taxonomy (NCBI): domain Eukaryota; kingdom Metazoa; phylum Chordata; class Mammalia; order Artiodactyla; family Moschidae; genus Moschus; species Moschus berezovskii. The sequence goes on from NC_142463.1 coordinate 33,450,740, forward strand.
GTAAAAGGGTTACACATAATGACATGAAAATATTCCATATGCTGTGGTTGTTTTGACACGTGGCTTCTAGCAAGTATGGACCAAATCTTAGTTCCCCTTTGTTTAACTCCTTTCTGAAATCATCTCATCTCCTCTTTTACCTCCCAGAATTAAAGTGAGAGGTGAAGCTTTGTTGATCCAATTAGAAGTGAAAATCTTCTGTCAGAGGGAAGGCAGGACCACCCAGGAGCTGCCGAGGCCGTGCCCTCAGCAGATTCAGACATGGATTCTGCCCCACCTGCCTGCACCCACATCCACCCTCTGGCCAACAACAGGCCTCTTTGGCTAGGCAATGCTCCTTCCCCACTCTCCAGGAGACAATGTATTCAGCTCCATAATTACATGCTTCTCCCCAGTCAGGTAGCATTATACACCACATCACCACGCTCCCGAAAAAAAAAACAACAAAAAAAAACCCAAATGCTAATTAGTCTCAAATTATCATTGATTTGATTTGATGTTGAATAAGCTTTGCCGTTTATATTTAGGCAAGAACTTCAGATTCAAGATGCTCTCTCTCAGATGGGGGTTTTAAATAACTCCGTGGGGCCTGTCTTGCTTGCTCGGTGTTTACCTCAAGAAATCAGTCTGGCTGCTCTCCCTGGCTGCAGATGAATGCCAGGTTGATTGAGTGCAAGGGAGGAATTATCCTCTTGGCCAGCGCTCCACCCCCGAAGCCCCTGGGGGCCCCTGAAGGCAGAAATCTCCATCTTGCAAGAAGACAGAGAGGACAAGGAGAGAGATGCAAGGAGGAAAAATGCTCTCTTGCATCATAAATGCCTGAAACAGCATTTCTGATTCCCATTAGATGGCGCTTCTTAGTACCTATGGGGAGCCAGGCTCTTTCATAGGCACCATCTCCTTTACCTCGGACAACAGCCTGACGACACGGGCATTTTCAGTTGTGACAATGAGGCTCAAGAGCATGAGATGACCTCACTTGCTACTAAGCCAGTGAGTGGGAGAAGCTGACGCTCACCCTCCAGTCCAAGTGTGTGAGGAATGGGCGCATGCTCTCTTCTTGGTCACTTTACATCTTGGGCCCCCATGTTTCCACAGCCCTCCTCCAAACCCCTCAGCCCACCTCCAAACCCCTCAGCCCTTTGTCCCACCCCAGACACTTGGCCAGCCTTTGGTTAAGTGAAAACATTATAAAAATCATTCAATGGCTTTATTTGAGAAAATACTAAATGGTGTTTGTGTGCTTTAAAAATTTCCCTTTGTGAACCATGCTTTGAAGTGATCGTGCCACTGGGAAAAGAAGGAAGGAATAATCTTGAACACCTACATATTTATTGGCCATCTAAGAATACAAGAATTTGCCTTTACTAACTAGTGTCTATTCTTATTATTTGATCAAAATTATCCATAACTGGTATGTATAACCCTTTTTGAAACACGGCTTTAAAAGTAAGCACAAGGGCACAATTTCACTGAAGTCTGTATTTATGTTATTAATCCCCATGTTGGACTTTGTTTAATAAATCAATGTGTACTCTATTGACTTTGACTTCCCGTCCTATGATAATAAATACTGTTTGAGAAAAAAGAAAGGGAGGGGGAGGAGGAAGTATGGGCAGACAGAAGGAAGATAAGAAGACAGTCAGCATCGAACTCTCCGGCTGTACTGTTACAGGAGAACTAGCAGATCCCATCCACCCATGCCGCTGGTCATAATTCCCTGTCCCCTTCCCTGCACTCTCAGTGACAGGCAGTGTGGGCCAGTGGTTAAGTACATAGGTACTAAAGCCAAATTCAAATTTTAATCCATACCCTACTGCTCACTAGCTAAATCAATTTGGGCAAATTTCTTGATTTCTTTGTGCACCTTCCCCCGTTTGTAAAATGGGGATGATGGTGTTGACTCCTTTGTAGTGAGGGGTGAAAGTGAAATGAGCAATGTAATACTAGCATGCCGTACACAGTTGTTAGCTGCCATAAACACAGAGATGCACTGCCCAGGCCCCTTCAAAGAAAGACTTGTTCCCCAGCCTCCAGTTGCTTCAGGATCTGCCTGCAGAGTCACGTCACCTGAGGTCACACCTTTTCTGGGATTGTCACATCTCCTGATTGATTGAGGCAGGGGTAGAAAGGCATGGCCATTTGTGTCCAATGCAGCACAGCTCTGATGGGGAATACTTGCTCCCAAGCCCTGCAATTTGGGCTAAGGTTGGGACAGTGACATCTTTAGGAGGACAGGAGAAGACAATGAGAGATGGGAAAGAGCACAGAGGTAGATGTAATATCAGTAATGTTTCCAATTTTTGTTCTTGGAGGTATATTCCTTCATTGTTTAATTAAGAAGATAAATGATGGACTGGGTAAATGTATGAGAAATAAATATATACAAATGAGTAAAAATTTTATATCAGTAAAGAATCCCCCTTCATAAAAAGCCAGGGCTAAGGCCTGCAATGCAATCTGACTTCTCCCTCTAAACAACCCTTCACAGTTCTTTTTTCCCTTCATCTTGCACCCCAAAATCCATCGCAAAGGTCTTCTTCCAGAGCACGCATGCAATAGCTATTAATATTGCTATTAAACCCTATCACCTTCTCTTCCTAAATAACTCTCTAATATAGCCCTGCTTCTCCAATCCTTCTACCATTTTGCTGGTTCCAGTCCTCACTCTGTCACACTGGGACTTTCAGCCTCCTCACTGACTCCATCAGCCCTGCTGCATCCTCTTCATGTGTGTCTGCTCAGGGGTTCTCTACAAAGACTTGCTTGACTCTCTGCTCGTTCTCCACTGCCTAAACTACAGGATCGTGTCCCAGTCCTTAATAGGCAACAAATACCTCTTGCTCCAGCAGGCCCCTTACCTCTGCCCCTTCCCTTCTGCCCTCAGAATGTTTAAAATTCCTTGAATGCTTGATGGACTTTCCTACTTTATGCTTGTTTTCTCATGGCCTTTTTTAAAAAAAAAAATTATTTTTAATTAACTGATGATTGGTTTACAATATTGGTTTGATTTCTGTCATACATCAACATGAATTAACCATAGGTATACATATGTCCCTTCCTTCTTGAATCTCCCTCCCACCTCCCACCCATTCCCACCCCTCTAGGTTATTACAGAGCCCCCACTTAAGTTCCCTGAGTCATACAGCATATTCCCATTGGCTGTGTATTTACACATGTTAGTGTATATGCATCCATGCTACTCTCCATTTATCTCACCCTCTCCCTGTTCTCCCCAACCCTTGTCCGTAAGTCTGTTCTCTATGTCTGCATTACCACTGCTGCTCTACAGTCAGTACCATCCTTCTGGATTCCATATATGTGTGTTAATCTATGCGGTCTTCTTAGCCAGACCAATTCTTGCTCATTGTTCAAGACCTGACTGAAATATCACTTCCTCTGAGACGGCTCCCCAGTCCCACCAGGGAGATAAAATTACTCTCTACCCATGGAGACTCTTGTCTTTGGATTTAGTAAGTAGTGTTGCATGCACTTGGTTGTTTAGTCTGTCATTTCTTCTTCTTCTTTTTTTTTTTTTTTACAACATTTTACCTCTCGGATGTCACCTGTCACGTAGTACTGAAATTTACTGTCAGTGGTGTAACTTGACAGCCTTAGGCAAAAGGGTGGATTTATTTCCTCTGAATAAGTGGGGAAGAAGCTCTCCAAAGATGGGCACCACCAATTCCCATCCTCCCTATACACACATGCTGTTCCACCCACCAAGGATGGAGTCTATTTCCCTTCCCTGGTATCTGAACTGTGGCATTGTGACTTGCTTTGCAAAATGGAATGTCAAGGATATGACATTCTAGGAGTTCTGAGTCCCAGCCTTAAAAGGAATGGCAGCTTTAATGTCCACCCTTTGGGAAACCAGCTGCCGTTTGAGAAATTTGACCATCCTGAGAACCCCCATGCTGTGAGCAAGCCCAAGGCAACCATGTGGAGAGCCAGCTAAGGCACCAAATGTGAGTAAAGGCTTTGTGACCCAGCTAACTCAGATCCTGCTGAATACAGCTGAGTAAGAGACTCCAGCCAAGGCCAGAAGAACCACCAGCTGAGCCCAGTCAGCTCAGATTTGTGCAAAAATTGCTAGTTCAAGCCACAAAGTTTGAAGTGGCCTGTTATACAGCAGCAGATAACTGGAACAGGAGGGACTCTATATGTAAGGTTCTGACTGGTTAAGGAAAAACTTGTGAAGTCTCCCACTAGATTTTCATTGTTAAGCCATGAAGGTCGAAACATGGCTTTCAAAGAGGTCTGAGAAAGGCTGACATGGTCAGAAGCATACAGTAGCCACTTTCCCATACTCATACTTGAGCCTTGGCAAATATTTCTTCAATGGAAGGTTTTTTTTTTTCTTTTTTTTTTCATTTCTTCTATTAGTTGGTGACCAACTTCAGGGTCTGCATTACAACTATTTTTCAGTTCAGTTCAGTCGCCCAGTCATGTCTGACTCTCCGTGACCCCATGAATCACAGTACGCCAGGCCTCCCTGTCCATCACCAACTCCCAGAGCTCACTCAAACTCATGTCCACAGAATCGGTGATGCCATCCAGCCATCTCATTCTCCGTCGTCCCCTTCTCCTCCCGCCCCCAAACTTTCCCAGCATCAGAGTCTTTTCAGTGAGTCAACTCATCACATGAGGTGGCCAAAGTATTGCAGTTTCAGCTTTAGCATCAGTCCTTCCAATGAACACCCAGGATTGATCTCCTTTAGAATGGACTGGTTGGATCTTCTTGCAGTCCAAGAGACTCTCAAGAGTCTTCTCCAACACCACAGTTCAAAAGCATCAATTCTTCAGCGATCAGCTTTCTTCACAGTCCAACTCTCACATCCATACATGACCACGGGAAATATATATTATTTTTGTATATTTTTCTTACTATAAAAGTAGCATAGGCTAAATACAGAAAATTTAGAAAATGTAGATTAGAAAAGGATAAATGTTGCCCATAAATCTGAACACCACTACTAACCACCAACTATATTTTTGGGGGGCATTCTTCCATCTTTTTTCTGTGTGTACATATCTATTTTAAGGAATACAGTAAAAATCAGACTATATGTACATGCTGACTTTTTAACCTGATTTTTAAGTTAATATTTCAACAGATTTTATTATTTAAATAGTCCTTTTATTTTTAGAGCTGCTAGTTTTCCATTTTATGAATTAACCATAATTTATTCAATCTTGCTGGAGAAGGCAATGGCAAGCCACTCCAGTACTATTGCCTAGAAAATCCCATGGATGGAGGAGCCTGGTAGGCTGCAGTCCGTGGGGTCACTAAGGGTCGGACACGACTGAGCGACTTCACTTTCACTTTCACACATTGGAGAAGGAAATGGCAACCCACTCCAGTGTTCTTGCCTGGAGAATCCCAGGGACGGGGGAGCCTGGTGGGCTTCCGTCTATGGGGTCACATAGAGTCGGACACGACTGAAGTGACTTAGTCAGCAGCATTCAATCTTGCTAGTGTTCATCTTTTTATTCCAACACATAACATTGTATCTGAAATATAATACATACTTGGCAAATATTTATTGATTGTATCTCTTCCATACTGAGAAAGGAAAAAACTAAAAACCTCCCTTAAAGGAAGCTACTGATGCTGATCTTATTTCTTGCCTTTTCTTTACTGTCAAATCTCCTAACATTCTTTACACTCGCAGTCTGGTCTTCCTCAGCTCCATTTGCTCCCTAATCCATGTTGGCTGGCTTATGCAGCCACCTCTCCACTGTATTTGCCTATGTGACCTCCTTGTGATGAAATCCAGTATTTCTGGTCCCCATCCTGCCAATTGTCTCAGAAGGGTGTGTGACTACTGCAGATTATGCCTTCCTTCTCAAAGCCCTCCTCTCTAAATCATCTGTGACTCCACCCCCTGCTGGTTTCCCCCAAACTTCTCCACCAGGGGCCCCCTCTTCCTGACCATACCTGAAATACCTTCAGTGTCTCTCTTTTTTTTCCCCCCAGTTCAGTTCAGTAGCTCAGTCATGTCCAACTCTTTGCGACCTCATGAGTCACAGCACGCCAGGCCTCCCTGTCCATCACCAACTCCCAGAGTTCACTCAAACTCACATGCATCGAGTCAGTGATGCCATCCAGCCATCTCATTCTCTGTCGTCCCCTTCTCCTCCCACCCCCAATCCCTCCCAGCATCAGAGTCTTTTCCAGTGAGTCAACTCATCGCATGAGGTGGCCAAAGTATTGCAGTTTCAGCTTCAGCATCAGTCCTTCCAATGAACACCCAGGATTGATCTCCTTTAGAATGGACTGGTTGGATCTCCTTGCAGTCCAAGGGACTCTCAAGAGTCTTCTCCAGCACCATAGTTCAAAAGCATCAATTCTTCAGTGATCAACTTTCTTCACAGTCCAACTCTCACATCCATACATGACCACTGGAAAAACCATAGCCTTGACTAGACGGACCTTGGTTGGCAAAGTAATGTCTCTGCTTTTTAATATACTATCTATGTTGGTCATAACTTTCTTTCCAAGGAGTAAGCGTCTTTTAATTTCAAGGCTGCAATCAGCATCCGCAGTGATTTTGGAGTCCAAAAAAAAATAAAGTCTGACACTGTCTCCACTGTTTTCCCATCTATTTCCCCCCAGGGACAGTTTTAAAAATGCCATTATTCTCCAAAGAATGACCTGTTTGCAAGAAGCAGAAATTCAACTTAAACTATCTTTGCCCAAAAAGGTGAGGCATTAATTATTCACAGGATCCAAGAAAGGGATGAATAATCAGATACAATCAGGGCAGTAAGACAGCTGGACATCAAGAACAATTGGACTTGGAACTTGAAAACTACCCATAATGGCATGTGCCCATGTCTTTTCTCTGACTCCCTCAGTATGTCAACTTTATTTTCTCTCATTCAGGCTGCCTTCTTTCACAAGAGAGGAAACATAGAGGCCTAAACCTTCTTAGGCTCGCATCACTCATTTTATTTCTCTGGAGAGGGGCACTGATGCAGTTTCCTAATCCCAGCTCCAAAAATGTAAAGCAAGAGCTCATATTGCCCAGGCTGAGATCTGATACCCACGTACAAATCAGGAAGTAGTTCTTGCAAATTGCATAGCTATAGTAGGGGAAAGGAAAGGCATAGTTCTCAGAAGAAAAAATACTCTCTTCCCAGAAAAATGAGAGGGGTGCGGTTGAATAAATAACATTATGCTGCTGCTGCTAAGTCGCTTCAGTCGTGTCCGACTGTGCGACCCCATAGACGGCAGCCCAACAGGCTTCCCCGGTCCCTGGGATTTTCCCAGGCAAGAACACTGGAGTGGGTTGCCATTGCCTTCTCTGAAACAACATCATAGTGGTCCACTAAAGCCTTGATAAAGGATGTTAGCTAAAGAGTTATACACAAAGTCTGTATGAAAAGATGCAAAAGAGCATGCATATGTCAGGGCACCTACAACACTGAGTGTGTGAGTGTGTGTGTATGTGTGTGAGAGAGAGAGATAGAAAGAGACTGAGATACTACTATATGTGTGGGTTACAACTAGTTGTTCATTTAAGAGTCAATGCTTCAGTACAAACTCTGATGAGACATTTTAATTCCCTTTATTTTAATGCCCTGACCATCAGAGCTAATTTGGCTTCCGTAGCTTCAAGAGAAAAAAATCTTTTGGACAGGGTACCAAAGATACTGGCTGCTAAAATATATATATAGTTCTAACTGTAAACAAATAATTTAACAGCTTGTTTTCCCAAAAATCTTTTGTGAAGTTCATCTTGTTTCCCTAGTGTCTAGCATAAAGTAAAATTTCAAAGTCTTCACAGAGTCAATGCACAAAAAAAGCAAGTGAAGTCCCTCTGAAACCATTCACTGCTAGTGGAAATAAGAATAATGTCAGTTCAAATTTGCCAATGTGAAGACAGACCCTAAACCATTCTCTTCTACAATGATAATTAAAGGGGCCTTTTGTTGTTTTTGTCCCATGGATCTCATTTTTAAAAATATCTTATTTTTCTATGATAGATTGGGGATTATTTTTCAGAACTCTTCTCTGTTTCTCTATAATAGGATTATATGTTCCCACCTATTTACATGTGATATGCCTACACAAACTGAGAGAGGAATTTGCATCCTGGCCTCACTGACTTTGAGCTTGGCCATGTGACATACTTTGACCAACGGGAGATCAGGAATATGTGACACTTATCAAATCCAATCAGGAGCTTTAAATGTGCTTGCAGGGTTTGGCTTGATACCTCTCATTCCCACCTCCACTGCAAAAAGAGCATTCCCAGCTAATGGTCACTCTGGTTTAGGTAGCAGTACAAGAAGCCACATAAGCTAAGTTGAACCCAGCTGATCCACAGCTTTCATATAATGTGAATAAGAAAGAAATATCTGTTGTTAGGAGCCTCTGAGACAGAGGTTGTTTATTATTGCAGCAAAACCTGACTGATATACTACCTAAATAAACTCTACATATTGTCATAATTAAATCATTTCCAATTTTTTTATTTCATCAAGTACCATGCATAACCACTAGCCAGCATAGGCTAGGTAAGTGATAATTTGCTAGAGTGGAAAGTTTATGGGAAGCGAAGTCAATCAAACTAATACCTCGTATAGCCCAGTTTCTTCCTCTCCACAAAACCCTGTTAACTTGTAAAAATCAAGATCACATTATTGTTAGGGTGAAAGGAAATGAAGTATGTGAGATGCTAGCACAGAATAGCTTATTAGTGAATGATTATTCAATGAAGGAAGGAAGGAATTCATGAACCAATGAATAAGTTTCATATTCCATTCATTCAGTCTCTAAATATTTACTGAACACTTATGCTCTAGCCTTTCCTAGAATACGGTATTGAGTAAAATGGGGGAAAACATCTCTACCCTCATAAAGATTAAATGCCCATGGGAGAAACAGGAAAACCAAATAAATAAGTATATCTATCATGCAAGGTAGAACAAATTCTATACAAAAAATAAAGCCGGGTAAAACAATATCACATTAAATCATGGGATGATCAGAAAAGCCCTTCCTGAAAAGGAACACTTGAGCAAATATTTGACTTAGATGAGGGTGCATAACGGGGCTTCCCTGGTGGTTCAGTGGTAAAGAGCCCACCTGCCAATGCAGGAAACATAAGAGACATGGGTTTGATCCCTGAGTTGGGAAGATCTCCTTGACTGGAGAATCCCATGGACAGAGGAGTCTGGTGGGCTCTAGTCCATGGAGTCACAAAAACGTGTACATGACTGAAGTGACTTAGCATGCACTATGCAAATACCTGTAGGAAGAGGATCCCAGAGAGAGGGACCAGCAACTTCAAAGGCCCTGAGGGGAATGTACTTGAGATGGTCTATAGGAAAAGCAAAGAGACTTATGTGACCAGAGGACAGTGAGAGAGTGGAAGAGGAGAATTAAATGAGGTGGTGTGGTTTGAAGCCAGATTCTGTGGCATCTTACAAAACTGCAGACTTTACTATAGGTGTGAAAGGCAGTGCTGAGGGCGTTCTGAGGAGAGCAGCAATACGTTTTGACTTAAATTTGAAATTTTTGCTCCATGGAGAGTAGACTGGAAGAAAGCAAGTAAGGTCACTGTGAAGCACTACTTCAGGGGCATCTTCACAGTGAAGTTGATGTGGATGGTGTCCCTGGAGTTGTACTGTGTACCATGTATGTGATCATAGTCACTGACCTGGAGGCAAGGCTGGAAGTAAGGGGTTCGGTCAAGCAAATGCAAAAGACTGATGTTTGAGGCTAGGAGGAGAATGGAGGGGATCAGTAAGAAATGGCTGAATTAGGATTATATTCTGAAAGTGAAACTGATGATATTTGCTGATACATTGGATATAGGCTGTGAAAGAATGGCAAAGGTCATAGATTATTCCAACTTTGGACCAAGTAGTTGGGTGAACTTGGTATCATTTATTGAATGTGATATATTGAGGTAAAGTTAGGCTTATGGAGCAGGGTGGAGAATATGTCAACAGTTCTGCTTTAGCCCCATTATCTTTGAGATGTTTCACACCTGCATGAACATGGAAAATAGGCAAATGAGATGAGTCTGAAAGTCAAGAGGAGAAGGTGGGGCCGAAGAAATAAACTGGTCGTCATCAGGAGATAGATGCATTTAATGTCATGGGATTGAGTAAAACCCCTCCAAAAATGTCAGCTGAGAAGAGATCAGCCCATTGGTTTTTATGTTTCCCCCAGTGACAGATCAATACAAGATCAATACATTAGTTAAATTAGATGTAAAGGCTTTGGACTAAAAAGAAGAATAAGATGCAGAGACAAACATCCATGACATAATAATGACCCTGACATTTTGCAATCTAGGCTACAAGATATATCTTGTTAATTGTCACAGCCATTTCCAGGACTAGTTTTTAAGGGTTTCTGATACCAAAAGATAGAATTCTATGCTCCGCTGGCATTCACCTTGGTGTCTTCTCTGAGTCTCTAGATCTCTTGGTATGTGAGACTGAGATTTTTTTATTTGAAATAATAATATTTATAATAATAAATTATTTAGCTTCTATTTATTGAACACTTATGATATCTCAGGGTCTTTAAAAATATACTTGCAAGAATCTAGTGAGCTAGCTAGGTATTATCATCCTCAATGTGCAGTAAGGAAACAAAATCCATACTGCTCCTAACTGGCAGAAACGGGATTGGCACTTACTTCAGTTTGGCTTCAAATTCTGGACTCTTTCCATACTTTCTGGCTGCAAGGATTCAGTCCTTTACTAAAAATGGGTTCAACTGGATAAAATATTCATTTTTCATATTTAGGATAGTAATAACATCTCTCATTTGTTGAGAGCTTGCTATCGGCCAGGGAAATATGCTAAGCAATTTTGATGTATTATGTCATCTACTCTTCATTAGGACAGTTTGAGGTAGCTATTATTATAATCACCATTTTACAGATGGGCACATTGAAACTTAAGGTTATTGGCTTCTCCTAGGTCACACAACTAATTTAGCAACAAATATAGGATTCAAGCCCAAATTTGGTTCTAGCACTTTAGCATTTGTCCAATGCAATGGCTAATACTTGCAAAGTAATATTGTTTAGAACAATAAATAAAAGTTAAATAAGAAAAATGTTTTGGATCAGAGGAATTTGTTAAGAGAAAAAAGCAACTTACACAGTGAATTTTTAAAAGCTATTTTAAACCAGATAATGAAATTTATTTTATAAATATTTTTCATTTTTCTAAGTAACCCAAGAGGAAAAGCTAAAGTCACTCTTTAATGCTATTTGAAATGAATCATGGTAGCATAATCCACTGGGAAGAACTCATTTTCAAAAACTGACTTCAAATCTTAGCTCTGCAACTCTCTGGCTCTGTATTCTTGGATAAACTACTCTTGACTTTAGTTTCCTCATTTGTAAAATAGTAACAGTTTGGGAGGGGATCAAATAATGGAGTAAATAAGAAGTACCTTATAATTTACTTATAAGGAAATACAAAGAAAGTGCCTTATAACTTGTGAAGCACTACAAAAAATATGCATGCTTATGATTAATATATATAAATGAACTGAGTCTCCAGACGTAAATGGATGAAGGAGCGAATTACCCAGAGAGACAATGGTCTCTTTTAATTGCAGGCACACAGTAGGTGTCCTATAAATGCTTAGTTAAGTTCAATGGGTATAGAGTATCAGTCATGCAAGAAGAGAAAGTTCCATGGATCTGCTGTACAACAATGTGCATGTCGTTAACAAGACTGTAAATGTACCCTTACTAATTATTAAAAGGGTAAATTTGTTACATGTTTTGGTACAACAATTTTTTTTTAATTGTGACTACAATGTGAAGACCACTTTTCATTTCAAAAGTTTCTTCTAAAAGCCAAAGTCACTCTTGAACACCTGGGGAACACATTCAGAATTCCACACTAAAGCAAACCTTTATTTCAGAAATCAACTTTGATGCTTGAAAATAAAAGACAAAAAGCTGTTTCTTGGGGGCAGAGAGAACTTCTCTCAACTTCTCTCGGCTTCAGAGGCATATAGCAACCTGAGAACTGCCTGGTGTTCTTCATCTCTGAGCCCTCTGCCCTCTGTTCACCCTTCCCCCGCCCCAGCCCTCTGTACACCCTAGCTTCCCCCACGCTTTGACACTTCTGTCAACTGCTGCTGCCTCCTCTCCCGCCCCACTTGAGTCCTTCATTCCTGTCAACCACCCTCACCCCCCTTCCACTTTCCCGCAATTAGCCTTTATATGGAATTTACCACTAGTGCCAACTAGGAAACCCTTATATGGAACTAAGGCATAGATACTCTTTCATTTCTATGGCATTCTTAAATATTTTTAAAGCTGTGATATCCCTATTAACTTAGGAAATTCCAGTAATTTCCTTTTAATGAAATATTCAAGAGAATTGGACATTTTGTATTCAAGTAATTCATTGAACAAATACTATCCAGAGCACAACTCCATCTGGGGATAAATTTGTGAACAAGACCAGTTGAATCCCTGCCCCAATGGAGTCCACAATTTGGAGATTAGAAAAGAAGTAATCAAAATATGGTATGAACAAACTGTTGCACAGGGCTATTTATAGCAGCACTATTCACAATAACCAAAAGGTGGAAGCCACCTAAATGTCCATCAGTAGATAAAGATTAACAGGTAAGCAAAATGCTGTATATACATACACACAACAGAATATTACTCAGGCTTAAACAGTAATGACAATCTGATACATCTATATATAATACAATGAATGCACTTTTCAAAAACACTGTGCTAACTGAAAGAAAGTTGGTTTAAAACTCATCATTCAGGAAACTAAAATCATGGCATCAAGTCCCATAACTTCATGGCAAATAGATGGGAAAACAATGAAAACAGTAACAGACTTTATTTTCTTGGGCTCCAAAGTCACACCAGAGAGTGACTGCAGTCATGAAATTAAAAGATGCTTGCTCCTTGTAAGAAAAGCTATTAACAACCTAGATAGCAAATTAAAAAGCAGAAGCATCACTTTACCAACAAAGGTCCAATTAGTCCAAGCTATGGTTTTTCCAGTAGTCATGTATGGATGTGAGAGTTGGACAATAAAGAAAGCTGAGCACTGAAGAATTGATGCTTTTGAACTGTGGTGCTGGAGAAGACTCTTGAGAGTCCCTTGGACTGCAAGGAGATCCAACCAGTCCATTCTAAAGGAGATCAGTCCTGGGTATTCACTGGAAAGACTGATGCTGAAGTTGAAACTCCCAATACTTTGGACACCTGATGCAAATAACTGACGCATTTGAAAAGACCCTGATGCTGGGAAAGACTGAAGGAGGGAGGAAAAGGGGACGACAGAAGATAAGATGGCTGGATGGCATCACCAACCAATGGACATGAGTTTGAGTAAGCTCCAGGAGATGGTGATGGACGGGGAAGCCTGGCGTGCTGCACTCCCTGGGGTCACAAGTAGTCAGACGTGACAGAGTGACTGAACTGAAACAACCCAAACCCAAAAGATTATATATTATTCCATTCCTATTATGTAAAACAGACAGAGAAAGCATCAGGTACTAAGAGGTAGGGGAAAATGGGGATTGATTCCTTAATGGCTACAGTTCAGTTTAGCTCAGTTCAGTCGCTCATTCGTGTCCGACTCTTTGTGACCCCATAATTCACAGCACGCCAGGCCTCCCTGTCCATCACCAACCCCTGGAGTTCACTCAAACTCATGTCCATAGAGTCGGTGATGCCATCCAGCCATCTCATCCTGTCGTTCCCTTCTCCTCCTGCCCCCAATCCCTCTCAGCATCAGAGTCTTTTCCAGTGAGTCAGCTCATCGCATGAGGTGGCCAAAGTATTGGAGTTTCAGCTTTAGCATCATTCCTTCCAATGAACACCCAGGATTGATCTCCTCTAGAATGGACTGGTTGGATCTCCTTTTAGTTCAAGGGACTCTCAAGAGTCTTCTCCAGCACACAGTTCAAAAGCATCAGTTCTTCAGTGTTCAGCATTCTTCACAGTCCAACTCTCACATCCATACATGACCATGGGAAAAAACATAGCCTTGACTAGACGGACCTCAGTTGGCAAATTAATGTCTCTGCTTTTTAATATGTATCTAGGTTGGTCATAACTTTCCTTCCGAGGAGTAAGCGTCTTTTAATTTCAGCATCTGCAGTGATTTTGGAACATCTGGGAGTTCACGGTTCACATATTGCTGAAGCCTGGCTTGGAGAATTTTGAGCATGACTTTACTAGCGTGTGAGATGAGTGCAATTGTGCAGTAGTTTGAGCATTCTTTGGCATTGCCTTTCTTTGGGATTGGAATGAAGACAGACCTTTGCCAGTCCTGTGGCCACTGCTGAGTTTTCCAATTTGCTGGCATATCGAGTGCAGCACTTTCACAGCATCATCTTTCAGGATATGAAATAGCTCAATTGGAATTCCATCACCTCCATTAGCTTTGTTCACAGTGATGCTTTCTAAGGCCCACTTGACTTCACATTCCAAGATGTCTGGCTCCAGGTGAGTGATCATGCCATCGTGATTATCTTGGTCGTGAAGATCTTTTTTGTACAGTTCTTCTGTGTATTCTTGCCACCTCTTAATATCTTCTGCTTCAGTTAGGTCCATACCATTTCTGCCCTTTATCGAGCCCATCTTTGCATGAAATGTTCCCTTGATATCTCTAATTTTCTTGAAGTGGTCTCTTGTTTTCCCTATTCTGTTGTTTTCCTCTATTTCTTTGCATTGATCACTGAGGAAGGCTTTCTTATGTCTTCTTGCTAGTCTTTGGAACTCTGCATTCAGATGTTTCTGTCTTTCCTTTTCTCCTTTGCTTTTCACGTCTCTTCTTTTCACAGCTATTTGTAAGGCCTCCTCAGACAGCCATTTTGCTTTTTTGCATTTCTTTTCCATGGGGATGGTGTTGGTCCCTGTCGCCTGTACAATGTCACGAACCTCCGTCCAGAGTTCATCAGGCACTCTATCTATCATATCTAGTCCCTTAAATCTATTTCTCACTTCCACTGTATAATCATAAGGGATTGGATTTAGGTCACATCTAAATAGTCTAGTGATTTTCCCTACTTTCTTCATTTTAAGTCTGAATTTGGCAATAAGGAGTTCATGATCTGAGCCACAGTCAGCTCCTGGTCTTGTTTTTGCTGACTGTATAGAGCTTCTCCATCTTTGGCTGCAAAGAATATAATCAATCTGATTTTGGTGTTGACCATCTGGTGATGTCCATGTGTAGAGTCTTCTGTTGTATTGTTGGAAGAGGGTGTTTGCTATGACCAGTGTGTTCTTTTGGCAAAACTCTATTAGCCTTTGCCCTGCTTCATTTCATGCTCCAAGGCCAAATTTGCCTGTTACTCCAGGTGTTTCTTGACTTCCTATTTTTGCATTCCAGTCCCATAATGAAAAGGACATCTTTTTTGGGTGTTAGTTCTAAAAGGTCTTGTAGGTCTTCATAGAACCATTCAACTTCGGCTTCTTCAGCATTACTGGTTGGGTCATAGGCTTGGATCACTCTAATATTGAATGGTTTGCCTTGGAAACAAACAGAAATCATTCTTTCGTTTTTAAGACTGCATCCAAGTACTGCATTTCGGACTCTTCTGTTGACCATGATGGCTACTCCATTTCTTCTGAGGGATTCCTGCCCACAGTAGTAGATATAATGGTCATCTGAGTTAAATTCACCCATTCCAGTCCATTTTAGTTCACTGATTCATAGAATGTCTACGGTCACTCTTGTCATCTCCTTTTTGACCACTTCCAATTTGCCTTGATTCATGGCTACAGGGTTTTCTTTAAGGCTGATGAAAATGTTTTGAAACTCGATTGGGGGAGTGTTTGCTCAACACTGTCAATGTGCTAAATCTAAGTTTGTGAGTGAACCACCAAATTGTATACTCTAAAATGGGGACCTATTTGCAGGAAAACAGACACATAGACATTAAGAGCAGATGTGTGGATGGAGGGGGTGGGATGAATTGGGAGACTCGTACTGACATACATACACTACCATGTGTAAAACAGATAGCTGGTGGGAACCTGTTGCATACTGCAGGGAGTTCTGTGCAGGGTGCTCTGTGGTGACCTAGATGAATGGGATGGAGGAGAGGCCAATAAGGAGGGGATATACACACACACACACACACACATACATAGCTAATGCACTGTGCTGTACAACATTGTAAAATGACTATATCCCGATAAAAAAAATATATGTAAAATATGCCCAATGTCAGCATACCATTTGCTTTTTAAATTATTTCCCCATTGGGATATATTTGATAGTTTTTGAAATGTATTCATTGAAATTTTGTAACTTTTGAGATGCTTAACTTACTATCTGTCTTGTGGTAAACTTATAGTTATTACTTCTAATTTGCAAAGGTCTAAAACTCTTGAGAGTCCCTTGGACTGCAAGGAGATCCAACCAGTCCTTTCTAGAGGAGATCAATCCTGGGTGTTCATTGGAAGGACTGATGCTAAAGCTGAAACTCCAATACTTTGGCCACCTCATGCGACGAGTTGACTCACTGGAAAAGACTCTGATGCTGGGAGGGATTGGGGGCAGGAGGAGACCGGGACGACAGAGAATGAGATGGCTGGATGGCATCACCAACTCGATGGACGTGAGTTTGAGTGAACTCTGGGAGTTGGTGATGGACAGGGAGGCCTGGCGTGCTGTTATTCATGGGGTCACAAAGAGTCGGACACGACTGAGCGACTGAACTGAACTGAATCTTGGAAGAGTTCAAAAAATTAAAATGTGTCTCAATGAATTGGTCATCTTGGATATGACCTCAGGCTATAGATTTACCACCTATAGACAATGCCTGTGGGCACCAGTGATCAGCAAGATCCTAATGAGATTGTGAATGAGTCAATAAATAGGATCTGAGCCAGATTAGCATAATATAGCAGCACAAAATATTTTCATTCAATGTTCATTATATCTCATCCTTTCTTCTGAACTCCAAACCTATATACTTAACTGCTCACTGGACACTTCCACATGAATGTCACACTAACATCTCAAACCGAACATATCAACTGTGACTTCAATATTTTTTAGCTCTCAATTTCCTTATCTCTCCAGTATACTTTATAGCAAAGTTCACAGCCCAAAGAAAAGTTCTGAAGGCTTCCTATCCCTGCTTCAGTCTCCTTCCATTAAAAAGCACTGATTCCATTTCTTTATTATTTCCCACACTTTCTCTCTTCTCTCATCCTCCTACCATATATACCCAGCTCATGCCCTCATAACTGTTTACTCAAACCGTTGCAGTTCTCTTCTAAATGATTTCTTGTATTCTTACACCAGCTGTTCAAATACAATCATCCAAAATATTGTTTCTAGGGTTAAAATCTGGCCATGTCACTCCCTGAATAAAGGTTGTCCATACTATTTGCTGATAGGCTTTGTCCAAACCTGTCTTTTACTTGGCTCTTGCATACCTCTAGATTGATTCATCAATAGTCTCCCATTTGCTTCATGTGTTCCAGCCCCAAGCTCTTGGCGCCACTGAAATGATGGTGTGGCTGTCCATGGTTCTGAATCAACTAGCATTGTCTGTTGGCATTTTCTTTTCTACTAGGATGCTGGACTCTCTTGTCCAAGTACTCCTAGAACACTAAGTTTTCTTTATTTTTATTTTCTGTATTGATGAAGTCTTTGAAATTTTTATACAATATGCCTTTTCATCTGTACATATTTTGCTTAGGCAATTCTATTTTTCTCTTCTGTTTTCAGTCTTTGGAAAATAAATTGGGGAGAAACATTTATTAATCTATGTACCTACATGCTTTAGTTGGTTTCCATAGACATTTATGGATTACTTATCAAGATACTTGTAGCACTGGATCAGGCATTGGGCAAAGGAAAGGAGGAAAGAGTCTGTACCCTCTAAGAGCTCACAATTAATGAAAGATGTAGATATACAAGTAATTAGAATGCAGTGTAAGTACAGGATGGGGTAGAGAAGGTCTACAAATGAGGTCATAGAAATCATGGTAGGGGACATGTAATAAAGTTAAGACTGTATGAAGTATTAACTATACATTGATTTTCATTCAGTCCTTAGCACAACTACACATGGTTAATATGTTTATTGTCTTCTTTTAAAATTTAGAAAATTGAAGCTCAGAGTGTGGAAATAACTTCTCCAAAGTCACACGGCTGCTACATCGTGCAGCCTGGATTTGAGCCTCGGTCTGATGACTCCACGTCCTGGTGCGCTGCAACCCAAGGGGCCACGAGGAAGCGGACACAGCTGGCAATGAAAGAACAGCTGATGGCTCTAGGTACACCAGTTCAGTTCAGTTCAGTCACTCAGTCGTGTCCGACTCTTTGCGAACCCATGAATCACAGCACGCCAGGCCTCCCTGTCCATCACCAGGTCCCGGAGTTCACTCAAACTCATGTCCACAGAGTCAGTGATGCAATCCTGCCATCTCATTCTCTGTCATCCCCTTCTCCTCTTGCCCCCAATCCCTCCCAGCATCAGAGTCTTTTCCAGTGAGTCAACTCTTCACATGAGGTGGCCAAAGTAAGGCAGTTTCAGCTTTAGCATCAGTCCTTCCAATGAACACCCAGGATTGATCTCCTTTAGAATGGACTGGTTGGATCTCCTTGCAGTCCAAGGGACTCTCAAGAGTCTTCCAGCACCATAGTTCAAAAGCATCAATTCTTCGGCAATCAGCTTTCTTCACAGTCCAACTCTCACATCCATGCATGACCACTGGAAAAACCATAGCCTTCACTAGGCGGACCTTGGTTGGCAAAGTAATGTCTCTGCTTTTTAATATACTATCTAGGTTGGTCATAACTTTCCTTCCAAGGAGTAAGCGACTTTTAATTTCATGGCTGCAATCATCATCCGCAGTGATTTTGGAGCCCAAAAAGAATAAAGTCTGACACTGTTTCCACTGTTTCCCCATCTATTTCCCATGAAGTGATGGGACCAGATGCCATGATCTTTGTTTTCTGAATGTTGAGCTTCAAGCCAACCTTTTCACTCTCCTCTTTCACTTTCATCAAGAGGCTTTTGAGTTCCTCTTCACTTTCTGCCACAAGGGTGGTGTCATCTGCATATCTGAGGTTATAGATATTTCTCCTGGCAATCTTGATTCCAGCTTGTGCTTCTTCCAGCCCAGCGTTCCTCATGATGTACTCTGCATATAAGTTAAATAAGCAGGGTGACAATATACAGCCTTGACGTACTCTTTTCCTATTTGGAACCAGTCTGTTGTTCCATGTCCAGTTCTAACTCTTACTTCCTGACCTGCATACAGGTTTCTCAAGAGGAAGGTCAGGTGGTCTGGGATTCCCATCTCTTTCAGAATTTTCCACAGTTTATTGTGATCCACACAGTCAAAGGCTTTGGCATAGTCAATAAAGCAGAAATACATGTTTTTCTGGAACTCTCTTGTTTTCTCCATGATCCAGTGGATGTTGGCAATTTGATCTCTGGTTCCTCTGCCTTTTCTAAAACCTGCTTGAACATCTAGAAGTTCAAGGTTCACATATTGCTGAAGCCTGGCTTTTAGAATTTTGAGCATGACTTTACTAGCATGTGAGATGAGTGCAATTATGCAGTAGTTTGAGCATTCTTTGGCATTGCCTTTCTTTGGGATTGGAATGAAGACAGACCTTTTCCAGTCCTGTGGCCACTGCTGAGTTTTCCAAATTTGCTGGCATATTGAGTGCAGCACTTTCACAGCATCATCTTTCAGGATATGAAATAGCTCAACTGGAATTCCATCACCTCCACTAGCTTTGTTCATAGTGATGCTTTCTAAGGCCCACTTGACTTCACATTCCAAGATGTCTGGCTCCAGGTGAGTGATCACGCCATCGTGATTATCTTGGTCGTGAGGATCTTTTTTGTACAGTTCTTCCGTGTATTCTTGCCACCTCTTAATATCTTCTGCTTCTGTTAGGTCCATACCATTTCTGTCCTTTATCGAGCCCATCTTTGCATGAAATGTTCCCTTGGTGTCTCTAATTTTCTTGAAGAGATCTCTTGTCACCAGTTGACTCCTTTCAACTCTTGCTTGCTTTTTCCCCAGGAGTAGCTAATCATGTCTAAGGATTAGATAATGAAAGCTACCAAAGGAGAGACTGGGGATCATTGGCGAATTCACTTACCCTTCAACTTCCCTGCTGGCTCAGAGGGTAAAAGCATCTGCCTGCAATGTGGATAGACCTGGGTTCAATCCCTGGGTTGGGAAGATCCCTGGAGAAGGAAATGGCAACCCACTCCAGTATTCTTGCCTGGAGAATCCCATGCTCAGAGCAGCCTGGTAGGCTATAGTCCACGGGGTCACAAAGGGTCAGACACAACTGAGCAACTTCACTTCTTCAACTTCTACTTAAGGAAAGCATGGGATCATAGAATCTTTGGCTTGGAAGTGATTTTTGGTATCAGTCAAAAATGCTACAGATTGGTGAATTTCCAAAGAGATTTTATTATTTATTCAGCATCACACTATCTTCAAATACTAAGTTTATATCTATAATCAGATTTCCTAAATCTGAGACTGTTACACTTTCTACCCCACTACATAGGTAATGCATGCAAAGATTTAGAAAAAATGGCTAAAGAGTGAGTCAAATAAAGAACAAGGGATGGATAGGGTAAAATGATGTTTTTTCTTTGTTGTTTCACATTGATCAAATTCCTGGTAATTTTTAATATTCAGAAAATTTTTTAAATAAATGAACTAAATGTAAACTGGACCAACCAATCTCATCCAATATCAAATTTCAGTTAAATTTTGGTAAAGAATATGTATTAAGTAAAAATACCATTTTCCCTCACTTTCTAATATGTGCATCATTTTAAAAAATGACTGTTTACTGAGCAGTTACCAAATGTCAGTCAATATGCTAAGTGCTTTACACTTATTATGACATTTAATTTTTTAACAATTCTAACAATTATATATGTGTGTATATATGTGTATATATATATATATGAGTTAAGCATGTTAATATGTTGTCCTCATTATGATGAGGTAAATAAAGACTGGAGAAGTTAAAAGTCACTCAAGACCAGAAGCTACGAGAGAGATAACTGGGATTTAAATTCCTTCAGTCTGACTTCGTAATCCATGAGCTTTATCACACCATACTCCCTGCTAACGTCACTTCAGTGGAGCTAAGAAAACTTGTCCTTTTTTAACCCCTCGGTCCATATAAATCAGTGTGATAAGATCAGTCTGGAAAACTGGAGGGAGGAAACTGCATCAAGGCTAACTGAAAGAGGAGAAAACCTTAGCAGAGGTGGTCTGGGGAGAGTTCAGTGTATCCTGATCACAATGCACTCCCTTTTCCTCCCAGTTCTGCCTCAAAAAGGGTCAAAGAGAGTCAGACATCCATCTCCCCCGGAAAACCTTAAATGATCCTAAGCCACATGGATTTCGCCAGGTGAAATCACTTTGACGCTACATGTGTGCCAACCCTGTGTGTGTGTTAGTTGTTCAGTCTGCCTGACTCTCTGTGACCCCATGGACTGTAGCCTGCCAGGCTTCTCTGTCCCATGGAAATCTCCAGGCAAGAATATTGGAGTGGGTAGCCATTCCCTTCTTCAGGGGATCTTCCCAACCCAAGGATCAACCTGGGTCTCCTGCATTGCAGACAGATTCTTTACTGTCTGAGCCACCAGGGAAACCCTAGTTCCATCCTTAACCATACCCTTTTCCCAGGACACTTGTGATCTCTGATGAGAAATGATTCTAGAGTCCCATTTCATGATGCCAGCTAAGGCCTGCTTATTCCTGGAACCACAGGTTTTAGGGCTGGAAAATCCTTTACTATTTCCTTGTCCTCAGACTTTCAAAACTTTTCCTCACAGAGTCCAGGGCCCAGGGGAACATCTTTGGGAAGAAGACAAGAAGGAGATGGGAGGGTTAAGGTTCCTGACTTCAACCAGGTCACCTGCTCTATTGCCCTTTGAGATAAGGATCACCATACAATGCTTAAGAGCTAGGGCACTCAAATCAGATGACCTAGGTCTGAATGAAGCCCCACCACTTACTGTCTGTGGGACTAGGGCAAGTTACCTAACCACCCTTTGTGCTTTGAACGTCTCATCTTTAATATTTAGATAATAACAGCACTTATAGAGTTGTTGAGAGGATTAAAGTTGTTCCATACAATGCACTTAGAATAATTCCTGCCATGATAAGAGCATTCAATAAATTTTAGCATTATTAGTTTGCATATTTTCCACATTGGTTTCTATGTGAAAATACTATAACTACTTTTTTATTTTTAAGAAAATAAAGGGTTGCATTGGAAAAGAGTTTTGTATGCTACCACAACAGGTTAGTGTGGAGCTGAACAGAACCTAGGCATCCTGATTTCTTCCCAAAGCTCATTCCTTTAGATCACACTGTTATCCTTGCTACCTGCATCCTCAGTGGTCATGACAAGGACCCCTGAATAATTTTATCTTTCATCATTTTCTCTATACAGTGGGTCTGGGTCAACAAGAATCCTTACACTGTTTCTGCCATTATGAATAACAAGTGAATCTTAATTCATTGAGTTTGTAGTGAGAGTGGGTAGAAGATTGCCTATATAATTCCTATTCCCTTTGCCTAAATCATCCCCCCAGATCTCGAAAGAGCTGGTTTCAGTTCAAATATCTCTGAATCCAAAAAGGCCTTCCCTAAACATTCAAACTAAAGCATCATCCTGCAGTCATGTTCTACCTCATCATTTCATTTTCTTCACTGCAATTATCTTTATCTGAAATTTTGAGATGCTTTCTTACTTATATTTTGTATGCTTTACTATAATAAGAACAAGAAAGTTATATGTTTTTATCTCTGCTATTTTCCTAGACCTTAGAACAGTATCCAATATGTAGCAGATTCTCAGTATATATTTGTTTACTGGATGAATGTATGGATAGTTGGAGGAGAGGAAGTCAGGAAAACTGAAATGAAAAGGAGGAAGGGAAGGAGGGAGGGGAGGAGGGAAGAGAGGGAGAGGGAGGGCAGATAAAATGAATGGATGGATGGATGAATAAATGAAAAGAGAATAAGGGAGATCTTTGTGTGTTATAGGGCCTGTTTTAGTTCAACTTACACTCTGAAATAGAACAGAATGGTTTCCAGGGGTCACTCAAATCACACAAAAGCCAAAGGAGAAAAGAAGACCACATAAGGAATCACAGGTGTGAAAAGTATGAATATGGACAGCCTGATTATGGTGAGAAACTCACAATGTCAGCTTATAGCTACAAGGGAGACTAAAGACTGTCTCCAGAGTTAAAAGGAAGGGTTAGGTTTTGCTGACAAAAAGTTGGGAGGAGAAAGAAGAGAAATAATCTGTGTTATTCTGTATGAAGAGCAGTGGAAGAGAAGTCAGACGACACTACCAATCATGTGGCCTTACACACTTCACCCAACATATGTGAGTCTGTCTTTTTTGTTTGTTTGTTTAAAAAACCTTTATCCATTTTTGATCAGATAAAGGACAACCTGAATGTCAACTTGTCACCTAATTGTAAATTTGAATGTACAGGATTAACTGCCCTAAAGACACTGCACCTATTGACTTTGACAACATAACTTAAAGTGGAAATCTTTCTTTTTGTTCCCTAAGGTTGCATGTTGAAAAAATAAACAGTCCCTCGGGACTTCCTGGCGGTCCAGTGGTTAACACACTGAACTTCCACTACAGGGGGCACAGGTTCAATCCCTAGTCAGGGAACTAAGATCCCACATGTTGCATGGTACACCAGCCAAAAATAAATAAAGAGTGAAGGTTATGTTTAAAATGAAAGAAAAAATAAACAATCCTTTGCATTCATCAACATTGGTACTTGGCCTAAGTTTAAGGTCAAATAGCAAAACAAGGCCAAATGCATTATAATTTGATAGCCCGTCAAGTACAAACATCACTGGAACAAAGCAAGTTCCAGGCACCAAATAAAACAAACAAAGCCAGGTTCATTAGCATTAAAAAATCACACTTAGTTGAAGGTACTATGAGTCTGTTCACTCTAATTCTCATATTGTCTTCTACATGGGAAGAGAGGGACAGAAGTTGTATGCTTCCTAGGGTTGTTGTGTGGGTATACTAAGATCATGAATACGCACTGCTTTGTGAACTCTCAAGTGCTGTGGACACAAGTATTATATCCATTATTAAGAGAGACTAGAAACATTACTGTTTAGCCTCTCTCCTTCCTTTTAGGGTTTCAGGGAGAGCACAGGATGAATCTCTGGCCTTTGGTGTGAGTCGCCAGTACTTGTCACTGACATGTGACAATCTGGCACTCCAAAATGTTTGTTTATTAATAAGATGGCATAAAAACAGGAGTATGTGTATATGTGTCAGTCACTCAGTCATGTCTGACTCTTTGTGACGTCATGGACTGTAGCCCGCCAGGCTCCTCTGTCCATGGAATTCTCCAGGCAAGAATACTAGAGTAGGTAGCCATCCCCTTTTCCAGGGAGTCTTCCTGACCCAAGGATTGAAACTGTGCCTCCTGCATTGCAGATAGATTCTTTACTGAGTCAACAAGGAAGCCCATATACAGGAGCAGTGCCCCTTTTCATGAAGGAGGCTTTGGAATGGTCCTGAGTTTGAAACTTGCTGTGCCACTTCCTAGTGGCATGACCACAGGCAAATTATTTAACCTCTTTGAGCCTGTTTTCTCAACTGTCAAAACAATGTTGCTCGTACAATTTACTGGGTTGGTACAAAAGTAATTGCAATTTTGCATTGTTGAACTTTGGCGTTTGATGTTGGAATACATTTTTAAATGTGGCTATGTTATACATCATTTTAATGCACATTTCTCACTTAATTTTTTTTGCTAATGGCTTATTACTTGCTTTTTCTTTTATATTTATTTTAGACTAGGGAAATGATGTTAGACAAAAAGCAAATTCGAGTGATTTTCTTATTTGATTTCAAAATGGGTTGTAAAGCATCGGAAACAACTTGCAACATCAACAGCGTATTTGGCTCAAAACTGCTATGAATGTACAGTGTAGTGGTGGTTCAAGATGTTTTCAAAGGAGATGAGAGCCTTGAAGATGAGGAGTATAGTGGTTGGTCATCGGAAGTTGACAATGTCAAATTGAGAACCAACCAAATTGAAACTGATCCTCTTGCAACTACAGAAGTTGCTGAAGAACTTAATGTCAACCATTCAACAGTTGTTTGGCATTTGAAGCAAACTGGAAAGGTGAAAAGGCTCAATAAGTGGGTGCATCTTGAGCTGACCACAGATCAAAAAATCACGTTGGAGTGTCATCTTCTCTTATTTTATGCAACAACTAACCGTTTCTCAATTGTTTTGTGACGTGCAATGAAAAGTGGATTTACGTGACAACCGGTGATGACTTGCTCAGTGGCTAGACAAACAAGAAGCTCCAAAGCACTTCCCCAAGTCAAACGTGCACCAAAAAAAGGTCATGGTCACCGTTTGGTGATCTGCTGCTGATCCACTACAGCTTTCTGAATCCTGGTGAGACCATTACATCCGAAAAGTATGCTCAGGAATCGATGAGATGCACTGAAAACTGCAAAACCTACAGCCGGCAATGGTCAACAGAAAGAGCCCAATTCTTCTCCATGACAACGTCTGACCACACATCACACAGCCAAAACTTCTAAAGTTGAACTGGGCTTTGAAGTTTTGCCTCATCTGCCGTATTCACCTGACCTCTTGACAATGAACGTCTTCAAGCTTCTCAAAAACTTTTTGCAGGGAAGACACTTCCACCACCAGCAGGAGGCAGAAAATGCTTTCAAAGAGTTTGTCAAATTCCAAAGCACAGATTTTTATGCTACAAGAATAAACAAAGTTATTTCTCATTGGCAAAAATGTGCTGATTGTAATGGTTCTTACTTTTGATTAATAAAGATGTGTTTGAGCCTACTTATAATGATTTAAAATTCATAGTTTGAAACTGCAATTAGGTTTACACAAACCTAATATAATAGCCAAGACATGGAACCGGAGTGTCTATCAACAGATGAATGGATAAAGATGATGTGGTGTGTGTATATAATGGAATATTCAGTTCAGTTCAGTTCAGTCGCTCAGTCGTGTCCGACTCTCTGCGACCCCATGAATCACAGCACGCCAGGCCTTCCTGTCTATCACCAACTCCCGGAGTTCACTCAAACTCACCTCCATCGAGTCGGTGATGCCATCCAGCCATCTCATTCTCTGTCATCCCCTTCTCCTCCCACCCCCAATCTTTCCCAGCATCAGAGTCTTTTCCAGTGAGTCAACTCGTCGCATGAGGTGGCCAAAGTATTGCAGTTTCAGCTTTAGCATCAGTCCTTCCAATGAACACCCAGGATTGATCTCCTTTAGAATGGACTGGTTGGATCTCCTTGCAGTCCAAGGGACTCTCAAGAGTCTTCTCCAGCACCACAGTTCAAAAGCATCAATTCTTCTGTGCTCAGCTTTCTTCACAGTCCAACTCTCACATCCATACATGACCACGGGAAAAACCATAGCCTTGACTAGACGGAACTTTGTTGGCAAAGTAATGTCTCTGCTTTTTAATATGCTATCGAGGTTGGTCATAACTTTCCTTCCAAGGAGTAAGCGTCTTTTAATTTCATGGCTGCAGTCAGCATCTGCAGTGATTTTGGAGCCCCAAAAAATAAAGTCTGACACTGTCTCCACTGTTTTTCCATCTATTTCCCATGAAGTGATGGGACCAGATGCCATGATCTTTGTTTTCTGAATGTTGAGCTTCAAGCCAACCTTTTCACTCTCCTCTTTCACTTTCATCAAGAGGCTTTTGAGTTCCTCTTCATATTACTCAGCCATAAAAAGAATGAAATAATGTCATTTGCAGCAACATGGATGGACCTAGAGACGATCATACACAGTGAAGTAAGTCAAAGACAAATATCATATGGTGTCACTTATATGGGGAGTATAGAAAGATGATGCAAATGAATTTATTCACAAAACAGAAACAGACTCATAGACATAGAAAACACATTTGTGGTTACCAAAGGGGAAAGGGGGGAGGGATAAAGTAGCAGATTGGGATTAACAGGTATACAACTATTTATAAAATAGATAACCCACAAGGACTTACTGTACAGCACAAGGAATTATACTCACTATCTTGTAATAACCTATAGTGGAAACGAATCTGAAAAGAATATATATGTAACTGAATCATTTTGTGGTACACCTGAAGCTAAGACAACATTGTAAAATCAACTATACTTCAATTAAAAAAGATCTATAGAATAAAACGAATGTAGGCAAAAATAATGATGCTGCTCAGTTCATAAAGTTATTGCAAGGGTTAATTAATTGATATTAAAGAAGGGGGCTCCTGAGCACACAGTAGGTGATATAAAGAAAGTATCTGTGGTGATAAACATGAAGATCATCAGGCATAAGAGATAAAAGTAATGAAAGATGACACTGGTGTCCCAGTGGGGTGGAGAAGAACAGGATGGATTCCAGACAATCACATCATCTCTGCACATCATCTGACATCAGCCCTGCTCCAGGAACATAATCAGTGTAAGTGAATTTCCTGCCTGTTGGGAGCACAGTGTGAGCCTCAGATGAGAGGCTGGTTCACATGGACAACGGAGAACGAGAGGCCTCAGACCTGAGCTGTCTCTGCCGCTACTCCCTGCCTCAGTCTTCTCCTCCATAAAATGGGAAAGGAGAACAGGTAATCAAAAAGGCCCTTCTGAATGTAAAAATCTCTTGTCTCCAGAGGAAAAATGATGCCAACCTGAGGTGAGTGGATGGAAAAGGGAGACTTTTCTCTTTTCTTGGCAGATGAAATGTGTGTGTTGGTTGCAGTCATGCTGAGAGATTAATTAACATCACTGAGCCTGTTTTCTCATCTGTAACCGGGAACGTTAATACCTATCTCGATGGATGGTTACATGGGTAAAATGAGGTGATGTGTGTTGGGCACAACGTAGGCTGTCATCAAACTCTCAGTATATTCTCATTCTCAACCACCCCCTCACCATCCTTCCCCAGGCAGGCTGGAGCTCTTAACCTTTCCCTTATACTACTGCTGTGACTGGCTTCTAAGGGACTCCCTGTCTGGCATCCAACAGATACATTTGCTCATCAATGAATGAAAAGGTAAACAATCCCATTCGGTCCCTTCAATCCCCCTTCCACGGGCTGTCAGGATTATCCTCAGTGGCACAGCTCTCATCTCCTTACTACCCTGCCCAAAAGACATCTGTGGCTCTTTCCCCATCACCCTAAAACAAGGACCATAGTGCTTGGCCTATCTTTGTTGTTGCTGTTCAGTTGCCAAGTCATGTCCAACTCTTTGTGACCCCATGGACAGCAGTGTGCCAGGCTTCCCTGTTCATCACTATCTCCCAGAGTTTGCTCAAATTCACGTCCATTGTGTGGATGATGCCATCCAACCATCTCATCTGTCGCCCACTTCTCCTCCTGCCCTCAATCTTTCCCAACATCAGGGACTTTTCCAATGAATTGGCTTTTCACATCAGGTGGCCAAACTATTGGAGCTGCAGCTTCAGCAGGTGTCCTTCCAATGTATATTCAGGTTGATTTCCTTTAGGATTGACTGGTTTGATCTCCTTGCTGTCCAAGGGAATCTCTGAGTACTGTTAATAGCTACTTGAAACAACCCATTTCCCAGCCAAACCAAATTCAGCTGCAGGTTCCTGCTTTCTCCCCATTCCCATGCCACCTATAACACCAGCAAAGCAAAAGAATTATGTCTGTTTCGGATACTGAAAGCCACATAGGGATATTTCACTCTGATACAGTCCAAATCAGAATTTGCTGCATCAAAGTGGGAGAATTTCTGCCTTGTTTTTCTCATGAAAACAGTACTCCCTCAGTAATGAATTCAGCAGGGGCTCTTCCTGTCCCTAGTCTTGGGGGTTCCCCTAACAGAACAATGCTTACTTTCCTCCATTTCTCCTCCTCTAATGGGGGCTGTCAAGAACCCTCCTCCCAGCATCCCGGGAAGAATGCATAAATCCAACTGGAAGCTTTGCATGGCTGTCACATTTTCTTTCTAATCAGCAGCCCCTTCCCCCCCACCTCCGTTTTCCACCAGGGAGCAGAGTTACTCCAATCTCCCTCCTAAGCTCTCCCCAAGCTTAAGAGGACCTCTGGCCTCCCTTCCCCATCCTCCCCCAATCCCAGGAGGTTGCAGCCCCTCATTATCCAAGGAGGCTCCCCCTTGGAGGTTCATTTCATTTATCAGTTCTGAGCTTTACCCCTGACTTGAGCCTTCCTTGGGTCACGCTCTGCCCTCCTCCCTCCCCTTCCTGGGTCAATTCCATAGATTTTTGCTGCTGCCAAGAGCAGCTGATAGGGAGCTGGGGAGGGGCACTGGGAGAGACTGGCTGTCTCAGCTCTGACTGAGACACGGAGGAAGAATGAGACTTTCAACAACTGCAGCTCAGTGATGGGAAAGTGATGGGGCCCCAGCACCATCACTCAGACCCTCCTTTAAGCCCTCTGCGCTTGCCAGGTGAAACGGAAAACATTTTGATTAGGCCTAACTCGATGATAAATACAGGAGTCCGGCCCATGCAGACTCTAAATCCATTTCCTGCTGCAGATGAATGGGCAGGCGGCCTGCAACCTGATCACAATTTTCCTTGGCCAGAGCGGAAATGAAGGCCCCCGTGCCATCACCCACTGAACTCAAAATAGCTGTTTATTCAGCTTTTATAAGAGCTTCCTATCCTCCACACAGGACCCCCATATGGCAGTTTTAATAGCAATGTATGCTGGTGCTTGTTATTTCATGGTATTGTGTAATCAGAGCTTAAAAAAAAAGATTTTTAAGGCCATTCAGTCTATTTGCTTTTGTTTTAAAGCCCTGAAACCAGTTTTGCAAATAATATCTTACATCATATCTCCACACAGGAAATAGACAAAAATGGAGCTTCTCTGAATAATATTCTTCAGAAACTTGCGATTCCAGGGATTTCTCTGGTGGTCCAGTGGCTGATTCCATGTTCCCAAGGCAGGATTCACAGGTTCGATCCCTGGTCAGAGAACTAGATCCCATATGCCCAACTAAGAATTCACATGATGCAACTCAAGGTCCTACACGCCACAACAAAGATGGAAGATCCTGCATGCTGCAACTAACACCCAGTGCAGCCAAATACATCCATATATACCTAACAATCATAGAGTGTGAAGTGTAAAATTGTAAAAAAAGAAAAGAAAAAGACCTGGGTTCCAGAGACAGTCTTTTGAAATACAATGATTCTTCCAATCATCAAGCATAGGTAGGCATCTGTTCTACCATATCCTGGCATGCAACCACTAGCTTGATTATCTCTAGTGATGAGAAGCTTATTGGGTTAAAAATAATAACATTCCTGTCCTAGAACCTCTTACTAATGAATTGTGTGACAGTGAAAGTGAAGTTGCTCAGTCGTGTCCGGCTCTTTGCGACCCTATGGACTGTAGCCCACCAGGCTCCTCCATCTATGGGATTTCCCAGGTAAGAATACTGGAGTAGGGTGACATTTTCTTCTCCAGGGAATCTTCCTGACCCAGAGATCGAACTCAGGTCTCCTGAATTGCAGGCAGACTCTTTACCCTCTGAGGCACCAGGGAATCCTGACTGTGGGCAAGTCATTTAACCTCACTAGACCTCAAGCATCCTCAGGTAAACATAAGGGAAAACAAGAACAACTGCCTGTTAAAAGGAAACAATGAAAATCACGTGTGGAAACATTTGAAACTCCAGAGTTCAGCAGGCATACTGGTGGAGCAGAGGGCCATCCATAAGGGAAAGGACTAAACTTGGAGTTGGATCTCAATTCACACCTGAGTCTACTGCCTATTAACTGTTTGACTTTGGGCAACTTACCTAACCTCTCTGTGCTTCAAAAATCATCTATTTCAACAAATGGTTCTTGGAGTTGTCTGAAGATCAAATATGTGAACAGTGTGAAAGTGAAATTCGCTCAGTCGTGTCTGACTTTTTGTGACCCCATGGACAGTCCATGGAATTCTCCATGCCAGAATGCTGAAGTAGGTAGCCTTTTCCTTCTCCAGGGGATCTTCCCAACCCAGGGATCGAACCCAAGTCTCCTGCATTGCAGGTGGATTCTTTGCCAGCTTAGCCACAGGGGAAGCCCAAAAATACTGAAATGGGTAGCCTATCCCTTCTTCTTTGCCAACAAAGGTCCATCTAGTCAAGGCTATGGTTTTTCCCGTGGTCACGTATGGATGTGAGAGTTGGACTGTGAAGAAAGCTGATCGCTGAAGAATTGATGCTTTTGAACTGTGGTGTTGGAGAAGACTCTTGAGAGTCCCTTGGACTGCAAGGAGATCCAACCAGTCCCTTCTAAAGGAGATCAATCCTGGGTGTTCATTGGAAGGACTGATGCTAAAGCTGAAACTCCAATACTTTGGCTACCTCATGCGAAGAGTTGACTCATTGGAAAAGACCCTGATGCTGGGAAAGATTGAGGGCAGTAGGAGAAGGGGATGACAGAGGATGAGATGGCTGGACAGCATCACCAACTTGATAGACATGAGTTTGGGTGGACTCCAGGAGTTGGTGATGGACAGGGAAGCCCGGCGTGCTGCGATTCATGGGTCGCAGAGAGTCGGACACGACTGAGCGACTGAACTGAACTGAACTGATCCCTTCTTCAGTGGATCTTCCTCACCTAGGAATTGAACCGGGGTCTCCTGCATTGCAGGTGGATTCTTTGCCAAGTGAGCTATCAGAGAAGCCCAAATATGTAATAGAGATGCATTTTCTAAAACACAGGGGATGGTGATGATTGCTATGAATAGGCTGCACGTAGGAAGCCAGTCTCAGCCATTTTTACCTTGGTGGGCAGTAGACAGTTACCACACTCTGACCAAAAACATTCTGAACCAGCTGGTAAGGACAGTCCTCTGAGGTTCAACCCAGTGTCCTGGAGTACAGTAATTGTGTCACAAGGGGGAGGAGGCTAACTATTTTTACACCAGACTATTGAGGTCTTGTGAGGTTAGTGACTTGCCCATTGTCACATAGATCATTAGTAAGAGGTTCTAGGATAGGAATGTTATTTGTAAGACAATCCAATGAGCTTCTTATCATTTAGTTCAGTTCAGTTCAGTCGCTCAGTCGTGTCCGACTCTTTGCGACCCCATGAATCACAGCACGCCAGGCCTCCCTGTCCATCACCAGCTCCCGGAGTTCACTCAAACTCACCTCCTTCGAGTCGGTGATGCCATCCAGCCATCTCATTCTCTGTAGTCCCCGTCTCCTCCTGCCCCCAATCCCTCCCAGCATCAGAGTCTTTTCCAGTGAGTCAACTCGTCACATGAGGTGGCCAAAGTATTGGAGCTACAGCTTTAACATCAGTCCTTCCAATGAACACCCAGGACTGATCTCCTTTAGAATGGACTGGTTGGATCTCCTTGCAGTCCAAGGGACTCTCAAGAGTCTTCTCCAACACCACAGTTCAAAAGCATCAATTCTTCGGCGATCAGTTTTCTTCACAGTCCAACTCTCACATCCATACATGACCACGGGAAAAACCATAGCCTTAACTAGACAGACCTTTGTTGGCAAAGTAATGTCTCTGCTTTTTAATATACTATCTGGGTTGGTCATAACTTTCCTTCCAAGGAGTAAGCATCTTTTCATTTCATGGCTGCAATCAGCATCCATAGTGATTTTGGAGCCCAAAAAAATAAAGTCTGACACTGTTTCCACTGTTTCTCCATCTATTTGCCATGAAGTGATGGGACCAGATGCTATGATCTTTGTTTTCTGAATGTTGAGCTTTAAGCCAACCTTTTTACTCTCCTCTTTCAGTTTCATCAAGAGGCTTTTGAGTTCCTCTTCACTTTCTGCCATAAGGGCAGTGTCATCTGCATATCTGAGGTTATAGATATTTCTCCCGCCAGTCTTGATTCCAGCTTGTGCTTCTTCCAGCCCAGCGTTCCTCATGATGTACTCTGCATATAAGTTAAATAAGCAAGGTGACAATATACAACCTTGATGTACTCTCTTTCCTATTTGGAACCAGTCTGTTGTTCCATGTCCAGTTCTGACTGTCGCTTCCTGACCTGCATACAGGTTTCTCAAGAGGCAGGTCAGGTGGTCTGGGATTCCCATCTCTTCAGAATTTTCGACAGTTTATTGTGATCCACACAGTCAAAGGCTTTGGCATAGTCAATGAAGCAGAAATAGATGTTTTTCTAGAACTCTCTTGGTTTTTCCATGATCCAGCAGATGTCAGCAATTTGATCTCTGGTTCCTCTGCCTTTTCTAAAACCAGCTTGAACACCTGGAAGTTCACAGTTCACATGTTGCTGAAGCCTGGCTTGGAGAATTTTGAGCATGACTTTACTAGCATGTGAGATGAGTGCAATTGTGCGGTAGTTTGAGCATTCTTTGGCATTGCCTTTCTTTGGGATTGGAATGAAAACTGACCTTTTCCAGTCCTGTGGCCACTGCTGAGTTTTCCAAATTTGCTGGCATATTGCGTACAGCACTTTCACAGCATCATCTTATCATCAGTTCAGTTCAGTTCAGTCGCTCAGTGGTGTCTGACTCTTTGCAACCCCATGAATCACAGCACACCAGGCCTTCCTGTCCATTACCAACTCTTATCATCAGAGCTCATCAAACTGGTGGTTGCTTGGCAGGATATGGTAGACATGATGTCTACATATGCTTGATGATTGGGAAGAATCACTGTATTTTAAAGGGTTTCTCTGCTTTTCTACCACCCCATCCTACCTATAACCTTCTGGAGAAGTTGTTATTTATTCAGAGAAGCTCCATTTGTATCTATTTCCTGTACTGAGATATTATGTAAGGTGTTATTTGAAAGAAAAAAAAAAACCTTTGTGTACAATGCTAGATGCTTAATATGATGGAAATCATTTAACTCCTGTTTGCTCTCAGCAACAGTTCTCACCCTTCTCCAATCCACTGTCTGCCACAGGGAGGCTAACCCTCACCAACTTCAAGTCCAAGGCTCATTGCCAAAAGGCAAGGTTTAGATAGTTGGAGGCAATGGGGGAAGACTGGAGGAAGAGAGGAAAAGAGAAGTCTAGAGCATTTCTCACCTCACCCTCTTTGCTTCAGGAAGAGTCTTGGCTGTAGCCCCCAAGTAAGCCTTTTAAACCATGATCTGCGTTCCTGCCAGGCAGTCTCTTTAGTACCTCCTGCTCCTGACTGCCTGCCCCAGGAACGGCAGCTTGCCAGGTCCTGGCTAACATTGGGCTCTGAAACCAGGGCTCTACACACTGCCTTTAGTCCAGTGGCTTCCTACCCTTTCAAATCCTGGAATTACCTCATCTTCCCCAGCTTCTACCAACCCACTACAAACATATTAAATTTTATCTATGGAACCACCCAATTATGAGTTCTATTTCCTATAAAACCCTGACAAGTACACCCTCTAACAGCTCTACAAGGTTATTATTTTTCCCTGTTTACCTTTGAATGAAATGAGTTTCAAAGAAGTTAAGTAATGTACTGAAGATTACAAAGTAGAGTGGTTGAACTGAATTCAAACTCAGTCTATGAGACTTCCAAGGAAATCTATGTTCTTTCCACCAAATCAAAGCCTTCTCCTGAGATTAGTTAAATCACATGAGGCTAGAAGTCTCTCAATACTGGAGAAATCCTTGTTAAGAATTAAAAAAAAAAGTCCTCCTGAATTTGTTTCAGGTTTTCATTTTTTTGGTATTGACAGCAGATGTTCTATTGTTTGAGGCTCAAATTTGTTATTTAAAAACACAGTGATATAATAAAAAGAAAATGGAAGATTAAGTGGGCTTCAAATTGAAGATCTTGGCTCTCCCCTAACTTGGCTATGAGACCTCAGGTAAAACCCTTCTCCTATTGAGGCCTCAGTTTCCCTATCTTTAAATTTAGGTCTTTGGACTCAATTATCCAACTGTGATTCTGTGAGTCTAATGGTGTGGTTATACAGTGGTTTTTGTTTCACACTACAATGAAACTTTACACATGTTGGAACATTTTTGGGCACATGAAACCCTCAATTAAAGTGAATAAATGAAGTCTTTGGCATGCCACTCTTAGAAGGTTTTCAGACCCTGAACTAGAATGAACAAAGGAAGACTTGGCAGGAAACTTCAGAAAGGTGTCTAACCTTGATTTAGATCATCAAGATGTAGTTACAGAGATTGGACTGCTTGGCTGGCTGCAGCTCATCTGGGGAAGTTTTATGGAAAAGTGAGTTCAGAAGAGGGTTCTGAGTGAGAAGAGAATCTGGTTCACACTCCACAGGCATCTTTACTTCCAAGGGGGGACCTTGTACCCCACCTGCAGTACAAGCCCACTCAAGTCTTTAGAAACTTAAATTGTTCCTACTCAGGGGAAGTTTGTGAGTCCAGGATCTTAGTGGCACATAACATGAGGATGCTGACTATGCCAGAACCTTGGTCTTGGTTTGAGTATCTGAGCTCATTAGCCTGAATCCCTGCTTTTCTGTTAGTTCCATGAAGTGATACCTAGTGCCTTAGAATCATATTCCTGAATCCCTGCAAGCCTCAGGGGCCTGAGGAAGTGCCTTTGAGAAAAGTGTTGTCAATATCAATTGTCAGCAGTAACTATCCAAGACCAGTCCAAAGTGAAGTTCTCTAGCTCAACATCTGGACCGGACTACTTCAAGGGAACAGGTATACTTTTAAAGAAAGGTTCTCACACCTTACACTTAAGCACGGTTCTTGCACAAGCCTAGATATAATCATGGCCCCAACCTTCAAAGAGTCAAATATAAGAAACAACTGAGAAAGTTCAAAGGTAGGTCATAGGATAAAATAGCTCTTGGCCTTCTCATTCATCTGTAACAACTCTGAAAGCAGGGGCCACACTAGAAAAAGGGACCACACTAAAAAGCAAGAGAACTTTAACCAGAATGCTCATAATGTGGAACACAGTACAAGGCAGAAAGGTCGACTGTGATCTTCTTGGGAAGGAGTGGGGCTGCTGAGATCCATAAAGGGACCACTAGAGTCTTTCTGGATGACCGCTTCTAAAGAGGGTGAATCTAGGTAACTTCAGGGCTGTTCCTGGACATGGGTACATGTGTGAGGAAGCCAGGAGGGAGGGCTTGCAAGTTCAGGGCCAGAGGGAAACTGTTAAATTGTTCAGAAAAATGAGGAGCAACTGGCCACACCCATCACTGGTTCTCTTTCTTTGTTCCTTCACCTTGTAGCACCAGCCTCTCCTTTAAATCCATTCATGTGAAGGGATGCCTTACTGTTGGCCTGTCCAGGGCACCCACTGACCCCAGACAAGTCTCAGTTTGCCCTGATGCACAGGATTACTGTGATAGCACATGGAAGGCATGTCCTCCAGTGGACACATGTGAGAAGCACTGCTTTCCTCTTAGGAAACTTTCATTTTTCCTTTTGTGCCCAGAAACCTCCGAATTCATCTGTGCTGGAAAAAGGTGATCCATGTGTACATGCTGATATCTTCATCCAAGTGCCATACTTGAAATTAAGCCTGTAATCCGTCCCTATTAGCAATAGTAATAAATGGTTATTGAAGATTAAAAAATGCTGATGAAGAAATAGAATTAGTTACACAACCGTGTGCTCAAACTCTGAGTAGACAGACATCAGGGTGTATCTAACATTTGTAGACAAAGGAACCGCCACTTAGGGATGAACAAGTAGAGTCAGCACTTAGAGATTTGATCAAGGGCAGCAGCTAATGCATGCCAGTTCTAGCTCTCCAAACTCTGCTCTTTCTACCTAATTCTAGCACAGTAATAAGAGATTACCAGAAAAAAAAAATGAGTTTGATGGAGACTGACACGTTACCCAACTCCAAGAGGCACCATCACATTGTAGCCTAGTAAACACCAATGTCTGGAGTTACACTATGCTGCAACACTGGTTCTATCCTAGGAAACTCAGACAACTCTTTTTCCAAAGGTCCTTTTCTTCATTCATGCCCACTTCATGAATTCCATGTTTTGAAATATTTAGTTTCTCAAATAAACTTCATTTTTAGGATATAAAGAAAACATATTACCATTGTTATAATGATTCAAAACAGAATAAAACATCTATTGAGGTCTTGATCACTAGGAAATAACCAAAGTTATACTTTCAAATTGATTTCCTTCCAAGCAAAGATCTGACATTTGAGTTAGCAAGTGAAACCTCAAAACAGGTAAACATTCCTTCCCTTAAACCTCTTGACATACTAAAAATAATTAGAGTACCCCACTGCTACATTCATACTAGTTCTGTCACAGACTCTAGTCATCTGTAAGATTCTGCTTTAGGAACTCTGCTGCTGCTGCTGCTGAGTCACTTCAGTCGTGTCCGACTCTGTATGACCCCATAGACGGAAGCCCACCAGGCTCCTCCGTCCCTGGGATTCTCCAGGCAAGAACACTGGAGTGGGTTGCCATTTCCTTCTCCAATGTGTGAAAGTGAAAAGTGAAAGTGAAGTCACTCAGTCGTGTCCGACCCTTAGCGACCCCACGGACTGCAGCCTACCAGGCTCCTCCATCCATGGGATTTTCTAGGCAAGAGTACTGGAGTGGCTTGCCATTGCCTTCTCCGTTAGGAACCCTAGACTTCACTATACCAAAATAACAAGCCTGGTCAATTGTTCATTGAGTTGGAAATTAGTGGATGGGGAAAACAAAACAAACTTAAAGCCTTTGTAGAATATACCACAAAACACACACACACACACAGAGATTTCTCCTATTTCAATTACGTTTGTTAACATAGGTAGCAGAGAAGGAAATGGCAAGCCACTCCAGTACTATTGCCTAGAAAATCCCATGGATGGAGGAGCCTGGTAGGCTGCAGTCCGTGGGGTCGCTAAGGGTCAGACACGACTGAGCGACTTCACTTTCACTTTTCACTTTCATGCATTGGAGAAGGAACTGGCAACCCACTCCAGTGTTCTTGCCTGGAGAATCCCAGGTAAGGGGGAGCCTGGTGGGCTTCTGTCTATGGGGTCACACAGAGTCGGACACGACTGAAGTGACTTAGCAGCAGCAGCAGCAGCAACATAGGTAGACTAGAATGACAAGTAAGAAAATACCAACAATTCTACTTTGTTAGTCAAAAAGAAAGAAGGGATGGGAATGGGAATTATAATGCATGTTTTTATCTACTGTGTGCCAGGAACTATAGTCATTGCAAGTGTTCCCTGTGTTTAATGAAAAAAGGAAACTGAATTCTTCTGAGCTAAATAAACTGCCACATATCTAGTAAGCAATAAAAACCAGGATTTGAATTCAAGATTTCCTGACTTGAAGTCAAGGTATTTTTCCTTCATTATGCCATTTTATCTCCTGAAGAGAAAAACAAGTCAGCAGACTATTATCAAGCTCTTGCTTTGTGTCAGGCATTCATTTCCACTCATTTCAACAAACACTTATTGAGCCTCTAGTAGGTGCCAGACGCTGTACCTGTTATCTGGTGGCTCATGGTCTAATGGGAGAGACAAGCAAGCAGCTCATGAGGAGACTGATACAAACTCAGTGGGAATAAATGGGTGTCAGAGTGCAGACAAGGGACCTTTCTTATTTCCGTTTTTCCCTTTCCTTTTCTGAATGCGGTTATCTCAGTGCTCCCAGGTTTAAGAAAGATGGTCAAGGCATCAGTCCTATTTCACATGCAGCCAAAGGATGACACTTGAGACTGATACAAGCAGAGATCCCTCTTCTTGTAACATATTATAAAACATGGAGCATGTAAACCTGCCCCATCAAGGGAGCCAGTGTAATTGGCGCACCTTCTCTTGTAGCATTTAAGGTGTTATCTCTATAAATACAGTGCATTTTGCTTTAATAAAAAATGAATTTTCCAGAACAGTGACAGTATTGACCTTACATATTATCCAAATAGAAATTGTAATGAAACAAGTCGAACAGTGAGTAGTTATAATAGATATGCAAATATTGGTCTTTTCTTAAAGGTCTTCCGGCCTACTCACACGTGTCTCTCATGTCTGAGAGGGCAGATTCAGCCTGCCTTTATAATCTAGGAGGGCACAGAGGAGGAGGGAGAAAGAGAGAGGAGGGGATGCTTGTCAGACCATCATGGACAGCAGAGCCAGGAAGATTGTGCTCCGTTCCACAGCTTCACAAACAGGTTTTGGGCACTTCCCTGGAGGTCTACAGGTTAAGACTCTGAGATTCCACTGCAGGAGGGGTGGGGGTTCGATCCCTGGGCAGAGAGCTAAGATCTCAAATGCTTTGCAACCAAAAAAATAAATAAATAGAAGAAAATTTCTTGAACTGAGTATAAATGGAAATGCGACAAATCAACTTGAAAAATTTTTCAAAGAAACAGATGTTAGGATAACTGCTCTCATATGTACTACCTCATTTGACCCGCACGACAACCTGTGACATAGGAATAGATGTTGCTATTTTATGGGTGAGAAGACCAAAGCTCAGAAAAACGTGTTATTTGCCCAAATTCATACAACCGGGGAATAGCATCATTGCAATGTGCATCCTAACCTCCCTACCCTCAATTAGTTGATTTTTCATCTAAAAACTCACCTGGGCAAAGCCTGGCTATAATAATCAAACTGAATCAATAAATTCATTTCCTCATTAACTGCATGGATAGTTACTGAATGTCTCCTATATGCCAGCTCCTTTCCTAGGTGTGATAAAAAATTATGAAATAAAAATTGGTTTATGGGGCTTCCCTGGTGGTCCAGTGGTTAAGAAGCTGCCTGCCAATGCAGGGGACACAGTTTTGATCCCTGGTTCAGGAAGATCCCACATGCCACAGGGCAACTAAGCCCATGCCTCACAACTACTGAGATTGTGCTCGATAGCCTGAGCGCTGCAGCTACTGAAGCCTGCAATCCCTCAAGTTTGTGTTCCATGACAAGAGAAGCCACCACAATAAGAAGCCTGCACATTGCAACTAGAGAGTAGCCCCTGCTCACCGAGAAAGCCTGGATGCAGCAATGAAGACCTAGCATAGCCAAAAGTGAAAATAAATATTTTTAAGTGGTTTATTTGAGAAACTAAATATTTAATAATAAATAAGAAGTGGTTTCTGATCTAAAGTGTTCCCAGGTTGTCAGATTTCATACAGACTTCAAAGAAACTTTAAAAGGAAAAAGAGAAGCAAATGTACAACTCAGTTTTCCTTAATACAATCCCTTTAAGAGCCTTTAGACAAACTCATCAGCCAGTCTCCACCTGAAAAGTGGAACAGTTCAATTTCAGATTTACTATACAGTGGTAAACATGAATGAGAAGTTTATATGGTTCAATCCTTAATTATCTCTAGGTGGAGTGGATACTTTGTAGGCTATCAGTGGAAATTTGCAGCTTGTTTATTGACCTGATTGAACTTGATGGAATGCAACCAAGGAAGAGTTTTATTTTTCTCCCATCACTCTTTCCCCTCAAGCTCAGATGAATCTACCCCTTAATAACTGTCCTACAGACCTCTGATTTTTCTGGTCACTTTCACAAATTAAAATGTCCAGACAGGTTTGGATCAGTTTTCTCACTCCAACTTGATGCTCACTTCTTCCTCTCACTCCTGACCTAGCAGGCCTGGGTATGAGGAACTTGTGGGTGAAGAGAAGGCTTGTATGGTCTCTAGCCACCTCCACTTCCCCCTATTCCTCCTCTGGGCTGGTGGGTACAGTATAGTATAAGAATCTCTTCAGTTCAGTTCAGTTCAGAATCTCTTACCTAGGGCTATTTCCCTCTTTTTTTCTTGACTAACTCTAGGTCGCCATTCATTTCCTCTGTGTTGTATAAAACCAAGTGATGTTTCCATCGTTGTTGTTTAGTTGCTAAGTTGTGTCCAATTCTTTTGCAATACCATGAACTGTAGCCTGCCAGGCTCCTCCATCCATGGAATTTCCCAAGCAAGAATACTGGAGTGGGTTGTCATTTCCTTCTCCAAAGGATCTTTCCAACCTAGATTTCGAAGCCATGTCTCTTGCATGGGTGGGTGGATTCTTTTACCACTGAGCCGCCAGGGGAGCCTGATTCTACCTTAGGCAAATGCAGAGTCTTAAGAGCACCCTGCTTAGAAAGCCAGTCCACTGTAGTAATAAACTGCATAACCAGAAATGAGATCCCAATCTCCCCTCTTGAAAGCACCCCAATCTCTGTAATACTTCTCTTAGAAATTTCCTCTCTTAGCTAGAGGGAATAGCCTCAAGAGAGGGAAAGAAAAGACCACAGTATTCCTCCCAAGCCGGCAACTTCTCTCCTCTTCAGTCTTTTATTAATGCAAGGTTCATAGAAATAGATGGAAATGAAAACTGGGATAAACATTGAGGTTTCCAAGGTCCTCAAAGTAGTGTCTGACCTTATTCACTTGGCACTTGATTCCCTTTGACATGAACTTTGGGTTCTCATTGCCAATCCTGGGCAACCAGCAAAGTTCCTATTCAATAATCTACAAGTATAATGATAGTACTAGTCTATACATTATCTAAAATCTGCAGGAGCCTTGCTTGTTTGTGTGTCATAACACCACAGCTAGTATAGGACACTCAAGATCTTTTTAAAAGCAGCTTACATTCAAAGGGAGAAATATAAAAATACACTTATGTGCATGTAACAACAAACATTACAAAATCAGTGATGAGTACTATGCAGGTGATCATCACGGGAAGTAACTGAAGCAAATTTACATTACATGATCAAGAAAGGTTGTTCTAAAGAGATGACATTTGTGCTGTGGTTTGAGTTAACAGAACTAGTATGGTAAGATCAAGAAGAAACATTCAAGATAGTGACAATGGCTCATACAGAAGCCCTAAGATGAGGCTCTGTGGGTGGAGCCCAGTAGGAGAGAGGGCAAAGATAGAAGTTTGGGTCAGAGATGTAGCTAGGCCACAGATCTCCTGGGAATTTTTCACTGAAGTAATGATTTCTTTTCATTATATTCTAGATGAGATAGGAACCCACTGGAAGAGTTTAAGCAGTGAA
Source organism: Moschus berezovskii (assembly GCF_049115385.1). Lineage (NCBI taxonomy): Eukaryota > Metazoa > Chordata > Mammalia > Artiodactyla > Moschidae > Moschus > Moschus berezovskii. The sequence continues at coordinate 33,492,647 of NC_142463.1, forward strand.
GTGATGAGATAAAGGTTGGATTTCTTTAGTGGCAAATTTCTTTTGGCAAACGGGGATAAAATGGAAGGGAATAGTAATTCAAATCAAAAATGGGTGTTTGGGCTAGGTCTACAGAAGTGAGAATAGAGAAATGAGAGGGTTGAACAGAATAATGCATCAGACTAGCTGGTAAACTGGACTTGGAGATGAGGAAAGGAGAGAAATGAAAAGTAACACGCACATTTGGGGCTTGAGGATCTTTGTGGGGGGGCAGCGACATTTCTGGAGAAGAGGAAAAATAGAGAAGTAGTTCTGAGGTTCAAGAGCTGTCTTTTAGTCCTATAAAGTTTGACATGACTCCATGTCAGCTTTTAAGGAAAAGGGTCCAGTAGGCAGTAGGCATTCAGAGATGTGAATCTGACGTTCCTGAGAGCAGCAGGGTTACATAAACATGTTTAGAAGTCTCCAGCAAACACATACTGAAAGGTGAAGAGTAGATGTGTTCATGGGCATTTAAATCTTGTTAAAATGCAGATTCTGATTTCGTGGGTCTGGGGTAGGGCCTGACAGTGTAGGTATCTAAGAAGCTCCGAGGTGATGCAGGTGCAGAGCTCATTTTGAGCAGCCTGAGTCTAGAGAGGATGAGCAGAGGGAGAAGGTAGACCTCTGAAGTCCAACATCCACATCAGGTGAACAGGGAATCAGGAAAGGAGGTGTCCCTCTCCCCCTCCCCTCAGTTCTTTCCATCCTCCCTCCCCACCTCTACCCAGAAACATTTATGAGACCAGTTAGGTGTCAGGAGCTGTGTTCAACAGTTTATGTTCCTCTATCAACTGACGGCTGCCAAACCTTAATTCAGTCTTTCGCTCTGCAGGTAAATTTCCCATCCCCTGCTGCTCAAACCTTTCTGCTGAACTCAGAGGCTCTGTTTACCTGTTTCCAGAAATATCCAGATTAGAAATTTAAGAATGTAAACACCTGTTTGAAAGGATCGCCTCAGGAGCCTTAACTATCTCTGGGTAGATGAGGCAGGGGAACAGGAAAATGCGGGGTTAGAAAGATTAGGCTAAGCTTGACCTTGGGGAAGAGAACAGCTGGGGATTTAGAATTTCAGCCCTCATCCAAATGCAGCCAAGTGTGGCATTTCTCCTTCTAATTTCAGGAAAGACGATAAAGACAGTTCCCTACAAAGTCAGGCTGGTGCTCCATCAAAACCAATACTGATTATGCCTGACAAAGAAACAAGAAAAGAAAGAAGCATAACAAGGAAAAAACCCACCACCAACATCTAGTTAAGGGAAAACTCAGACTGAACATGACTCATCTGAAAACAAACAAGTCAATTAACCAAGGATCTCGCTAAAGCAACCCAGTCCCCACTTCAGTCCAGCTACTAAATTGCTTCTTGCTTACTTCTCGGCTCAAAGACAGAAAGGAAACAGAAGGTGGGGATGCAGACTGGATTTATGCATGAAGAAAAAGATGGTGATAAAAGACAGGACTTTGAAAAGCAATCAGAGCTGCCAGCCTCCCAACAGAGAACTGTTTAAAATAGCACACCATCAAATAAGAACTGCATGTGTACCAGTCAAATCCTGAGATCCCTTTCGGACATGCTTTCCAGAATTCCAGAATAATATGACAAGTCTCCTTGTCTTTTTTCTTTTCTTTTCTTCTCTCTCTCTTACACACACACACACACACACACACACACACACACACTGTGTATACACACACAATCAAAGGATGTTAGAATCCAAGATGGCTCTAAAGAGAGGAGAGTGAACTTGAGATCTATGATTTAACAAAATATGAGAAGGAGTAGGAAGAGGATAGGTTGTTTCATTAGTTCATGGCTCTATTCCCTCTATTTTTAATAACATGAATGCCTTGCCCATGTGGAAGACTTCCCAGAGTGAAAGCAATTTCACACACATGATCCTATATAAGCCTTCATACCAATCTGTGAAGAAAGTAAAAAATATTATCTCTCTTGTTTTCACACATGAAGAAACAGACTAAGAGATATAATGGGATTTGTCCAAAATTACTTTGCAAATCAATGCAAAAGGACATAAACCAAGAGCTTTGGCTCTCAAGTTCAGGGTTCTTTCCACTCTACCAGACTAACTTTAAACTTTTGGTTGGAGATGTGAAGAGTGACAGCTTTGTCCTCGGCTCAAGCTGTGTGCCCTCTTCTAGGAAGTGTGCTGAGTTCTCAGAGTGCATTTTCTCATTCTAGAATGTGAAGGTCAACAAGTGAAGTCCATGAGTCTGTTGTTAAGTGCTGACAGGTCAAAACTGTGCTAGCTAGCGGCACAGGAGATACAGAAGAAGTTAAGGTGAACTAGATGCTTCAACAGTCAATACAGGCTTCTGGCAAGAGGTGTGAGAAAGAAGCTTTATTAGGAAGCAAGAAGGGGAAGTGATAATCATAATGATAGCAGTAGTGCATTTATTCATTCAGCTAGAATTTATTATGTTCCAGGCCCAGTGCTACCAGTGGAAAGATGATGATGGTGATGGAGATGACTGTCAATCGCAGAACTTTGGGCACAGGTTTGGCAGTCAAACTAACCTAGATTCAAATTCCAACTTCATCACTTACTGGCTGAGGGATTTTAGGCATCCATCCTTGAGCACAGTTTACTCTTTTCTTGAATGGAGGTGACAGTAACTTCCTTGCTTGCCTTTACATCATGTCTACCAAGTTGACCACCTACTCTGTGCCAGGCAAGGTGCTAAACGCTGAGGATACATAAAGGAATGAGACTTCACTTCTGCCCTTGAGGAGGCCATGTTCAGGTGGGGGTGGGGAGGCAGAATATAGGTTTATTCTAATACCTAGTGTCAATACCTATGAAAATATCAGGTATATACAATGCACTCTGGGAGCACAGAGGAAGGTGTGGTAAATTCTGCCTGGATTCAAGGAAGGGCTTCAAGGAGGAGGTACTTCAAATGAATCATTTAGATTTTTCACAGGTGGAGAGAGAAGAGTGAATGCAAAGGCAGAGGAAAACTTGAAATAGCTGCTTGTTGTGGGAATAGCAAGTTTCTGTTGTGACCATAAAACACATTTGTGGATGTGAAGGCCTTCCAGACTCCATAAAGCACCATCTCTGCACACTTAGGGGCACATTTTGTTTATACAGATCCAGGATCAGTCTGAGTCACTGAGGCTGTATCTCTTCTTGCAGCCTTTCCATCTTTATATCTGCCTGTACACTGCTTTCTGCTTCAGTTTCTGCAAAAAAAAACATGGCCTCCCTTTCACAGTCATGGAGCTGGACTCCCTCAAGCAAAGGAGACAGAGAACACAAGATTTTGTGAAAAGATGCAGAGGAATCATTCAGAGACACATTGTAAGAGGGCAGGCTGTCAAGTCGCCATCAGGAGCAATCACGTGTGCTTGTTTGTGGAAAGTAGAATACTGAAACAAAAGAGCTTCAGACTTTGGAGCAATCACATTAGGAACTATAATAACTTATTTCCTAATTATACAGGTAATGCATACTCCTCATACAATATTTGGAAATACAAAAAAACATATCCAAAAATCTCATCATTTAGGTAAATAACTTTTATCTTTTTTACTTTTTCCCCCCAAATTAGAATTATTCTAAATAAAGTGCTTTGTAAATAGACTGATTCCAGTTAAAGTTATGTTGTGAATATTTTCTCATGTCATGAAATTCTTCTGCAACATGACTGTTATTTTGAGAGATTGCATATATTAAAAAAAAAAAATGGATTCAGAAAACATAATGAATGCCCATGTACCTTCCTACCAGCTGGAGTCTGTCATGATGGTTGTGGTGGTCGATCTGCAAAGAGGCAGGGCATGGCCCCCTCTACAGATCACAGCCTCAGCCATCCTGCCTGCTTCCCCAGTACCAAGAAGTTCTTAGGCTGGCATGTGGCTAGACAGAAATAACTCCATGGCTCACCTGAACAAGCTAGGTCTGGAGGTGTCCTCATCAGGTGCTTTCTGCTCTCTTGCAGATCAGACCACTAAGGAAAGGCTTTCATTGTGTGTACAAAATTCCTGTGTGTAATGACTACGTGCTTGCTTGTATCCTTACTGGACTGCTTTTCAGGACAGAGAATCTTGTCTTTGTTGTTCATTTCAGCACCTACCATCGTGCCTTGTAAGTGTTAAAAAAGGTGTGGCTGGAAATTTCTAGCTCTGGGGCATGATAACCTAGAGGTTAAGAAAATGAGCTTTAAAATTAGACTCCCTGGGTTTCCGTCTCAGCTCTATCATTGTCTTCTTATTTAACTAACTCTCTAAGCTTTAGTTGCATCATGAATAAAATTGAGATAGTCACAGTTCCCACCCGCCCCTCAGCTGTTCTCAACCTTTGAGGCCAACAGCTGCATTCTCATGACCCCTTCACTGTGGCCTAATATTCCACCAGGAAAAATCCATTCCATTATGATAATCATAGTCCTTGGAATGTTGAATCAGCATATACATGCTCCCTTCCACTGGGAGCTGCCCTACCCCAGGCTCCACTAAGTGAGACTTGGTTTTTAAACTCCCCTGACTCTGAGCTGCAGCTGATTGGTCTAGAGATGGCACCTGCACCAAGCGTGGCTAAGAACTCCCCTCTCTAGGATTTTTGAAACAGAAACCCAGAACGCCAAGGCTGGTCCCTCCTAGAGGCAGATGTAAAATTCAAGACTTTTCCTACTATGTCTCTCACCCTGGGAAAATACTGATCTATGGTGAGAGCAAATGAAGTTACACCATGGAAAAGAGCAGAAGGATTTTGAACCTACGTCCTAGAGTTCCCAAGACCCAGTTGCATGCCTGCTATTCCTGAATGTTGGTAGTTAGACTATTCCTTGATTTTGGTTTCCTAAGGACAAAAAATTCCTCTCCATGGTTACATTCAAGTTTCCTTGTGTCACTCGTAACCAAGACGAAGGAAGGGAGAGAGAGAGGAGGAGGAGGAGGCGGGGGGTGGGGGGAGTAAGGAAGAGTAGGAAAGAGGGGAATGAGAGAGAAGGGAAAGTGAGGGAAGAGAAGACTATTAGTTCAACTCTTTGAAAGTATCTCCAGAGGGAGCAGTGCATTCCATCAGTGACACTGAAGAGTAAGCATCAGAGAACTTCAAATGTGGAAAGGTCCCTAGATATAATTTAAACAAACCTGAACTCCTCAATTACCTGAACTCTGCAGTGAGAAAACTGCAGAGCAAGAGGAGACAGAACTTGCCCAGATCAGAAAAGCAGAGTCACAGTGCCTTAGTTCAGGCTATCATTACATAATGACACCGACTGAGTGGCTTGAACAACAGAAATGTATTTTCTCACAGCTCTGGAGTCAGGAAGTCCAAGATCAAGGTCCAGCAGGGTTTAGTTTCAGGTGCAGGCTCTGCCTGGCTTGTAGATGGCTCTCTTCTTGCTGTGTCCTCACATGGGAGAGAGAGAAAGAAGAGAGAAGCTCTCTGGTATCTCTTCTTACAAAAGCACAGATCCCATAGTATCAGGGCTCCACCTTCATGATCTCATCTAACGTAATTACCTCCCAAAGCCTCCATTTCCAAATACCAAATAACATTGGAGATTAGGACCTCAACATATGAATTTTGATGAGACACAGTTTAGTCCATAATATACAGCTTTGGGCTTCCCTGATGGCTCAGCTGGTAAAGAATCCACCTGCAATGCAGGAGACCCTGGTTTGATTCCTGGGTCAGGAAGATCCCCTGGAGAAGGGATAGGCTACCCACTCCAGTATTCTTAGGCTTCCCTGGTGGCTCAGCTGGTAAAGAATCTGCCTGCAATGCGGGAGACCTGGGTTCGATCCCTGGGTTGGGAAGATCCCCTAGAGAAGGGAAAGGCTACCTGTGCCAGTATTCTGGCCTGGAGAATTACATGGACTGTATACTCCATGGGGTCTCAAAGAGTCAGACACGACTGAGCGACTTTCACTTTCACACAGCTTTAGGATTTGTGGACCTGGAATGTCTTTAAAGATCATCTGGTCCAAATTCCTTGTTGGCAAGTGGGAAAATTAAGGTCCAAGCAAACATAGAGATTTTCCAAGGGCCCATCATGACCCAGTGGACTTCCCCGGTGGCTCAACAGTAAAGAATCCGCCTGCAATATAGGAAATGTGTGTTTGATTCCTGGGTCAGGAAGATCCCCTGGAAGAGGTCATGGCAACCCACTCCAGTATTCTTGCCAGGAAAATCTCATGGACAGAGAGCCTGGTGGGCTACAGTTCATGGGTTCAGAAAGAGTCAGACACAACTGAAGCAACTGAGCATGCATACATGCATTGTGACCTAGTGGCAGTTTTTACCCATCAAATTATTCTCTGAAAGGCTAAGAAAATCTAAAGGTGTCAAGAAGTATGAGAGGCTGCAAGGAAGTTGCTGGTGAGGCCTGTAATGAGTGAGATTAAGGGTGAAAACAAAGACATTCAAATTTAGCCAGTTCCACAATCCCCACAGTTCTGTTAGGGGGGATGGATCAGACAGGTTAGTACACAGATTACAGGACATTGTAAGCCTTGTCCATTTTTTTCATTCTTCTGCAGCCAGCCACCGGGCAGCAATTATCCATTCACTCCACGTTGGTGCATATTTGGATATGCAAATAAACTGTGTTCATGCATAATTAAGACGGACACTGTGGAAAGTTTCATTTTCCAGCTTGCCAGACGGCTGGAAACAAAGGTTTGCACGAAGCCCTGCCTCACCTCCTTGTCTTAGGTTATGGGTTGAGGGTAGCGGCATCCAGTCTCCTCCTGCCCTGCCATGTTCTGTTACTGCAGCAGAGAGCCTCAGGGGTAGTCCTTATTTCCCTCGCAGACCTGGAGAGACCCTGAGGCTTTCCACAAAAACAGAGTACTTTCTGTCTCCAGTAAGAGCAGAGGTAGGTATCTCCATGCCCAGATGCAGAAGTTCACCCTCTTTCTAGAGTCAGCAGGCTCACTTTATGATCCAAGAGGGGGTTATTTCTGAAGGACAAACACTTGGGGAATGTTTTTTAAATTTATTTTTTAATTGCAGGATAACGGCTTTACAATGTTGTGATGGTTTCTGCCGTACAACAATGCAAATCAGCCATAATTATACATATATCACCTCCCTCTGGAACCTCCCTGCCCTCCCCATCCCACGCCTCCTCTAGGTCATCACAGAACAGCTGGCTGGGCTCCCTGTGTCATACAGCAACTTCTCACCAGCTATCTGCTTTACACATGGTGTATCTATATGTCTATGCTAGTTTCTCCATGTCCCACCCTCTCCTTCCTCCACTGTGTCCACAAGTCTGTTCTCTATATCTGCATCTCCATGCCTTCCCTGCAAATAGCTTTGTTGATATCATTTTTCTAGATTTCATATATATATATATGTGCATAAATTGATATTTGGTTTTCTCTTTCTGACTTATCACATTCTGTATAACAGGCTCTAAGTTCATCAAATCAGAGCTGAACTAACTAATTTGAGTCCGTTCAAATTCAAACAGACTCAAATTCATTCTTTTTTATGGCTGAGTACTATTCCATTGTATATATGTACCTCATCTTCTTTATCTATTCATCTGTCAGTGGACCTTTAGGTTGCTTCCATGTCCTAGCCATTGTAAATAATGTTGCTATGAACACTGGGGTACACGTGTCTTTTTCAATTATGATTTTTCTCAGGGTATATGCCCAGTAGTAGGATTGCTGGATCATATGATAGTTTCATACTATTCATGGGATTCTCAAGGCAAGAATACTAAAGTGGTTTGCCATTCCCTTCTCCAGATGAGACGGTTGGATGGCATCACCAATTCGATGGACATGAGTTTGAGCAAACTTCAGGAGTTGGTAATGGACAGGGAAGCCTGGTGTGCTGAAGTCCATAGGGTTGCAAAGAGTCTCAGACACAACTGACTGACTGAACTGACTGATGGTAGTTTTATTCCTAGCATTTTAAAGGAATGTACTCTGTGGACATGAGTTTGAGTGAACTCCGGGAGTTGGTGATGGACAGGGAGACCTGGCGTGCTGTGATTCATGGGGTCGCGGAGAGTTGGACACTCCTGAGCGACTGAACTGAACTGAACTGAACATACTATTCTCCATAGTGGTTGTATCAATTTACGTTCCCACCAACAGTGCAAGAGGGTTCCCTTTCTCTCCACATCTTCTCCAGCTTTTATTGTTTGTATATTTTATGTTTTTATAAGTAGCATGCACATGTTATTAAACCATTGCCTCCCAACTCCAAATACACGCTTTAATACAGCTCAGTGATGTTGGAACCAAGACTCAAATCCCCAAGGAGAGGAACACAGTTGTTCTGGACTTTCTTTCTCAGAGGAGAGGTAAAGAGGTTGGTTCTGGGAGTGTGACAAGAGGTTAGAAACGGAAACAGTCTGATACTGAGCCAACCACTGCTTCCAGGTAAGGAGCTGTGCTGGGCTAACAGTAGAGGAATAGGAAGGAAACTGGGAACAAGAAGAACTTCTCCCTATTTCGGCCTCTAGTCTTGCAGAAACTAGCATGAAGCCAGCTAATAACAGAGAAATGCATTTGTATAGTCCCAGTCCCAGCATTGCAAAACAGTGTAAGAAATGGTAGATTTGAAGTTGAGAGACAGTCATAGCTTAATAACCAGCACAGTGCACCCCTTTGGTTACTCAGCACCCACACCCAGCTCTGTATATATTTGAATATCTCAGATGTAATCAGAGCTACTCCTGAATATTCTCTCAATTAAACACCATATTGTAACACTAATCACCAACGTCAGTCCTTATGTGGAATAATAAGGGGAAAGCAGGAGAGAAAGAAAAAAAGAAAATAGTGTGTGCATATTTATTTGCATGTGTATGTATGTGTATGTGTGTGTATGTATTCATAACAAACAAATAGCTGCTACCATCCTTGTTTCTTTCATGGGTCAAAGGCCATAGTTGGTATTTATAACTTCCTTACTATTCCTTGTTTCCTTTGTTCTCAGCCAGGACCTCAAATGACTGGGTTCTTTACCTGACAGTGTGATCTAAATCTTCATTCTTGAGGAGCTTGAATCATTTGTCCTGTCTCACTCTGGTTGCTATTGTTTTCCATTAACTTTTACTATTGGGTATGTCATTAAAGAGAGGTAAGCTGATCATCCGGACATTCCTCGGCAGGTCATACTGGTCCACTATATTGATGACCTCATGTTAGTCAGAATTCCAGGGCAGAAAATGACAAGTCACCTGGATGCCCTCCTCTGACACATGCAAAACAGAGGCTGAGAAATAAACCTTAGGAAGATTCTAGGCCTGCTATATAACCAATGTTTATAGAGATGCACTCAGTTCTTTTACAGTGCTTCTTTTGAAAACATAAATTTGTTCCAAAATGATTGACATTTTAGGAACAATTTGAGCATAACAACAATTTCACTTGTGTTTGTGAGTGTTTTTGTCTTGCAAGAAACACTAAGTAAGCTATGAGAACACCAAGGTGAATAAAGCCACCTAGGAATAAACACAGTGGCTCAGTGGTAAAGAATCTGCCTGCCAATGCAGGAGACATGGGTTTGATCCCTGGGTCAGTAAGATCCCCTGGAAAAAATGGCAACCCATTCCAGTATTCTTGCCTGGGGAATCCTATGGACAGAGGAGCCTGGTAGGCTATAGTCCATGGGGTCATAAAAGAGTCAGGCATGAATTAGAGACCAAAGAACAGAAACACATGTACACACTTCAAACATGTACCAGCTACCTCATTGTACTGCATGTGTTATGAGCCACGCTCATCCATATCTGGTATAAAACTGTGTCCAATTTCAAATAACCCTCCATTTACCACTTCACAATAATTCACAAGTTGCAACTTCATAATGGCCACATCCATAATCAAACTTCATATATTTTCCAAGGTGAAATTTCCTATTTATTAGTAGTAATTATGTCACCTACCTCTTTTGTACCTAAATTTCTTTCTCAGTTCACATCTTTGACTTTTCTGGGGAATCCCTAACACCCACAAAGTAGGTAAAAGTCCAGGACTATTCAGTAGGAGTCAGCTTCATATACTGGTGTAGCCTGATAATATATTGCTTCTGTCCAACATCTCTGCCTGGATGTCTCATATCTAGCCCCACAAGAAATCATCTGCTATAGAGAAGGAACTAAACAAGCAATTGGATATCACAGTTCACTCCAGGTAGGCAACGAGTTTCTGCCCTCAGGCACCACACTTCTTGCCCAATGGACTCAAAAACCAAGTATCTATGTGTCAAGAATGGAAACCATGGCTCCTCTCACAAAGACAGACTGAGCCACTGCTGCTGAATGTCTAACCTGTAGACAGCAGAGCCCAAATTCGAACATTGATTATGGCACCATCTCCTGAGTAGACTAACCAGCTACTTCAGTTCAGTTCAGTTCAGTCGCTCAGTTGTGTCCGACTCTGCGATCCCATGAATCACAGCACGCCAGGCCTCCCTGTCCATCACCAACTCCCGAAGTTCACTCAAACTCATGTCCATCAAGTCGGTGATGCCATCCAGCCATCTCATTCTCTGTCGTCCCCATCTCCTCCTGTCCCCAATCCCTTCCCGCATCAGAGTCTTTTCCAGTGAGTCAACTCATCGCATGAGGTGGCCAAAGTATTGGAGTTTCAGTTTTAGCATCAGTCCTTCCAATGAACACCCAGGATTGATCTCCTCTAGAATGGACTGGTTGGATCTCCTTGCAGTCCAAGGGACTCTCAAGAGTCTTCTCCAGCACTTGGTGGCAAGCTAATTATTATCAGTCTTCCTCCATTCTGGAGGAGGTAGTGATTTGTTCTAATTGGGATAGAAACATATTCCAGGTAAAGTTTGCCTTTCTTTCCCACAGTTTTTCAGCCATCACCACTACCACCACCACCCAAGGGATTCATGGGCTCCTGTGTAACAGAATCTTGGAGTCAGGTAACCAATTTATGTCAGCAGTTGTAAGCAATGGCCATGTCATATGACCATGACCTCTACTGATGTGGCCATATATCACACCATTCAAAGCTGCAGACTTGATAGACCATTTGAATGACCCTTAAAAGCACAGCTAAAGCATGTTCTGGGATGACACCTTGCAGTGTTAGAGTGCCATCTTGTTAGAAAATACAGTTTATATTTTGAACCATTGATCATTCTATGGTGATGGCCATGCCTGACAGGTATAATACATGGATCCAAGAAAAAGAGTGGAGAAGAAATGGCCTTTGTCACCATCACTCCCAGTGACACCCTGGGGGAACTCGTGCAAAATGTTTGCTCTCTCAATATTTTGAACTTCTCAAGCCAGTAGAGAAGCCAGTTTTTAAAAGGAGTTGCTATGCTACCAGAGGTGAGTGACTAACAGTTCTGACACCTCATGTATAAGAAACTGGGTTACCCCACACTGGCCAAGAAGTGTAAGCTCGGGGAAGTGCAAGCCAAGAGTAAGTGCAGTTTAGAATGAGGGGAGGGAATGATTATCAAATGGCCTTAATGACAGCTGCAGTTGCAGAGACTATATCCTATTGACCCTTCTGCAACTGAGCTTTTGTTTGCTTGTTCATTTGTCTACTTTAAGAGTTATGGCAGGTCACAGTCTTGTAGAATCAGTGACAAGTTGCAGGAAACGTGGGCATAAGTAGACGGGCAGTCCAAGAGGTAGACTACAGCATAGAGAATTGTCATCCTACCCTTACTGCCTCAACCTCACCATTTCCTCTGAGATCAGTCCATCATCCAAATGCCAGCATCTGCAACCTTGCCTGATGTTTTCTTTGGCCACCAAAACCTTCTCTGTCCACCACAGGACAAGCAGAAATATCCTAGCTCCCTTGCACCTTGGGTGGAATAATTTTGCGGTAGATGTTCAACACTGGCTCCTAGAATTTCCCAGTGGTATTATGTGCCATTTCCCCTGAAAAGTAGTGTATTTGCTAAAGCATCTTTTATTGGCTTTTTTCCTTCACTGTTTCACACTCCCTCTCTCCTACTAGTGCATCTTGTATTACCTCCCAAATTAAGTATTAGCATCTGAAACTTTGTCTCAGAGTTTACTTCTGAGAGAACCAAAAAAAGACAATGCCATATCTGGTTGATTTTAAGACTCAGATTTTAAAATCCCACCAAGGGCTTTCATGGTGCTTTAGTGGTTAAGAATCTGCCTGCCAATTCAGGGGACATGGGTTCAATCCCTTGTCCAGGAAGAGTCCACATGTCGCAGGTGCATAAGCCAATGCACCATAACTACTGAAGCCCATGCACCCTGAGCCTGTGCTCTGCAACGAGAGAGGCCTGCACACTGCAATAAAGAGGAGTCCCTGCTCACCGTGACTAGACAAAGCCTGTATGCAACAAAGAAGACCAGCACAGCCAAAAATAAAGACATTTTTTAAAAATATATAAAGTCTTGCCAATACTATCTCTCTGACCCTTCCCAACACCCACATTTGTATGGAAACACAAAACCCCTCAACTAGCCAAAGTAATCTTGAGAAAGAAGAATGGAACTGGAGGAATCAACCTGCCTGATTTCAGACTATACTACAAAGCTAGAGTAGTCAAGACAGTATGGTACTGGCACAAAGGCAGAAATACAGATCAATGGAATAAAATATAAATATAAATATTATAAATCTATGCACCTATGGACACCTTATCTTTGACAAAGGAGGCAAAAATATACAATACAGAAAAGACGATCTCTTTAACAAGTGGTGCCGGGAAAACTGGTCAACCATCTATAAAAGAATGAAACTAGAACACTTTCTAACACCATACACAAAAATAAATTCAAAACGGATTAAAGATCTAAATGTAAGACTAGAAACTATAAAACTCTTAGAGGAAAACATGGACAGAACATTCTCTGACATAAATCACAGCAAGCTTCTCTATGATCCACCTCCCAGAGTAATGGAAATAAAACAAAAATAAACAAATGGGACTTAATTAAACTTAAAAACTTTTGCACAATGAAGGAAACTATAAACAAGGTGAAAAGGCAGGCTTCAGAATGGGAGAAAATAATAGCAAATTAAGCAACTGACAAAGAATCTCCAAAATATGCGAGCAACTCATGCAGCTCCATACCAGAAAAATAAACAACCCAATCAAAAAATCGGCCAAAGAACTAAACATACATTTCTCCAAAGAAGACATATACATGGCTAGCAAATACATGAAAAGATACTCAACATCGCTCATTATCAGAGAAATGCAAATCAAAACCACAATGAGATACCAACTCACACTGGTCAAAATGGCTGCTATCAAAAAGTCTACAAATAATAAATGCTGGCAAGGGTATGGAGAAAAGGGAACCCTCTTACACTGTTGGTGGGAATGCAAACTCATACAGCCACTATGGAAAAAAAGTGTAGAGATTGCTTAAAAAACTGGAAATAGAACTGCCATACAACTCAGCAATCCCACTGCTGGGCATACACACTTAGGAAACCAGGATTGAAAGAGACACATGTAACCCACTGTTCATTGCAGCACGTTTACAATAGCTAGGACATGGAAGCAACCTAGATGTCCATCGGCAGACAAATGGATAAAGAAGTTGTGGTACATATACACAATGAAATATTACTCAGCCATAAAAAAGAATGCATTTGAGTCATTTCTAATGAGGTGGATGAAACTGGAGTCTATTATACAGAGTGAAGTAAGCCAGAAAGAGAAACATCAGTTCAGTATTTTAACACACATATTGGAGAAGGCAATGGCAACCCACTCCAGTGCTCTTGCCTGGAAAATCCCATGGACGGAGGAGCCTGGGAGGCTGCAGTCCATGAGATCACGAAGAGTCGGCACGACTGAGCGACTTCACTTTCACTTTTCACTTTCATGCACTGGAGAAGGAAATGGCAACCCACTCCAGTGTTCTTGCCTGGAGAATCCCAGGGACGGGGGAGCCTGGTAGGAGGCCGTCTTTGGGGTCACACAGAGTTGGACATGACTGAAGTGACTTAGCAGCAGCAGCAGCAACACACATATATGATAGAATTTAGAAAGATGGTAATGACGATCCCATATGCAAGACAACAAAAGAGACACATATGTAAAGAACAGACTTTTGGACTATGTGGCAGAAGGCGGGTGTGGGACAATATGAGAGAATAGCATTGAAACATGTATATTACCACATGTAAAATAGATGACCAGTGCATGAAGCAGGGTATCCAAAGCTGATGCTCTGGGACAACCCAGAGGGAGGGAGAGGGGAGAGAGGTGGGAGAGGGGTTCAGGATGGGGGGACACATGTACACCCATGGCTGATTCATGTTGATGTATGGCAAAAATCACAATATTGTAAAGTAATTAGCCCCCAATTAAAATAAACAAATTAATTTTTAAGAATTATAAAAAATAAAATCTTGCCAATACTATCTCCCTGACCTTTCCCAACACCCACACTGAACTCCTTGAACCCCAAAACAGTGACATAAAGTGGGTGGTTAATATATTGCAGGCCCTATATGAATCATTTTTCTGGCTTGCATACCTTTGATGATGTCCTTCCTTTTAAATGTCCTTGCTTTTTGAATGTTCTCTACCATATCACTTTCTTCATCTAAAAAAGCAAAGAAAATAATACCTACCATGCAGTGCTGCTGGATGCATTACCTGAATTCCATACATTCATTTTCCAGTATAATGATAACATGAAACGAGGGCTTCCCTGGAGGCTCAGACAGTAAAGAATCCGCCTGCAATGCAAGAGGCCTGGGTTTGATCCCTGGGTTGGGAGGATCCCCTGGAAGAGGGCATGGCAACCCACTCCAGTATTCATGCCTGGAGAATCCCCATGGACAGAGGAGCCTGGTGGGCTACAGTCCACGGGGTCGCAAAGAGTCAGACACAACTGAGCAACTAAGCACATCACAGCACAACGTGATACTAAATAACATTACTGTTAGTAACAACTAATACCTCTTAAGGTGCTTAGTCATTCATTAAGCTTGGACCTTGAAGAAAGCTGATCGCCGAAGAATTGATGCTTTTGAACTGTGGTGCTGGAGAAGACTCTTGAGAGTCCCTTGGACTGCAAGGAGATCCAACCAGTCCATTCTAAAGGAGATCAATCCTGGGTGTTCATTGGAAGGACTGATGCTAAAGCTGAAACTCCAATACTTTGGCCACCTCATGAAGAGTTGACTCACTGGAAAAGACTCTGATGCTGGAAGGGATTGGGGGCAGGAGGAGACGGGGACGACAGAGAATGAGATGGCTGGATGGCATCACCGACTCGATGGACATGAGTTTGAGGGAACTCCGGGAGTTGGTGATGGACAGGGAGGCCTGGCGTGCTGTGATTCATGGGGTCGCAAAGAGTCGGACACGACTGAGCAACTGAACTGAACTGAACTGAACCTCAGCTTGAATATCTCCTCCCAGGCTTCCCTAACTCCATACTTACATCACCTCCTGGTTAAAATGAATCTCCTCCTATTCTATGCTTTCATAGCAATTGGTTTACAGCACTTGCTTAATATCTTACCAACAGTTACTCTTGCATATATCTGCCTCCCTATTAACCTCCTATTGACCAGGTTTTATTCACTCTCACCCCGAAAGTACCTGGTAAGTCTTGGTTGAACACACTGAGATAATATTTTCTACCTTTTGCTTCTGCAAATCCCTCCCCTTTATTACGTTTCCAGGCCTCCTGAAGAGATTTTGTTCCATTAAAAGTCAAGATTATTCCTCTCAGCCACAGGAGGATTTTTAATAAATGTGTAGGAATATTAATAATTTCTATCTGACAGCACTTTACAGCTTATAAGGTGCTTTCACTTCCATCATACATTTATTCATTCATTATGGGGGCAAGCACTGTTTGTCTGCATGGGATTCCCGGGTGAAGAATCTGCCTGCCAATGCAGGAGATATAGGAGATGGTGGGTTCAATCCCTGGGTTGGGAAGATCCCCTGGAGGAGGAAATTGCAGCCCACTCTAGTATTCTTTTAAGGAAAATTCCCTGGACAGAGGAGCCTGGTGGGCTACAGTCCATGAGGTCTCAATGAGTTGAATGCAACCAACCATACACACACACACACACATACACACACACACATCTTCCCCATGTGCCAGGGAAGCAAAAAATGAGAACAGCCATGCCTGCTGTAGAGTGTTGCCCTGCTGCTCAGCCCCAAACGACAATGAGAAAATGACAAGGGGGTTGAGTGGGGATCAAGGTAGCAACATTATTGCTTTCAGAGCTGCATAGTGAACATCACCCATCAAATGTCAGAATCAGGCTTTCTCCTAGACCGCCTCATGCCTTTACCATCAACTATAGCCCTTGTGTTCTGGCCAAGGAAAAACTCTATGAACAGATAATTACTCAACCGACTACACTGGATTTAGCACTTGCCTTGCACCAGAAGTTTCATTTATAACATATTAACTCTATCAATCAAGAGGAATTTCTTCCCATTCCATTGAAAAAAACCTTGAGAGAAGAGAGGAAGGAAAGGAAGGAAGGAGGGAGAAGGAGAAAGAGAGAGGGAGGGAGGGAGGGAGGGAGGAAGTTCGTTTTCCTTTATAAGGTGAGATGATTTAAAGGTAAAGAGTTGGGATAGAAAGGTTTCTCAAGTATATTTTTCTTCCTAAGAAATGAAGTGGAAATCCCTTAGTGAAACATGAGCTCTAGAAATACGTTCCTTTAAAACACGCCCTCACAGACCTCTCAGTTTAATGGGGATTATGTACCATTCATGCATAGGGAAAAGGTGTAAATAGTTTGATAAATTCTGTACTCCAGCTTAACAAGCAATGGTAAATTGGAAGAAGGATACTAACTTGCTTAGGAGATGATCAGGAAAATGTATTAGGGTCCATAAAACACTCATTTTCCCTTTTTCTGAGCACTTAAGATATGCCAGCAGTGGGGGTGGTCATTGATTCTTCATAACCTTATGAAGTTAGTAGGATTATTGTTATTCAATGGATAACTGATAGGCAGAGCGAAAAAAATTACTTAAAGTCACAGTGGGTCTCAGGATACTGAATCCATTCGAGGTTTTATCACTTACTAGTCCTATGACTGAGCAAGTGACTTAACCCCTCTGAGCCTCAGTTTCCTCTTTTGTAAAATGGGAAATATTGATGTCAGACCTGCATGACTCCTGGTGATTCCTACCCTACCTACTTTAAAAGGTTTTCACGGAGGGAGATTAAAAAGGATAATGCACATGAAAGTGTTTTGGGGAAATTAAAAGCCTGGATCAATGTAAGGGATTATTGAGGTCGTTGCTGCTCAGCCTAGTGCAAATTGGTGGCAAACACTTCTAGCTCTTACCCATCTCCACTCTCCTTAAATATATTAACAGAACTCTGATTCTATTTCAGGAGACCATGCACCTCCTTAGAGATATTCACACCCCAGATTCTCTTGTAGCCTCATGTAGCCAAGTGACCATTTGCAGCCAGTTAGATGTAAGCTAAAGTCTACTGAGCAGTTTCCAGAAGAGTTATCGTTTTGCTGATAGAGACAGACTCCACTGCAGTATCGTTTTTATCCTTTACAATTCCTCCTGCTTGGCATGCAGACTTGATGCTTAGAGACAAGATATCCATCTTGCAACCATAGAGACAAAAGTTCTACATTCAGAATGTCAGAGCAGAAAGCAAGAAGGGGCCTAGGTCCTTGAATATCTGCTTGAGAAGTTGTACGAGGTCTAGATCATCCATCTGATTCTTATTCCCTAAGAAAAATAAAGCTGTATTTGCTTAAGCCACTGTTGTCAGGTTTCTATTCCATACAGCCAGGCACAATCCTAGTTGACAACAGGTGTTAACTACTGTCATAAGAGAAGGGTCAAAATGCCTTCTTAGGCTCTTCACTACAATTTTTCCTTCAGCATCATTAAAAACGCAATGCAGTATTACATAGCAGGAAGAGTCAGATACTTTAGAAGTGATTTTTAGGCCCGGAGAAGCCTAGTTGTGAATGCTGCAACTGTTATTAACTAGCCATGTCACCCAAAACAGGATCTTAACTGTAAAATGACAACAGCAATCTCCATTTCAACATGAGTTCTACATGAAAAGGGCATGGTGCATATTAAGTGCTCAACAAATGGTTATGGTGCTTTAGATGGGGGCAGAGGAGGCCCTAACAGTATTTCAAGGTTCTGATCTGGACTCGAGGGTCATGCATCCTTAGTGAAGACATGTGTTTTCTGGATGTTTGGTCAAACCCTGTTTTGATGGGATACTCTAGGATAGTAAAAATCAGCTGTTAAGCTACCAAGTCAGAACTTTAACATCTAAATTAGCATCAGGAACTTCAGAGGCTGCATGGCATAGGACTAAGAGTTCTGACTTTGCAGCCAGATACCTCTAGGTGTGAATGCTGGTGCGACCTCTTTCTACTTACATAATCTGGGTGGATTACACCATCACTCTGAGGTTGGATTTCTTCCTTGGCTTGTACACTTACCTTACAGAGGTTGTCAAGAGGCTCCAATGAGATAACATACATGAATATGCTTAACCTGCACAAATATTACTGATATGAATGTTTGTATTCTCCACTTAGGTACAGTGGTGAGCCCAGTGCTGGTAGGGGAGGGGGAGATTGCAGAGGAGGGAAGAGTTTGTTGTGGACATAAATCGAATTTCAAATACACAGAATCACTGGTCTGCAAAAAACCACGATTGGAGGTTGTTTCGGTCAATGCTAGCCTTGAAGCAGAAGCTTCCCAGGTGGCACAGTGATAAACAATCCACCTATCAATGCAGGAGACGCGAAACACACAGGTTTGATCCCAGGGTAGAGAAGATCCCCTGGAGGAAGAAATGGCAACCCACTCCAGTATTCTTGCCTGGACAATTCCATGGACAGAAGAGTCTAGCAGGCTATAGCCCACAGGGTTGCAAAGAGTCAGACATGACTGAACACAGCTTTGAAGTAAACCTGACCATTTGGCTTGCGAGGTGGCAGCTGCCTGCTGGGCGGCAGCTCTCGGGAGGATGGGGGTGGTGGTGGAAGAGGGGTTCAAAGCCTGACACAGCTCCCTGACCCTTCTGCACTGTAGCCATCACCCTGAGGGGCCAGTATGGCTAAAATTATACTTTGCCTCCAACACAATTCAATATATTTGGGACTGAGGAGGGGCTGGAGGAGGCAAGAGCCTAGCTAAACACTGCCTGTTGGTAATAAAGGCCCCAAGAATGCACACAGCTCCTCTGCAGAGGCCCCCAACCTTTTAGGCACTAGGGACTGGTTTCAGGCAAGACAATTTTTCGACAAACTAGAGACGGGTAGTTTCCGGATGATTCAACAACATTGCATTTATTCTGCACTATTTCTATTATTATTACATTGGCTCCACCTCAGATATTCAGGCATTAGATCCTAGAGGTTGGGGACCCCTGCTCCAGAGGAGAGACATGCCCCCCTCCTGGGTCAGTGGCTGCTCTTCTCTGTCTCTCCAGCTACCCCTCTTCTAGCCAAGGCATCTCAGGGAAATTATTACCAGGGTCAAGTCCATCCTGTTCTTACGGCCCTGCATTGGTAGCACTTGGATTTAAATATAGATGTTTGTATAAGGGAGGCAGAGGGAGATCAAAGAAGCCAGGGCTGCTCCTGTAGCAGTCACTGCTGGTATAGCCCTGGGTATGCACAGTTGGGTGTTCCCAACATAGGCAAAGGGAAAGAGCACTATTTTGGAGTCAGAAGGACCTGAGATCAATTCCAATAACCTGCTAACTCTGAGAAAGTCATATAACTTTGTGTGTGTGCTCAATTGCTCAGTAGTGTCCGACTCTTTTGTAACCCTATGGACTGTAATTTGCCAGGCTCCTCTGTCCACGGGATTTTCCAGGCAAGAATACTGGAGTGGGTTGCCATTTCCTCCTCCAGGGGACTTCCTGACCCAGGGATTAAACCCCCATCTCCTGTGTCTTCTGCGTTGGCAGATGGATTCTTTACCACTGAGCCACCTGGGAAGCCCCTAGTCATACAACCTTACTGATCCTTAGTTTCCTTGAACTTTTTGTGAAATAGTCATTTTAAAAAGCAATAATAACAGCTGAAATTTATAATAATTATAGCTAACATTTACTAACATTTAGTTTATATGTGCCAGCCTCTGCCCTAAGCTTTTTACATGTAGTGTTTCATCCCATTTCCCCAATAACCCTATGGGGTAGGCATTCTGTTGTCTCCAGTGCTCCCCGTCTATTTGATAGATGAGGAAACTGAGGCACATAGAGTTAAAGTAAGCTACCCAGGGTCACACAGAGAGCAAAAATAACGTGCAACAAATGAAAAGTGTTTGGCTTGTGGTGTGAGTCACTCAATGATAGCGATCCCAGGAGATGTGCCCACGTTAATAGAGAAGCTTTTTCCTGAGATGTGCCCATGTTAATAGGGAAGCTTTTCCCTTTCTTCCTACCTTTTCCCCATCTGCTATAATGAGACACCTGTCACCTCACACTAGCCCTGGGAGGTGAGCAGTATCAATACAGACGAGCATATCCATCAAGAAAGCAAAACCATTCTAATACCTCAAACAGAGAACTGAACACAGGGACCTCATCATGCAGTGATGCTCAGAGAGCTGAAGTGGCAATCAGAGTAGTAGCAAACTTGAAACTGTTACCGTTTCAGGCCTCTGGCTGGATCAAGAAACTGCAAGCCAGAAGCTGGGACCCATGAGGAAGAGGCTGTTGAGAGTGAGCACTGTGGACAAGATTCAGCAGGACTGCAGGTGGCAGATGCCCTGGCTTCCCTTCTCCCTCATCCAATTTTCTTTTAGGACCATGCATCGACCAGATCTAATTGGAGGTTGGGGGATGTAGTTTCTTAAAATATAGAGCAGAATAGAGGACGGGAGAGAACAGACAAACAAAAGCCATGGAGAGGAAAACATGTGACCTATTTGAGGCAATAGAACTTATCAGGTGTGTATCTAGGACTCGAGTCCAGGTCTCCTATCTTTTAATGCCCCTGTAATGCTTCCCAGTCTCTTGACTTGTCCAGCAAAGGATTGTCTCAACCCTTCATTATACTCATTATACATATATTTTTTCTAAAGCTTCCCCACTCTTTCCAAGGCTTCAACCCTACCCAGATCCTCTCTCTGCAGCTGACCTGGTTCCCATACCTTCATATGGCCTCCAGACCATGTCACAGTTATTTGACATCCACCTGTTCACTCCGTTTCTGCATTCAATCTTAGTGTCTCTCCCAGTCTGAACAGGAGTGCCCCATCCACCCCACATTGGTCAGGGTTCAATTAGGGAAGCTGAATCTCTGTGACTGTCATGAAATACAATATGTTCAGTTCAGTTCAGTCGCTCAGTCGTGTCCGACTCTTCGCAATCCCATGGACCACAGCATGCCAGGCCTCCCTGTCCATCACCAACACCCGGAGTTCACTCAAACTCATCTCCATTGATTTGGTGATGCCATCCAGCCATTTTATCCTCTGTCATCCCCTTCTCCTCCCACCTTCAATCTTTCCCAGCATCACGGTCTTTTCAAATGAGTCAGCTCTTCGCATCAAGTGGCCAAAGTATTAAAGTTTCAGCTTCAACATCAGTCCTTCCAATGAACACCCAGGACTGATCTCCTTTAGGATGGACTGGTTGGATCTCCTTGCAGTCCAAGGGACTCTCAAGAGTCTTCTCCAACACCACAGTTCAAAAGCATCAATTCTTTGGTACTCAGCCTTCTTTATAGTACAACTCTCACAACCATACATGACCACTGGAAAAACCATAGCCTTGACTAGATGGACCTTTCTTGGCAAAGTAATGTCTCTGCTTTTTAATATGCTATCTAGGTTGGTCATAACTTTCCTTCCAAGGAGTAAGCGTCTTTTATTTTCATGGCTGCAATCACCATCTGCAGTGATTTTGGAGCTCCCCAAAATAAAGTCAGCCACTGTTTCCATTCTTTCCCCATCTATTTGCCATGAAGTGATGGGACCGGATGCCATGATCTTAGTTTTCTGAATATTGAGCTTTAAGCCAACATTTTCACTCTCCTCTTTCATTTTCATCAAGAGGCTTTTGAGTTCCTCTTCACTTTCTGCCACAAGGGTGGTGTCATCTGCATATCTGAGGTTATGGATATTTCTCCTGGCAATCTTGATTCCAGCTTGTGCTTCCTCCAGCCCAGCGTTTCTCATGGTGTACTCTGCATATAAGTTAAATAAGCAGGGTGACAATATACAGCCTTGATGTATCCTTTTCCTATTTGGAACCAGTCTGTTGTTCCATGTCCAGTTCTAACTATTGCTTCCTGACCTGCATACAGGTTTCTCAAGAGGCAGGTCAGGTGGTCTGGGATTCCCATCTCTTTCAGAATTTTCCACAGTTTATTGTGATCCACACAGTCAAAGGCTTTGGCATAGTCAATAAAGCAGAAATAGATGTTTTTCTGGAACTCTCTTGCTTTCTCCATGATCCAGCGGATGTTGGCAATTTGATCTCTGGTTCCTCTGCCTTTTCTAAAACCAGCTTATACATCTGGTTCACATATTGCTGAAGCTTGGCTTGGAGAATTTTGAGCATGACTTTACTAGCGTGTGAGATGAGTGCAATTGTGTGGTAGTTTGAGCATTCTTTGGCATTGCCTTTCTTTGGGATTGAAATGAAAACTGACATTTTCCAGTCCTGGGGCCACTGTTGAGTTTTCCAAATTTGTTGGCATATTGAGTGCAGCACTTTCACAGCATCATCTTTCAGGATTTGAAATAGCTCAACTGGAATTCCATCACCTCCACTAGCTTGGTTCATAGTGATGCTTCCTAAGGTGCACTTGACTTCACATTCCAGGATGTCTGGCTGTAGGTGAGTGATCACACCTTCATGATTATCTGGGTCATGAAGATCTTTTTCTGTACAGTTCTTCTGTGTAGAAGTTGTACAATTTGTACAAATTGTAGTACATCCATACAAAAATGGTCTATATTGTGAATGTGTGTATATACACATATATACATACATACAATGGAATATTGTGCATATGCTCAGTTATGTCTGACTCTTTGAGATTCCATGGACTGTAGCCCACCAGGATCCTCTGTTCATGGGATTTTCCAGCCAAGAATACTGGAGTGAGTTTCCATTTCCTCCCCTAGGGGATCTTCCTGACCCAGGGATCAAATCTGCATCTCCTGCATTGGCAGGCAAATTCTTTACCACTGAGCCACTGAGCCACCTGGGAAACTGACACTGGAATATTACTCAGCCATGAAAAAGAATGAAATTTTGCCATTTGCGGCAACATGGGTGAACTTAGAGGGCATTATGCTAAGAGAAATAAGTCAGAGGACAAAAAAGCATTGTATGATATCACTTATATGTGGAATCTAAAAAATGCAACAAATTAATATAACTAAAAAGAAGCAGATTCATGGATATAGAGAACAAACTAGTGGTTTTCAGTGAAGAGAGGGGAAGGAAGAGGAGAGTAAGAGGTATAAACTGTCAGAAAACTATCAGATATGAAATAAGCTACAAGGATATGCAACATAGGAAATATAGCCAATATTTTATCATAACTATAGATGGAATATAACCTTTAAAAATCGTGATCCACTATACTGCTGTACCTATGACTTATATAATATTATACAGCAACTATGGCAGAAAGTGAAGAGGAACTAAAAAGCCTCTTGAGGAAAGTGAAAGAGGATAGTGAAAAGGTTGGCTTGAAGCTCAACATTCAGAAAACAAAGATCATGGCATCTGGTCCCATCATTTCATGGGAAATAGATGGGAAAACAGTGGAAACAGTGTCAGACTTTATATTTTGGGCTCCAAAATCACTGAGGATGCTGACTGCAGCCATGAAATTAAAAGACGCTTACTCCTTGGAAGGAAAGTTATGACCAACCTTGATAATATATTAAAAAGCAGAGACATTACTTTGCCAACAAAGGTCCATCTAGTCAAGGCTATGGTTTTTCCCGTGGTCATGTATGGATGTGAGAGTAGGACTGTGAAGAAAGCTGATCGTCAAAGAATTGATGCTTTTGAACTGTGGTGCTGGAGAAGACTCTTGAGAGTCCCTTGGACTGCAAGGAGATCCAACCAGTCCATTCTAAAGGAGATCAGTCCTGGGTGGAGTGGAAGGAGTGATGCTAAAGCTGAAACTCCAATACTTTGGCCACCTCATGCGACAAGTTGACTCACTGGAAAAGACTGTGATGCTGGGAAGGATTGGGGGCAGGAGGAGAAGGGGACAACAGAGAATGAGATGGCTGGATGGCATCACCGACTTGATGGACATGAGTTTGAGTGAACTCCGGGAGTTGGTGATGGACAGGGAGGCCTGGTGTTCTGTGATTCATGGAGTCGCAAAGAGTCAGACACGACTGAGTGACTGAACTGATACTTCAATTTTAAAAAAAGAGACCAGTTTTCTGAATTCCTGCCTGTGTGTCTCACTACCTTTTCTCTTCATCCTTGTAACATCTGAGGGTCACACGCAGGGAGGGGGAAACAAGTAATGAAGATGGAGCTGGCCAGGAAGGACAGACATCTAGAGTCCTGCCTAGAGCTCACATCCTGGGAAATCAGAGTTCCTTCTCTGAGGCCAGCCAGGCACTGCAGTCTAGAAGCAGGAAGCTCCATTCATTTGACAAACACTTACGGAACACCTACTGTGTATGATACCACATATCGCCATTAAACACCTCGTGAGAGCCTGGTGCTAGGATTGAGCAGTGAAATAGACAGATATGACCCATACCATGAGAGTTAAGTTGGGGAGACACTAGTCAGATTTAATTTTTCAAAATTTAAACTGGCTGCCTCGCCTAGAATGGATCATGAGTCTCCCTATTTTTACATATAAGGAAATTGGGAATTAGAAGGATTAAAAGTCTTCTTCCAAGAAGCTGTGGTACATATATACAGTGGAATATTACTCATCCATAAAAAGTAATGCATTTGAGTCAGTTCTAATGAGGTGGATGAACCTAGAGACTATTATACGGATTGAAGTAAGTCAGAAAGAGAAAAACAAATATTGCCTATTAACATGTATATATGGAATCTAGAAAGATAGTACTGATGAACCTATTTGCATGGCAGCAGTGGAGACGTAGACACAGAGAACAGATTTATGGACATGGGTCGGGGCGGGAGGAAGGAGCGGGTGGGGGAGGGAGGAAGGAGCGGGTGGGATGAATGGAGAGTAGCATGGAAATATACACACTACCATATGTGAAACAGATAGCCAGTGGGAATTTGCTGTATAACTCAAGGAGCTTAAACTGGGGCTCTGCAATAATCTAGAAGGTGCAAAGGGGTCGGGAGAGGGAAGGAGTTTCAAGAGGAAGGGGACATATGTATACCTATGGCTGATTCATGTTGATATGTGGCAGAAACCAACACAATATTGTAAAGCAATTATCCTTCAATGAAAAATAAATACTTTTTTTTTAAAAAAAAAACAGTCTTGTTCCAGCTAGAGACTCTGAGACTCTGATTCTTGGCCAAGCCCACAACTTACACTGGCTACAATCTACGCTCTGTTCATGAAGGTGTCTTTTTCTATTCATGTTATTCAAGCAGGAGTAGGGAAGGGGAGGAGGGCCAGGGAGGGAGGGAGAGGAGGTGATGGAAATGAAGTGCCCCCGGGTCAGGATGTGCTTGGCTCACACTTCAAGTCGCTCCACTGTGATACCCTCTGTTTGAGCCTGGTCGAGGGGCCAGCCGCTCCCAAGGGCTCTGGTAAGAGAAACTGCCGGCTGCTGGTCCCAACAAAGATGTCACGTTGCATCTTGTTCCTATCGATTACCCACCAAAGTGTCTCTCATTGTTAGGCATTCCCCAGGGGCAACCAGAGAAAAGGAGTCCTTTCTCCTTTTTTTTTTTTTTGCTTTTAATGACATCCAGTCCTACCCAGTGATCTATGCCCTCTTCCTCGAGGCAGCAGAGGGGCAGGGGGAAGGGAAAGGAGAGAATGAAAACACAGAGGTAGTGAGGACGGAGGCAGACACACCCAAAAATGAGAGACGGAGAGAGACTGAAACAGGTACGCAGACAGAGAGGCAGCAGAGACTCAGAGGCCGAGAGAGAGAGACGGAAATAAAGACAAAAGAGTCTCTATTTTGACTTGTTGTGCTAAGACACTCTATATGGGAGAGACAGAGGCAGACCCAGAATGAGAAGGAGAGAGAGGAGGAGACGAAATAGCAGTAGGACAGAGGCAGGCAGAAACAAAGCAGCAGAGAAATAAAGACGAAATGACAAGAGAGAAGGAGAGAAAGAGAAAGAAAGGGAGGAGAGGAAGGCAGGAAAGGGAACATTAGCACTAGAGGTCCAGGGGCTGAGAGGACCCATGAGGGAGCCCCAGACAGCCCGGGAATAGAATTCCCATCCCCAGGTGTGCAGGGGTGGGTTATTCTGCTATTTCACCTGTGAACTGTGTTAATTCCCCCCACAACCAGCAGTGAGAGCTCCTGAGAGGCAGCCAGACCCTGCCCCACACTTCGGTCTGGGTACCACGACCAGAGCAGGCTTTGGATTTGGGGGCTGTCATGCTCCAGGACTCAGCACTCACCTTTCCCAGACTTTCTCTCTCCTTCAGCTTCGTGACTCCAAGATAACACTGAAGCCCAGACCTCCACATCCAGCACAGCTCCGAGCTCTGCACACTAATGTCCCAATGTACCAATCCCCCATGTCGCACTGCCCCACACCAGCCTCTGGGGCCTTCAACACAGACACAGCTCAGCTCAGCATCTTCCCATCTCCTTCTCCACCCTGGGTACTTGGCTTCCAGACCCCTCACCCTAGCCAGAAACCTGTGGGTCATCTCAGCTTTACCCCACATCATGCATATTGCCCTCTGGGCTTTATCTCAACACTTTTTAACCTCCCCCCACCTTCATTTCTGCACCTGAAATAGAAAGATAACCATAGGACCTACCCAGTGGGTTGTTAAGATAATTAAATGAGCTAATATATGCAAAGCACTTGCAACAGCGAATATCTGGCCTAGAGGAAATCCTCAATAAATATCAGCCAGGGGTTGGTAGTCACAGAAGCTGTTCCTTCCTGTCCATCCCACTGCCTCCGGCCCTCTGGGGGCCCAGCATCTGCTTGCAACCTCAGCATCTCCAGACTGAGCTCTGCCTCTAGGCACACATTCCAGTTCATCCGCCACAGCCTCCAAGATGACCTCCCAACAGGACAACTCTCTTCCAGCCTCCACCTCAAAAACATTCAGGGAGCCCAAGTGAACACAGGATGAGGTTGAAGCACCTCTGTTGACACAAAGGGTCCTCTGTGCTCTGGACTCATCTACGTCTCTCTTGGTCTCTGCCACACC
Organism: Moschus berezovskii; assembly: GCF_049115385.1. Classification (NCBI taxonomy): domain Eukaryota; kingdom Metazoa; phylum Chordata; class Mammalia; order Artiodactyla; family Moschidae; genus Moschus; species Moschus berezovskii. The sequence goes on from NC_142463.1 coordinate 33,519,927, forward strand.
CTAGCCCTCCTCCGAAAGATGCATCTGTGCACACCAGGCTGTTCTCAGGCTCCTTGCTATTGTTCATGCTGTTCCTTCTTCCTGGGACACCTTTCCTCCTCCCAGTGCCCCAATTGATCCATTTCTTAAGTGTCTACCAGTACCAAGGGTTTTACGTATGTGTATCATTTCTAATCTTCCCAAGATAGGTATGGTCACCTGCCCCGTACAAAAGGAAGGGAGGCTCCATGGCCTAAGACACACAGTTGTAAAAGGCTGCTGCTGCTAAGTCACTTCAGTCGTGTCCGACTCGGTGCGACCCCATAGATGGCAGCCCACCAGGCTCTGCCGTCCCTGGGATTCTCCAGGCAAGAACACTGGAATGGGTTGCCATTTCCTTCTCCAATGTGTGAAAGTGAAAAGTAAAAGTGAAGTCTCTCAGTCATGTCTGACTTGTAGCGACCCCATGGACTGCAGCCTACCAGGCTCTGTAAAAGGCAGAGCCTGGACTTAACCCCAAGGCCCTCTGCTCCCATGTCTGCATATAAGTTAAATAAGCAGGGTGACAATACATAGCCTTGATGTATTCCTTTCCCGGTTTTGAACCAGTCTGTTGTTCCATGTCTGGTTCTAACTGTTGCTTCTTGACCTGCATACAGGTTTCTCAGCAGGCAGATGAGGTGGTCTGGTGTTCCCAACTCTTTAAGAATTTTCCATAGTTTGTTGTCACAGCCACAGGCTTTAGCGTAGTCAATGAAGCAGAAGTAGATGTCTTTTCTGGAATTCCTTTGCTTTTTCCATGATCCAACCAGATACTGGCAATTTGATCTCTGGTTCCTCTGCCTTTTCTAAATCCAGCTTGCACATCTGGAAGTTCTCAGTATGATCAATACTGTGTGTATGTATAAATGAAGACTGTACGGTTTATTATAATTCTAATTTTAGACTATGAAATACATATACAGTTTTTGACATTCATAATTGAAGGTTAGTATTTAGGTATTTTGGGGAGAATTACATTAATGCTTCACTATAAAAAAAAAACCGTATAAAATTTTAAAGACAAGCCAGACAGGTTTTTATGCTTTAGCTACGATGAAGTAAGAGTGTAAGAACTATAAGGAGGCAGTGTGGTCTAATGGAAAGAACTCTTAGGGTGCTTGAGAACACTGACTGGCATCACTGAGACACATCAAATCATTCCACTCCTCTGTTAAAAGACCTCCAAGTAAAGGCCATAGTCCGCCATGCCGGCAAGGCCCAGCGTGATCTCCCGCATCAGCTGTTCTGTGCCATTACACATCAGGCCTCCTCTTCTGCTCCCTATCATTCTCCCCTCAACTCCCCTCCAGGGACAGCAGCTTCCTTACTGTCTTTCAAATGTTCCACCCAGGCTCCCACACCAGAGCTGACACCTGCTGTTCCCTCTGCCTGGGAGCCCTTCCCCCTGCTGGCTTTAAGATGCACGTCGCACCTTCAAGTCTTTGCTAAAGACTCATTTTCTCTGACCTCCCTTTTTAAAACTGCAAACCCTCTCTCCAGCATGACCTATCCCCCCTCCTGCTTCTTCTCTACTATTCACACTCCCTTTAATTGAGTCTATAATTTACTTATTTCTTTTACTTATTGTCTGTCCCTCTCCATTAGAACGCAGTCTTCGTGAAGGCATGGATTTGTATCTGTTTAGTTCATTGCGGCATCTCCGCATCTGAAACACAGAATAAGCAACTCAAGAGATATTTACAGAATGAACAGATGAATGCACGCATGGAAGCACCTAGAGCAAAACTCAGCATGTAGCAGGCACTTAATATAGCTTCCTTGCTTCCACATCTTCTGAAATATTTCCTTTTCTTCAGGTCTAAGTTAGATGTCAGTTGTAGGTGATATTTTCTTTGAACACAAAGAACATAACACATTTCATATTCTGGCTGCTCATATGTCAGGGATTTTCTTCCACTCCTCTGCACTTCTATCCTTGCTTTTTTTATGTATATTACACGTACACAGAAGGTGCTTCATAAATATTTGCTGAATTGGCTTATTTATCCAAGTACCATGAAAGGAAATAAATATTTTGTCTATTGCTGGTGACACTTTTGATGATCAGTTCTTGATAGAGTCTTGATTACACTGAGAAATCCGTATGTTGAGAAAGAATGAAGACATCCTCTAGCATCAGGTATGTGAAGGGCCCTGTATTCATTTGCTCCTGGAGGGGACATCAGCTGCTTTTGTTTGTCCACCTTCTTCAGAAAAGCCACTACTCTCCATGCCAACAAGATTATTCTAAAAGAGCTGCCGATCTTTGAATCAGTCTTGACCCCTGCCCTCCACTATGGGATCCAGCCCAGCCATTTATAGTGTCTCTTCCCTCTGGTCCAGTGAATGGCCCTCGAGTGGCCCAATCAAACTCCCTCCCTCCAAAAATGGTTAACCAGCAGGGTAAGGTTCTTGCTTCTTTTAAATGTAATGAAGATGGGAAGATTTGTATCGGGGATCATAGACAGCCATTTTTCTACTGCAATAAGAAAGTCTGCAAAGGAGGAGGAAAAGAGAAACAAACGTGGAGAAGAGATAAGAGGGTGGGGAGCAAAGAATGTGAACAAGAGCAAAACCGGCTGCACCCCAACGTTTGGAATAGTTGCTGATACCTAGTACAGTGAGTGCGTGAGGGAAGTCATTCAATCGTGTCCGACTCTTTGCAGCCCCGTGGACTGTAGCCAACCAGGTTCCTCCGTCCACGGGATTTTCCAGGCAAGAATACTGGGGTGGGTTGCCATTTCCTTCTCCAGGGGCTCTTCCTGACCCAGGGATTGAACCTGGGTCTCCCGCATTGTAGGCAGACGCTTTACCGTCTGAGCCACCAGGGAAGTAGGCACTCAGTAAATAACGGCAGATGAATTACTGAAGGGGAGGAGGAGAAAGAACTGGAAACTTCACCTGTATCCAGACCAAAAAACTTATTTTTTTCTTCACATATTTATAGAGTTAGCCCCATATGTTAGGCGCCATGCTAGTAGCTAATATAGGGAATTAACAGACAATGTTTCCTGCCCTAAAGGAGCTTACCTTCTAGTGGAGAATGTTAACAACAGACAAATTATTACCTGCTGTAAATCAAATGCCTCCATGAGGAATGCCTTGGAATCACCCACTCTGGAACCTGGGAACAAACTGCCTCCAGTTCTCAGAATGTGTTCCCAGTGGTGATAGCTCTCCCATTTGGCTTTGCACTTTGGCTGAGCTGTTTCTAGCAAGAACTGTAGATTCTGACCCAAGACACGGACACTGGGATGCACTGCTGTTGAGTTCGCTAAAGTCAAAGTTTCAGAATAAACTTTTAGAAATCTTGCTGCTGAGAGATGGTCACTGGTCTTGCCAATTCTGACGCTTGGTTAGTTGATTCTTTAGGATTCTATAAACTTCCCTAGGACCTGTATGTACATTTCCCTTTTTGCTTAAGCTAACCAAAATTGGGATCTAATTTTTGCAACGCAAAGAAATTTCACTAAAACCAAAGCATTTCCTCAACTCCCTGGAGAATGGAGACAAAGAGAGAGAAAAGAAGTAAATCTAAGTGCTTTGGGATTTTTCATATGACTTTCCCCCACAATACCTTCTTTTAACATCCCAGCATCCAGGAAGGTGGTGTCATCATTTATTCTCATTTACAGATGAAGACTTCTACCCTCTGTAATGTTAACTGTTAAGTCAGATTTTGAGATCAGAGAGATTTCATTTGAAACGCAAGCAGTATCACTAGTTGTGTCATCTGAGCAAATTGTTTATCATCTCTGGGTCTCAGGCTCCTTGGCTACGAAATGGGATAGGCAGTTATGTCACTCTCACAAGGTTGAGAGGATGAAGTCAGATTCTGGGTGTGAATCTCTAAACTTGAAGTCAAACCTCGGTTTCCCAGATGCTCAGGCTCCCTGCCACTAACCTTCCACCCCTGATGTAGGTTTGAAATGTTAATTCACACGCATATACACCCCCACATGAATGACTTGAACCAGGTTTGAACCTTGGTCCTTTGACTCTAGAATCTTCACTCTTTTCATTACTGTCAAGCTCCAAATAGGATCGTGTGGAGACTCAAGCCAATGTTATGGAAAAACTTGGGCTTATTTGTTCTGGAGATGATTCTAAAGAACACTTGAAGGACTAACACATGAAATAGAGACCAGACTTACTCTCTGAATTCTCAGAAGCAGAACTGAAGCCAATAGGCGGTGCCTACCAGTTTTCTGCTTAGCACAAAGAACTTTCTCAGGGCCAATACATGGAACTTTCCAGAGGTGGTGAGACTCCGATCAGTGGCTCTGAGCAAATAAACTGAGTGACCTACTTGGAAGGCATGTCAACAGAAGGCAGGAATGAGATGTAAGTTCCTCCAGGCCCTGAGCTCCTAAGAGCCTTTTCATTACAAGATGTGTATTTGAAATTCTCAGGCAAATGCCTGTGCCTTGAGGTTAGATTTCATAAGCAATAAGTTCTTACTGAAAGGACAAAGCCTCAGTGGCCTGTTACAAGATGAAGGGGAAAGGCTAGGCCATTTGTTGGCTTTGATGTGAGTCCTAAATTCATTATATCTCATCCCTCTGATAATCGGGACTAACCATGATCATTACAGAGTCCTCCAAGCAACTGCGACCAGCAGGACTAACATCCCTCAACAGCCCTGAGGGCCACCTGGATTAGGTTTGTCTCCCTCACAGACTACCAAGAAGAGTGCCTGGCCCAGGCAGACTGTAGGAAAAGCAACTCTGCTTTGACTGAAAAGCCATAGCTTTGAAGAGGCAAGTAGTGTGCTGCAAAAGTTGCAAGCTCTCCTCCAAGGATCCTAAGAATCTAGGTCCAAATCCAACCTAGTCTATGACCCGAGCATCACTAAACCTCTCCAGATGAGGCTGAGTTCCTCATCTGTGAGACCTAGGGTCGCTGGGAAGATGAAACGGGAAGAAACGCTCTTAGCACAAAGCCCAGGGAACCATGGATGCCCAGGGAGCAGCAGCCCACCCACTCTCCTCTCTCCTCACCCCTCTTTGCCTCCCTCGTCCTCCAGTTTCTGAGACCCTTCAGCCCACATTAACTAATTTTCCAGTTAGACTGGTAGCTCCAGCTGGACCTAGCAGACTCTCTCAACATATCGATTACTCTGACTCCCTGTGGTCAGTGCTTTACAGTTTGTGAAGCACCATTCACACAGCCGGTTACAGTGAATCCTACAGGCTCATTTCCCACTGCCACCCCTCCTGCTTCCTCACTCCTTTCCCGATCACATCCACCACCACGTGTTCCTTACACATGCACAAATCTTTTCATCACCTGGAGTCTTTATACTTGCTGTTCCCTCTGCCTGGGATTTGTCCCTAACCCCTTCCATCTCACAGCTGGTCACTCGCCACAGGGCTCCCTCTGATGCTGCATCTCAAAGAGGCTTTCCCAGGCCCCTCTATTTAAAGCAGGCTCCTCCCAGGAACCCTTTGTCACTTCATCCTATTTTAATTCTCTCAGAGGACTGATCATAAATCTATAAACTCATTCTGTGTTTGCCTGCTTATTGAAAGGCTGCCCTTTTATTTTTTTTTTAATTTTAATTTTTTTATGTTTTTTTATTGGAGGCTAATTATTTTACAATATTATATTGGTTGGTTTTGCCATACATTGACATGAATCCACCCCAGGTGTACATGAGTTTCCCCTCCCGAACCCCGCCTCCCACCTCCCTCCTCCCCTTATCCTCCCTCTAGTTCATCCCCGCATACCAGCCCCGAGCATCCTATAACATGCACCGACCCTGAACTGGCGATTCGTTTCACATATGATAATATACATGTTTCAATGCCATTCTCCCAAACCATCCCACCCTCACCCTCTCCCACAGAGTCCCAAAGACTGATCTATACACCTGTGTCTCTTTTGCTGTCTCGTATACAGGATTATCCTTTGCCATATGATCCAGCAATCGCACTCCTGGGCATACACACCGAGGAAACCAGAATTGAAAGAGACACATGTACTCCAATGTTCATCATAGCACTGTTTATAATAGCCAGGACATGGAAGCAACCTAGATGTCCATCTGCAGAAGAATGGATAAGAAAGCTTTGGTACATATACACAATGGAGTATTACTCAGCCATTAAAAAGAATGCATTTGAACCAGTTCTAATGAGGTGGATGAAACTAGAGCCTATTATACAGAGTGAAGTAAGCCAGAAAGAAAAACACCAATACAATATACTAACGCATATATATGGAATTTAGAAGGCTGCCCTTTTAGAGTGTAAACTCCACGAAGGCCTGTTGTCTCTGGTTCACTGCAGCATCTTAGAGCCTGGCGGAGTGAGGCACTCGCAGCAGGATGAACGAACGCATGCATGAATGAACAAATGAATGCTGTTGTTATCATCCCATTTCTTGGATGAGGAAACTGAGGCTCAGTGGAGACTCACCCATCTCTCATAAGACTGTGTGACTGTCTTCTCACAGCCCCTATGTGCCCTCTGCTTTGCTCTAGGAAGTTGGTGGCTGAGCAGGACTCAGGGAAAGGATAGGCCAGCTCTCAGGAGAGCAGCCCCAGCCAAGAGCCACAGGAACACCTGATTTTCTACCATGACCCAGCCCCAGGCACTGAGCTCCGTGATTGATGGGCATGATGTCACCTTGTCCCCCACAGTCACCCTCTATCCATCTCAAAAAGGGAAACTGAGGTACAGAGAGCTTGAGTGCCTTGTGTGAAGTCATGGCAAAGGAGGATTGCAAACCAAAGGTCATCCGACCACTGCGTCATGGAACCACGGGGCGTCGCTGCCTCCTCTCTCCTTCCTTTGTCTTCCCTTAGCTGGCACTCTGATGACCTGTGGGCCTGTGACAAAGTCTGTGAGACACAGGATTGCCTTTGAGCTTAAATGGAGCCAGAAATCTTAGAAATCTCTGAAAGCAAAAGAGAAGGACCCCTTTTGAGAGGCGCCCACCTGTAATTGGCATGGCCCAGTCGCATCTCCCTCGATTTGTCACCAGTGAGAAATCCTGTTGAAGTCCCTGGAAGGCCGTCCCTGCTTAACGAGGATACGATCCAGCCCTGGGCGGTTCCAGCCGCTTTCAAAGCCACAGCCCAGAGCCAGTTTTAATGATCACGGAAGGAACTTCTGAGAGAGTTGTAAGAGGACGGAGATAATTGCAGTGGAAATATATGCCACTGACGACAATGGCCCGCTGGCCCTGGGCTCTTCAGGAGATGTGGCCTTCAAGGTCAGCTCCTCTGGCACCTGCTCTGATTCTCTCTGACTCTCTGCTCCAAGATAATTATGAAAGAAAGATGGTACAATTCCCCCCGCCTGCTCCCCCCACCATCTCACAGCCCTCCACCTCCCACCCCAGTGAAGCAGCAGAAAGGAATGATTCTTAGCAGCTGATTAATGAAAATAAAGTGGGTTTGAGAGTGGGAAGCTTGACTGTGCTCCTCACCAGTTGTGTGACCTTAAACAAGTTACTTAACCTCTCTGGACCCATTTTTCTCAGCTGGAGGAAAAAATATCAATTAATATCCACCCAGTGGTCCATCTAGAATGTCAGTGACAGTACCTGGATGTGCTGATGTTATCACTGCTAGTAGCAGAGAAAGACTGACATTTGACTTAGTGTTAAATGTTTCTGGTTCTCAAAAGTTCATTCATACCTGTGTGACAGAATTATTAATACATAAGTGTTCCTGTCTTCTCCCTGCTCTCCTCTCCCTCCTCCTCCACATCCCTTACCTGTTAAAGAACATGTTGTCTTTTTAAGTCCAACTCCTCCCAGGCCCCACCCTCCCAGGGAAATTTCTGGCTTTGTTAGATTTCTGTGCTTGGGATTTGATATTAATAGAATGGCTTCCCTGAGGTCTTTCCACCTCTTGTCTCTCGACCAGATGTACAAGCTCCCTCATGGCATAGATGTGGCTTGTTTTGTTCTCAGCTGTATCCCGACACCTGCTACGAACCCAGCATGTAGATATTTGTTAGCCTCCATAGGTATTCGCTGAATAAGTGAAAGATGACTGAATCCATGACACCAGGGGTTTCTCAACAAGGGGTGCTTTTGCTCCTTCCCCAGAGGATATTTGGCAATGTCTGAAAATATTTGGGGATGTCCTTTCTGGGAGGGGTTGCTACAGGGCTCAGGTGAGTAAAGGTTGGGGATGCTGCTAAATATCCTGCAAAGCACAGGAGAATATTATCCTACAACCAAGAATTATCCAGCCCCAAACTTTAAGAGCTACCCTACTCGAAGTGCAGACAGCTCTCCATCCAGCATCTGCCCTGTAACCATCCCAGGGCCAAGACTCTGTCCTTTTTCACTTGTTCCTCTGCAACATCCACCTATCTGATGCTTCTACTCTGGCCAGCTGAAATCTACTCTCCAAGAAGTGGTTAAAGAAAGATTTTAAAAATGAAGCCAATTTCTAATAAGAACCTTTCAGAAAACCGATGGCTTCCCATTGCCCTCTGAAAAAATCCAGCCCGCTTACCATGTTTTACAAAGCCCTGAATCCTCTGGCTTTCACCTGCTGCTCTTTCCTTGATTCCTACTACCTGCCTCCTTACTCAGCTCTACCCCCACTGAAAGTCTGCTTCCCTGATTGGTGGTTCCCAAAGTGTGGTCCTTGGTCCAGCAGCATTAGCACCCCCTGAAACTGGCGAGACGCACCGATTTCCCAGCCCCAGACCTACTGAACAGCATCCAGGGGTCAGGCTACCGATCTGTGATTTAACAAGCCCTCTAGGTGATTCTGAGGCAAGCTCAAGTTTGAGATCCTATGACCTAACAGAGAGGCTCATCTCTACCTCAGTTCAGTTCAGTTCAGTTCAGTTCAGTCTCTCAGTCGTGACTGACTCTTTGCGACCCCATGAATCACAGCACGCCAGGCCTCCCTGTCCATCACCAACTCCCGGAGTTCACTCAAACTCATGTCCATCGAGTCAGTGATGCCATCCAGCCATCTCATTCTCTGTCGTCCCCTTCTCCTCCTTCCCCCAATCCCTCCCAGCATCAGAGTCTATTCCAGTGAGTCAACTCTTCGAGGGTTTAAAAGTAAAATAGTATAACAAAACAAATCAAACTTCCTTAACGATCTCTACCTCAGGACCCTTATATTTGCTCTTCTATTTGTCTCGAATATTCTTCCCGCAGATCTTCATATGATTATACCCTTATCATTCAAGCCTCAGCTCAATTTATTTCCTCACACAAGCCTTCCCTGAATATTCTAACTAGAGTTGTCCTCTGACCTAAGGTAATATCACATTACTTCATTACAGGCATCATATTATTAAACTGTAATAGTCAATTGTTTGTATTTATTTTCTCTCTCCTCTACTATTATGTAAGCTTTGCTGGATATCAGGAACCTTGTCTGTCTCATTCATTGCTCTACCCCTAGTGCTGAGAGCAGTGCCTGTCAAAATATTTTTTAAAGGAATAAATGAGTAAGTGAAAAACCTAATTAATGGGGAGCAGAAGAGAAACTAAAAGAGAAAAAATAAAGTATCAATTCAAATTATAATGAGAAGTGGGGGCAGGGAAAGAAAGAAAAATACTCAAATTGGGGTCTTTAAGACAATTTTGGCTTTGGAGAAATAAAAGGAGTAGAGAAAGCGGAAAGGGAATTTTGAGACGTGTTGCTGAGGATCTACACAACACCCAGTAGAGACTTGATTCCCCCTGAGCCACTGACTTTTACTGGGTTGAATGTGATCTCATAGAGGTGATGTGGGGCCCTGGGACAGAAGAGGTTTACATATGAAATTCCAGCATTGATTCGTTTTAGAGACTTGACTTTTCAACAACACAGAGGAAAACTAGATACGAACCCTGTCTTTAAGAAGCTAAACGTTTAATCTGGTAGCTGAGACATGTACAAAGATAAACAATGCTAAAGAAGTGTATATGTTGACATTTATTACTGTTTCTTTATGAAGCATCTCCTTGGCGCCTTACATAAAATATCTCGTGATACCCACAGAAACTCTGTTGTGTATCCCTGTTTTAAAGACGATAATAAAAATAATAACACTTGTGGAGATTCTAGTCTGTTTTAAGCCAAATTCTCCCTAAGAATTCTCAGTGAATTTTGACAACCCTCCTAGGAGAAATTAACTATCGAAAGTCCTTTTGCACAGATGAGAAATTTAAGCCTCAGATGGTTGAAATGGTTTATACAAGATGATAGAGCACTATGCTCAAAACAAACAACAACAAAGCCCCTCGGGATGCCTGTTCCCACTGGATGTTAGGCAAAAGCCAATTTCAGCTTCATGTACGGAAGAACTTCCCAAGCAGTCAGGCTGTCTGATGATGTGATAGGTCATTTCCTAAAATGGTGAGCTCTCTGTTGCTTTCTACATCTAACCAGAAACCAGACAAGCTTCTGTCTGCGATAATTAGTGACTTCTGAGAAGAGAGGGATGTTAAACTGACGACTTCCGAGTTTCTGAATGTACAATCACATGATTTCATTCCTAGATACATGGCTTTGGAACAGTCCTTCTCTCTGGATCTCATTTTTGTGTCATGGGATTACATGATCTTTAAAGTTCCTCCCAGACCACCCTGCTACTCAAAAGTTCTCAGTTTTAAAGGGTAGACACAGAAAGCAGCATCTCTGAGCTCTAGCCAGGTTTTTGGCGACCCTCAGTGGGGTCCTGTTGAGCCAAGGGACCTGGGAGCTTTGAAGTTAACTTTGTTCCCACTTTTGCCTCCAGTTGCCCACAAGTAAACCTGTATTGTGGAAACTTCCAGGCAGCAAAAGACTGGTGTGATGACAAAGTCCTTTAGTCTTTCCAGCAGCTGGCTTGGGAACTTACACTTCCCTACAACACCCCTCAAACAACTCATTTTATTAGAATTCCAGTTATGCTCCAGTGATCTCAAATCCCCAGAATTCCTTTTTCCCAGGGCAAAAGTAATTCAATTTTCCTCCTGTAAAGCCTCAGCCACCCCTCCCCTCCATCAGTATGCCAGGCTCTGGGGTCACCTAGCTCTGTGAAAGGACTGAAAAGATGCCATGCAGTTTTATAAATCATACATAAGTTCTTTAAAGATGCTTTCTGCAGTGTTTTTTGCTAAATCTCTTCCAGTCTTTAGATAACAATTTTGCATGCAGTTAAGGTCCTGAGATAGATTTTATGGTTCTGAAGAATGTCTCCTTCCTAATGTGGCCTTTTGCCTTCCCCACCTTCTTCTTGGAGGATCCAGCAAAAGGGGAGGGAGCTGAAGTGATTGCCTCCACTACCCAACATGTACAGTTCCTCCACAGGCTCTGTACTTTGTACCCACAAAGAACTTTTAATAACCACAATGTCATGTCATCCTCAAGAAGAGGCTAGAAATTGGCTGGGCAGGTATTACTGGTCCCATTTTCCAGGGGCAGAGAGTGAGGCTCCAATAGAGCAGGATTCAAACTTGCTTCTTCTGATCCCAAGTTCAAGGCCCTTTCTAACATGCCATGGTGCCCCCCTAATTACTTTGTGGCCTCTTTTCTCTTCCTGAGGTCAGAACAGGATCCTGGTTGGAAGGGAACTTCTAAAATGATAGGCCAAGAATTACAAGGCTATTGTCATGTGTAATGAGGGAGACCTGTCCTCCTTCCCAATCCCACAGCCACCAGTCAATAGAGGTAGCAAATTTATTAGCCAAACACTTGCAGTCCTCTTTAATCCATCTTATATGCTACTGCCAGAGTTACCTCCAAGGGTGAGCATGACTGGGACACTTGATGGCTCAAAAGTTTTCAGTGTCTCAGGACTTCCCTGGTGGTCCAGTGGTTAAGACTCCATGCTCTCAATGCAGGGGGTATGGATTTGATCCCTGGTTGGGAAACTAAGACCCTATATGCTGAGCACTCAGCCAAAAAAAAAAAAGAAGAAAAATAAATGAGATGGAATATGTAAAAGAAGGGACCAAGAAGAAAAAAAAAAATCTTTCAGTGTCTCTCTTTTGCCTAAAGGGAAAAATTATAAAGTTGGAAGGAAACTAAGGGACCATCTAATCTAACACTCTAAATCATGCGATCATGTGCTCAACCACACCAATATTCCTCAGACCTCTGCTCGAATAACTCCAGTGATGGGGATCCCATTATCCCTTCCGAGTCCATTCATTCTTTCATTAACTTGCCTTTTAAAATCAACAGATATTTATTAGGCAGGCATGGAGTTAAGCCTGGAAATGTAATCCTGAGGCCACATACTCAAATAGTACTGGTTAAGAGAAAGTTCTGAAGGCCGACTGCCCAACTTCAGGTTCTGGCTCCATCACTTGGTTGTTGCATAACCTCGGGCAGTTACTTAACCTCTCTTTGACTCAATTTTCCTGTCTATAAAATGAAACTAAGACCACTAATCAACCTGGCACCCTGTAAGCACAGAATACATGGAAACAAGCGACAGGTAAACAGGTATATGCAGTGCAATGCAGTGTTTGCACAGAAATCTGTGGGGCATCTAACCCACTGGGGATACTGGCCAGGGGAGTCTTTCCGGATGCTGTGGCCTCTCAGTGAGACATCCAAGCGGTATTTGCATAAGCCAAGAAGGAGAAAATGATTTTAGGAAGAAGAAATGGAAGTGCAGGCTGTTGTGGAATAAAGAGAGGCAAGGAGTGTTCAAAACGTCTAAGAGTTCAGTGTATCTGAAGCAAACAGGGTAAGACAAGGACGTGTGCTCACCATTTCCTTCCAGAGAGCTTGATGATGAGGAAATCCTTTCTATATCCGGATCTCTGGCATGACACTTACAGACTCCCGCAGTTTGGGCCTAGATTACTTTTGAAAATCATCTCTCAGTTGTGTACTATTCACATGTCTATCAACATCCAGGCCTTTGCTTATGCCATTTCTCCTCCCAGGAATGGTTCCTAGGGTGTGAAGACAGGGTCTGGATTTCTCAAGACCCCTTCACAGCATCTTTTGCTACAGGATCCTTCTTTTTCATGGACTGCCCATTTCATGGGATTCCTGACATAAGTGCACCTTCAGATTCTACCCCACGAGGAACAACCCACTCTCTGGTCATAGTAATAGCTTCAGAGATGGACAAACAACCCAAGCCAACCCATCCAGAGTCCTCCTTTGACTTTTCCACTGGAGTTACCATTCCTGTGGTGTTGCTTCATTGGAAAACCATGAGTTTAGGGTTGCCAGATCATCTCGTCTGCTTCTCAAAAGGAGTAATTCTGAGAAATAAAGCCAAGTAGGGACACATGGACATCACCAGATGGTCAACACCGAAATCAGATTGATTATATTCTTTGCAGCCAAAGATGGAGAAGCTGTATACTGTTAGCAAAAACAAGACCAGGAGCTGACTGGCTCAGATCATGAACTCCTTATTGCCAAATTCAGACTGAAATTGAAGAAAGTAGGGAAAACCACTAGACCATTCAGATATGACATAAATCAAATCCCTTATGATTATACAGAGGAAGTGAGAAATAGATTTAAGGGACTAGATCTGAGAGATAGAGTGCCTGATGAACTCTGGACGGAGGTTCGTGACGTTGTAAAGGAGACAGGGACCAAGAGCATCCCCATGGAAAAGAAATGCAAAAAAGCAAAATGGCTGTCTGAGGAGGCCTTACAAATAGTTGTGAAAAGAAGAGAAGCGAAAAGCAAAGGAGAAAAAGAAAGATATAAGCATCTGAATGCAGAGTTCCAAAGAATAGCAAGGAGACATAAGAAAGCCTTCCTCAGGGATCAATGCAAAGAAATAGAGGAAAACAACAGAATAGGAAAAACAAGAGATCTCTTCAAGAAAAGTAGAGATACCAAGAGAACATTTCATGCAATGATGGGCTCGATAAAGGGCAGAAATGGTATGGACCTAACAGAAGCAGAAGATATTAAGAAGAGATGGCAAGAATACACAGAAGAACTGTAAAAAAAGATCTTCATGACCAAGATAGTCACGATAACGTGATCACTGACCTAGAGCCAGACATCTTGGAATGTGAAGTCAAGTGGGCCTTAGAAAGCATCACGACGAACAAAGCTAGTGGTGGTGATGGAATTCCAGTTGAGCTATTTCAAATCCTGAAAGATGATGCTGTGAAAGTGCTGCACTCAATATGCCAGCAAATTTGGAAAACTCAGCAGTGGCCACAGGACTGGAAAAGGTCAGTCTTCATTCCAATCCCAAAGAAAGGGAATGACAAAGAATGCTCAAACTACCGCACAATTGCACTCATCTCACATGCTAGTAAAGTCATGCTCAAAATTCTCCAAACCAGGCTTCAGCAATATGTGAACCGTGAATTCCCAGATGTTCAAGCAGGTTTTAGAAAAGGCAGAGGCACCAGAGATCAAATTGCCAACATCCGCTGGATCATGGAGAAAGCAAGAGAGTTCCAGAAGAGCATCTATTTCTGCTTCATTGACTATGCCAAAGCCTTTGACTGTGTGGATCACAATAAACTGTGGAAAATTCTGAAAGAGATGGGAATACCAGACCACCTGACCTGCCTCTTGAGAAACCTGTATGCAGGTCAGGAAGCAACAGTCAGAACTGTACATGGAACAACAGACTGGTTCCAAATAGGAAAAGGAGTGTGTCAAGGCTGTATATTGTCACCTTGCTTATTTAACTTATATGCAGAGTACATCATGAGGAACGCTGGGCTGGAAGAAGTACAAGCTGGAATCAAGATTGCCAGGAGAAATATCTATAACCTCAGATATGCAGATGACACTACCCTTATGGCAGAAAGTGAAGAGGAACTCAAAAGTCTCTTGATGAAAGTGAAAGAGGAGAGTGAAAATGTTGGCTTGAAGCTCAACATTCAGAAAACTAAGATCATGGCATCTGGTCCCATCACTTCATGGGAAATAGATGGAAAAACAGTGGAAACAGTGTCAGACTTAATATTTTTGGGCTCCAAAATCACTGTAGATGCTGATTGCAGCCATGAAATTAAAAGACACTTACTCCTTGGAAGGAAAGTTATGACCAACCTTGATAATATATTAAAAAGCAGAGACATTACTTTGCCAACCAAGGTCCGTCTAGTCAAGGCTATGGTTTTTCCCGTGGTCATGTATGGATGTGAGAGCTGGACTGTGAAGAAGGCTGATCGCCAAAGAATTGATGCTTTTGAACTGTGGTTTTGGAGAAGACTCTTGAGAGTCCCTGGTACCGCAAGGAGATCCAACCAGTCCATTCTAAGGGAGATCGATCCTGGGTGTTCATTGGAAGGACTGATGCTAAAGCTGAAACTGCAATACTTTGGCCACCTCATGCGACGAGTTGACTCACTGGAAAAGACGCTGATGCTGGGAAAGGTTGGGGGCGGGAGGAGAAGGGGACGACCGAGAATGAGATGGCTGGATGGCATCACCGACTCTGTGGACATGAGTTTGAGTGAACTCCGGGAGTTGGTGATGGACAGGGAGGCCTGGCATGCTGTGATTCATGGGGTCGCAGAGAGTTGGACACAACTGAGCGACTGAACTGAGCTGAACTGAGGGAAAAGCAGTGCTATAAGATGGCAGGAAACACAAAGGCAAGAATGTATCATTTGAGACTCTTGACTGATACCCAACTAGCACCAGCTGCCCTCTTCGATGTCCCAGTTTTTGTCACTTCAAACCAAAAGGGGTTCTAATTCACTTAATGACCCCTCTGTCACCTGTCAGGGTAAGCACAGTTACCAACTCTTCCACAATCAACCCAGTGAGAAGCATCACTTTCCCTCACATCCTTTTTACTCATGGAACATTCAGGTCTGCAATAGCCAACTGGCATTTATCACATCACACTGTCCATGCTAGAATTTGGCAAATATTCTATTTAGCATGTGAGAGGACGGGTGACTCGGCAGTAAAGAGTCTGTGTGCAATGTGGGAGACTTGGGTTCGATTCCTAGGTCAGGAAGATCCCCTGGAGGAGGAAATGGCAACCCAGTCCAGTATTCTTGCCTGGGAAATCCCATGGACAGAGGAGCCTGACAAGCTACAGTCCACGGGGTCACAAAGAGTCGAATATGACTGAGCGACTGAGCATGCACAGAGGCACTACTCAGCTGGTGATCAACAAGTGTTTGTGGAGAAAAAGGAAAGGAATATAAAGGGGGAGCATTAGACATGAGCATCAAACTCCTGGCTTAGTATTTCCTAAACGGATACCCTTGGAAAAGTCGCTAAACTCGCCTATATTCAGTTCCTACACTTCCTTCTTTACTTCATGTATAAAGCAGGAACACTATTTATGAGACTCATTTAAGAATGGAATTAAAAGACACATGTTACATATCTATAATTGCCAAAAGTTGGAAACAATCAAGGTGCCTTCAATAGATGACAAATCAACTGTGGTACATCCAGACAATGGACTAGTATTCAGTGCTAAAAAGAAATGAATTATCAAGCCAAGGAAAGACATGAATAAAGCTTGAATGCATATTGCTGAGTGAAAAAAGTCAATCAGGAAAGGCTAAATAATATATAATTCCAACTACATGACATTCTGGGAAAGGCTAAACTATAGAGATAATAAAGAGATCAGTGGTTCCAGGGGGAAAGGGAGGAGTGGGGAGTAAAGAGATGAATAGCTTGAGCACAGAGGATTTTTAGGGCAGTTAAAATACTGTGTACAAATGCCATCATGATGGATATATGTCATTATACATTCATCCAAACCCATAAATGTTTAACACCAAGAATGAACCCTAAGGTAAACTCTGGACTTTGGGTGATTATGTGTCAGTGTAGGTTCAACCTTGTTAAAAATGTGCCATTCTGGTGAGTAAAGTCAATACTGGGGGATGTTATGCATGTGTTGGGCAGACAGTATAGAGAAAAATATCTTTGCACTTGGCCTCTCAATTTTTGTTGTAACCTAGAAATGCCCTAAGAAAATAAAATCTTAAAGAATCAAAATAATTAAATGTTAAATGCTATTCATTGATGCAGAGAGCTGACTCATTTGAAAGACCCTGATGCTGGGAAAGATTGAGGGCAGGAGGAGAAGGGGACTACAGAGGATGAGATGGCCGGATGGCATCACCGACTCAATGCACATGAGTTTGAGTGAACTCTGGGAGTTGGTGATGGACAGGGAGGCCTGGCGTGCTGTGATTCATGGGGTCTCTAAGAATCGGACACGACTGAGCAACTGAACTGAACTGAACTAAATGCTATTCAAACATTTAAAAAAGAATGCATGCCACATGCTTTGTAAACCTAGAGGTATTTATTTAAATAAGTTAAAGTCTCGGTCCCTAGCACTGGCCAATGAAAAAGGAGTTCAGAATTCTGAATTCAAGACCTCTGAGACTTATGTGACAAGTTGGTTATCAGTTCTGGGACTTAGTTGACTCATTCATAAAGTAAGGGTAGAGAGAAGAGGATGAGTTGAGTTTTAGGAACATTCTGTCATGCTATGATGTAACATCATTCACTAATAGCTTAGAATCTGGCATATTAAAATCTCCTCCATGTCCACGGAGACAAGTTGTTAGTCCAGGAGTCTGAAAATGGGCAGGGTCCCCCTTTGTCATCCCTCCTCATCAGTAAAATCTTTTATTGAGAGCTAAAATTTGATAGCCACCATGCTAGGTAATTCCCTGGTGGCTCAGACAGTAAAGAATCTGCCTGCAGTGTGGGAGACCAGGGTTTGATCCCTGGGTTGGGAAGATCCCCTGGAGAAGGAAATGGCAACCCACTCCAGTATTCTTGCCTGGATAATCCCATGGACAGAGTAGCCTGGTGTGCTATGGTATGTGTATGTCACAAAGCATCAGACACTACTGAGCGACTTTCATGCTAGGTAATTATCATCCACTATCTCATCTATTCTTAAAAATAACTCTGTGAAGTAGAAGCTATTGCCTTCTTTCTAAACAGAAAAAAACTGAGGCACAGAAACATTCAGTAATTTGTCTGAGCCCCACAGCTAGTAAGAGGTAATATTGTCATTCAGCCCGGTCAGCCTGCTTCTGAAGCCCATGCTCTAAACCATTACACTGCACGGCCTCCTTGTAATTCCCACTGTATCACCTGACAAAGGCTGGGAAAGACAGACATAGGTCTGCTGCAGGTGGCCTCTGCAGTCCCCACCATGCTAACTGTCTGGGGTGCCGGGGGCCTGCATTGAGTGGGGATGCCACGCTGCTAATGGAAGAAAATGTAATTATAGAACATAATTACAGTGTATCATATTCTGTAATTACACTGACAGTATTTAATATAGAACATATTCCGAAGCTAAATGGAATGGAAACACCCCCAAACAGAACAGAGTCAGAGCTGCTAAGGACCTGTCTCTCAACATGAGGGTATTACAGGACCTCTGTATCACACTCCCCGGCTTTGTGGAAAATACCATCATCCACCCAACGCCAGCACCCCAGACCTGATGCTCTCCAGCCCTCATCCCCACATCCCATAGACCTGGCCTCTCAAATCTGCCCCATCCCCCCAAATCCACTGCTTCTCCTACTTCAGACCATTGTCCACCCATGGCCCACACCCTAGACTTGCTTTCCCGCCCTCATCCCCACATCCCATAGACTCTGCCTCTCAAATCTGCCCCATCCTCCCCCAAAATCCATAGCTCTCCTACTTCAGAAACTTTCATCACTCTTCTACTTGGTTTTTACAACCTCCAGCTTTTCTTTCTGCTCCCTGAGATGCCCTAAGGGCCAGCCTCCATGCTGCAGGAGAGAGAAGCGCCCCAAGATGTAGACCTGATCACATCACTCTTGACTCAACACGTCCCAGTGGCTGCGCATTGCTGAGGCCAGACCCTTTGCTCTGCACTGTGGGTCTTGGTGATCTGGCCTCTCACCCCATCTCTGGCCTCACCTCCTGATATCTGCCTCAGACCCCTGTGCTCCGGCTGTTCGGAACGAGCCACACAGATTCTGGAATCTCAGTTCTCCCCGTTGTGAATGTTATTCTTTGCCTGAAATGCTTTCTTTTCACATCTTATCTAACTCACAGTTATCCTTCAGGTGTAGCCCACATCCTGCTGGGTTGGGTACCACTGATACAGGCTCCCACAGCATCTTTCTGCAGAAAGCTCACCCCCATTGCATTGTACTTGCTGCTTTCTTCTCAGCCTGCCCACCGAGACTAGGAAAAATCTGAGGGCAAACACCATGCTTTGTTTTGTTTTTCTTTCTGTATTCCCCCATACCCAGAAAGATGCCTGGCATACAGTAGTGTTCCACGTTTCTTGAATGAATGAGTGAATGATGACATATTCAAAGAATCACATGCACGCAGTGATGTTTTTACTTCCATGACTGTCTATAAGGAAAAACAAAGAATTATAGAGGATCACAAATTGAGAAAAATGTAGACGTTATTTTCATTTTAGAGATGAGGGGAAAAAAGCACCAAAGAAATGAAAAACTACCCAAGATCACATAGCAAGTGTATGGCAAGTCTAGGAAAGAAAAGAAGCTTTTTCAGTTCCAAGTTTAGCATTGTGCCATAGTATGATAAAATATTTACCTATATATAGCCAAAGATCTGGGCTACAAGGAAAGGATATTTGAAAAGGTAAAAAATGTTAATAACAGAAAACATTCAGGTGAAAAATATATCACAAGTTTGTGAGGGTTGTAATACTTGGCATCACAACCCTTACGGTTTTCTTTGTCTAATTTCAAAAAGAGAAAAGAAATCCATTTTTCACATATATGCAGGTTCCACTGGGCTTTCTCACAGTCACTGTTTGCCCTTGACATATGTATGTGCTAGAAAGAAAACAAAACAAGTGAAGCAGATGCAGAAATCATATCCCCATTTCATCAGAAAAGATGAACACATTCAAGAATCTGTTTATTTAAAATACCAAATATCTACTTGCCCTTATGAAATACCCCAGAGACCAAAAATTTCAAGAACTAAATTTGCACAACACTGGGCTCTCTCTTCCTCCTCACCAATTCATGAGTTTATTCATTCAGCAGTTATTTATTCAGTCCCAACTGTGTGTCAGGCACCAGGATAGCAGCAATGGACAAAACAGAATCCCTGCCTTCACTGAGTCTCCATTTCAGGGGCTGTGTTGCTGGCTGAGAAGACCCCTGCCACTGCAGCCAGCCAGCCAGGAATCTATTCTCAGCTCTGCCACCAACTGGCTGTTGGTTGCTTGGCTTCAGTTTCTTAAATTATTAAATGGGGATATAATTAGACCCCACCTCACAGTGCTATTGGAGAAGGAAATGGCAACCCACTCCAGTACTCTTGCCTGGAAAATCCCATGGAGGGAGGAGCCTGGTGGGCTACAGTCCATGGGGTCACAAAGAGTCGGAGACGACTGAGCGACTTCACTTTCACAGTGCTATAGTGAGGACCAAAGGAGGCATTCAAGTGAAGGGCTTATAACTCTGTGTAACATGGGGCAAAACACAATGAACAGCAAATCCCGATACATTCTGTTTTCCAGCCATATGCTCTGAGAGAGAGAGATGTAGAATGCTAAGGCAGCTAAAGTCTCAATAAGGGTACAGTCCAGGCTTCCTCCATCTTATTTTACAGAGAAACAGCGTTTCAGAGGAGACAGTATGTCTCTGGTGATACAGCATATTGGTGTCAGAGCCTCAGCTGTACTCTGATCCAAGGCCACTTTCAGTGGATAACCCCAGAGACCTGGCCTGGCACAGCTATCCCACAGTTCAGCTCTGACCCCGGACCTTCCCAGCTCTGATGTTCTAGGCAATTTAATCTCTCTGAATCTCTGTTTTCCCAGTGGAGAATGGGTATGATAATGCTACTAACGATGATAATATTAGTAATAATAATTCTTCCTTCACAGTGGGGAGGCTTTAATGAGACATGTGGTGATAAATGTGTAGTAACTACAATACAATAGTCACTATGCGTGGTTATGGGCTTCTTGGGTAGCTCAGCTGCTAAAGAATCTGCTTGCAATGCGGGAGACCCTGGTTCAATTCCTGGGTCAGGAAGATCCCCTGAAGAAGGGATAGGTTGCCCACTCCAGTATTCTTGGGCTTCCCTGGTGGCTCAGATAGTAAAGAACCTGCCTGCAACGAGGAGGAGGAGGGCAAGGCAACCCACTCCAGTATTCTTGCCTGGAGAATCCCCACAGATAGAGGAGCCTGGCGGGCTATAGTACACGGGGTTGCAAAGAGTTGGACACAACTGAGCAACTAAGCACAGCACACACAGCGCATGAGTGGCTATAAGCACTTAAAATGTGGCTGGTATGACTAAGGAACTGAATCTTTAACTTCAGTTAAGTTAAATGTAAGAATAAAAACTAGTATTCAATTTAATTAGTGGAAAATATCCAAGTATTCACAGTTTTGGGATGTGAATCTTTCAATTGTCAATTTTACAAACTCTTAATATAGATCAAGTGTTTCTGATGAAAATTTAGCATCCAAATTGAAATGTAAAAGTATAAAATACTACAGGATTTCAAATTCTTAGTATAAAAAAAAGTATCCCAATAATTTTTAGACTAGTTAAATGTTGAAATTATAATCTTTTGGATATACTGAGTTATAATAAAATTTAAATGAATTTTATCTTTTCACACTTTTTTGATGCAGCTACTGGGAAATTTTTAATTTCCTATTGTCAGACAGCATTAGCAGAGGGTCATACACATGGGAGTGGTTATCTTCCCTCCTCTCCTTGCCTCCTGGCTATTGCTAAGAGTCCTGGATGGGAAACTGGACCATTTCTGATCATTTGGTCACAGCCAGTAAAAACCAGCTCTGGTTATATTAACCAAACAGAGAAGAAGGATGAGAATATTTGTGGGCCCTAAGGAAAAGTTGAAGCAGCAGACCTGAGAAAAGACGCAGGACAGGACCCCAGGAGCAAGATGCAAAGGTGGTTCCTGCCTCCTGTATCAGTTCAGTTCAGTTCAGTTCAGTCGCTCAGTCGTGTCCGACTCTCCGCGACCCCATGAATCACAGCACGCCAGGCCTCCCTGTCCATCACCAACTCCCGGAGTACACTCAAACTCATGTCCACAGAGTCGGTGATGCCATCCAGCCATCTCATTCTCTGTCGTCCCCTTTTCCTCCCGCCCCCAACCTTTCCCAGCATCAGAGTCTTTTCCAGTGAGTCAACTCGTCTCATGAGGTGGCCAAAGTATTGGAGTTTCAGCCTTAGCATCAGTCCCTCCAATGAACATCCAGGATTGATCTCCTTTAGAATGGACTGGTTGGATCTCCTTGCAGTATAAGGGACTCTCAAGAGTCTTCTCCAACACCGCAGTTCAAAAGCATCGATTCTTCTGCAATCAGCTTTCTTCACAGTCCAACTCTCACATCCATACATGACCACGGGAAAAACCATTGCCTTGACTAGACGGACCTTGGTCGGCAAAGTAATGTCTCTGCTTTTTAATATACTATCAAGGTTGGTCATAACTTTCCTTCCAAGGAGCAAGCGTCTTTTAATTTCATGGCTGCAATCAGCATCTGCAGTGATTTTGGAGCCCAAGAAAACAAAGTCTGACACTGTTTCCACTGTTTTTCCATCTATTTCCCATGAAGTGATGGGGCCTCCTGTATACAAGTCTCTATTTTCAATCTTCATGTCAAATTCCAAGGAAAAAGAATCTAGTTGCCTAAATGTGACTCGTTTGCCAGCCCCTTGGCTGGGGAATGGTCGGTAGATGGGAAGGCACTTTGATTGACAGACCCACTATGATAGTATTTAGTAGAGAAGAATCTGTTTCCCAGGCTTCCCCGGTGACCCAAGAGTAAAGAATCCACCTGCAACACAGGAGACACGGGTTCAGTCCCTGGGTTGGGAAGATCCTCTGGAGCAGGGCATGGCAACCCATTCTAGTATTCTTACCTGGAGAATCCCATAGACAGAGGAGCCTGGTGGGCTACAGTCCATAGGGTCACAAAAAGTAGGACATAACTGAAGCAACTGAACACACATGCACGGAGTCAGCTCCCCAAAGGAGGATCAGGGTGTTAAAGGAAGAAAAACAGATCTTAGGCAGGCAAGAGCCACAGATGTTACTTAGCACAGTGGCCTGGGTATAAGTAAACGCTTAGGAGCTGAGCGGGTGAGTAAGGAGTAAGGAGTGGGGGAGTCTGTGCTCTGACACTGTCACTCTGCCTCTTTAAGCCTCCATTTCCTCAACCAGAAAATGGGGTAGGGGTGTACATGCTGGATTCCCTCCCACGGTGGAACTGTCACAATTGCCTCAACTCTCGCTCCTCTCAGGGCTGGACCCCATCTGGAGAAACTGGGTGGGCTCCGTACCATTTTGGAAGGAGAAGGTTCAGTTTTGACTATAGCCCATCCTCCCATTCCAGTCCCACCGCACCCTGGCACTGCAGTTCTGCCATTCTCATGTGTACCTGAGACCCTCTGCCATATTCTCATTCTCTTACCCTCTTTCATAGCTTTGCTGCAAAATTTAAAAAAAATCAAGAGCTGGCATGTTTAGAGAAAACCCTTTAGTCTAATTGATTAGAAATTGCTAATTCAGCAAAACCAAAGTCTGGGGACGAGAACTTAATTCCTGGCATGATCTCTCCTGTTAAAAGGGAAAGAAAAGATGGTTTAGACCTTTATTTAAAAAAACCCATTCTACCAGCCCCAATTACATTCCTTGGTGAACAGCTTCCTCATCTGTTTGCAAAACTGCTGCTTTCAGAGAGATACCTGGATGAATTTTATGGTATGTAAATTATACTTCAGTCAATAATGGTCGGGGTGTCTTGAGAAAGGGTCAAGAGATGACATGGCAATGTCTAGAAAAAACTGAGAAACTGGAGGATCCAAGGAAGTCATAAAAATGACAAACTGGATATTGCAACATTTAAACTGATTTGTCAGAAATTACACATATCACATGTCTAACCCTGAGCCAACCAAAAATGAACAGATCAACTCTAATAAAGATATAAAAACTGAGGTTATTTCCGCCTTTGGGAGTTCTCTTCACCCCTTCTCAGTATTTATGCTGAGGGCTTTGATCTCCAGCCTTTAAAATAAACTTTGCCTGCATGTGTTTGCTGAGTTTGCAGAATTCATTCTTTAACTCTGTGAACAGAACCCTGTTTCCCATTTTATTATTGCGCCAATATGGATGTTTGTTAAAAGTGAAGTGGCATAATATGAACTTTTGGAAAACAGAAGATACCTGTACAAATACCAGTGTATATACTAGTAAATACTGTGGTGTTGGAGAAGACTCTTGAGAGTCCCTTGGGCTGCAAGGAGATCCAACCAGTCCATCCTGGAGATCAGTCCTGGATATTCATTGGAAGGGCTGATGTTGAAGCTGAAACTCCAATACTTTGGCCACCTGATGCGAAGGGCTGACTCATTCGAAAAGACCCTGATGCTGGGAAAGATTGAAGACAGGAGGAGAAGGGAACAACAGAGGATGAGATGGTTGGATGGACATGGGTTTGGGTAGACTCTGGGAGTTGGTGATGGACAGGGAGGCCTGGCATGCTGTGGTTCACGGGGTCACAAAGAGCCTGACACGGCTGAGCAACTGAACTGAACTGAAAGTTTAAAAAACTAAAAAGATTTTTAAAAAGAGAGATCAGTGGCAAGAAAGATCCAGTAGACCTGGCTTTGAGTCTCAGCAACGCATGTATCCATTCATTCATTTATTGAGCACAATCTAGGGGGATGACTAAAACCTAGTCTTGTCATCAAGCAGCTCATAGTCTCCTAGAGTCTACTGCAGATTGATAGGTAAGCA
The DNA here is from genome assembly GCF_049115385.1 of Moschus berezovskii. NCBI lineage: Eukaryota > Metazoa > Chordata > Mammalia > Artiodactyla > Moschidae > Moschus > Moschus berezovskii. The sequence continues at coordinate 33,544,616 of NC_142463.1, forward strand.
AATAACCACACAGCAGTATATTATAGCAGCAAGAGGAGGAACCAACTCACTCAACCTTGGAAAGTTCTTTGAGGGAGATCATTCTAGGCAGAGGAAGAGAATAGAAGGAGAGAGAATAGCGAATGCAAAGCTGGGAAATGGTATTTGTTTACAGAGTGGTAATAAGTTTAGCTGAGGTTAGTTGCATGAGGTGATGGTCAGTCACTTCATCTTCCTGTGACTCTGTTCCACCATTTGTCCCCAACTTTTCAACCTCTAGGGGTAGTTGAAAAAATAAAATTCACTTCTCCGTGAACATCTTTTGCAAACTTCAGTGTATTGTGGAGACAGAGGTGAGGGGTGAGTCCTTAAGTAAGGTAATATCTTAATAAAAATAGTAATGGCCATGGAAGCAGAGCAGAGCAGCTTCTCTTAACATTCCTTGTCCATTGCCTTATCCCCACTGCCTTCCCTGTTGTCAGCTTCTGCTCTCCACTGTGACTTTTGGCATCAGTGATCTCCTTTCATAGATCCTAGCTCCAAGATTATAAAACGGAACCTCTGCTTATTCTGTTGATTTCCAGGTTGAACCTTGCACAGCCTTGGTTTCTATTTGATAAAGGAAAAGACATGATCAGATTTCAGTAGTATGAAACCTTGGAAGACCATAAGTGAAGAATAGAGACTGATGAACCTAAAGACATGGATAGAGAGACAAAAAGTTTTATAGTAGTCCAGGCTGAAATGGAGGCCCCAAAGCAAAAAATAACTTGTCATGTTTCAAGAACTGAAAGAAGGTCTATGTAAGCGGAGTGTAGTGAGCAAGGAGCAAGTGATGCTGTATAAGTTTGGAGAGGTTGGTACTGCCCAGGTCATGGAGAATCTCATGGACCGTAGTGTTTGAGCATTAAATGCATGTGCGGTGGAAACCTATTGAAGTTGGAGTATCTGCATGTTATGTGTATGTTAAGAAAAAGGCAACGTAATTTGTAACCTCACATCCTGCCCTAGGTTTTAACAAGTGAACTGTCCCTGCCTTTATCCGTGGGCCACCCAACCACCAACATGTGTATTAGACCCATACCCCTGGTCTGTTCAAGAGTTTTGGTTTTATAACACTTCTTCCTTCATCAGTTTCTTACTCTGTACCTGACCATTTCAATTAGTTTACAAATAAAATATTGTATAGTCCATCTTAAAAAATCCAAAGCTTGCTAAGCATCACATGGTCCTAAATGACTTCCCAATTTCTCTGCTGCCTTCTGAAAAGTTTTCTATACTGATAATCTCTGGTTTTTTCAATCCACTCCAAACCGGCTTTTCTTCCTACTTTTAACATTTGAAACCTCCCTGGTTAAGATCATTTCCAACTTGCCAAATTCAGTTGTCAATTTTATCCTTATCTCATTGATCCTTTAATGTAGCGGATTATTATTTCCTTTTAGAGAATGTTAGTAGAATTGTCTTACAGCCAGGTAATATATTAACATGGTTCAGAAATCAAAATAACATAATAAGAGACACATCAGGAAGTCTTGCTGTCACCAAGGAGATCACCATACTACTACACTCTGCTCCACCCCAGCTTCCTAAAGATAATTTCACTCTTACTAGTTTTTGTATCTTCTCCCAGTGGTTTTTACACCAGTACAAGCAAATCTAAGTATTTTTTTCTTACTCTTTTCTTTGATTTCCCCCAAGGTAATATCCTATAAATATTGTTCTGCCCCTTAGTTTTATACTTTTAACAGTATATCCTGAAAATCTTCCCATTTTAGTATGTGGAGAGCATTCTCATCCTGTTTTACATCTCTATTCTAATATGTGAATGTATTACAATTTATATAGCCAGTTAACCATAGATGCAGAGAAGGCAATGGCACCCCACTCCAGTACTCTTGCCTGGAAAATCCCATGGATGGAGGAGCCTGGTGGGCTGCAGTCTATGGGGTCGCGAAGAGTCGGACACGACTGAGCGCCTTCACTTCACTTTTCAATGGCCCTACACAAATGACAAGAGCTCATCAGCCATGCACTTCCTTTGGCAGAATGACAGTGTGCATTTGTCTTTGCTAACTCTGCTTCAGCCCCAAGCTTATGCAAATTCATACACTCCTGGACTTTGGCATTTCCTCCTTCCTTTCCATGAGCTCCTTGGTTTTGGAGTAAAATATATCTTGGGTCAAAATCTGATCTGAAACTCTACCAGGTGTGAAATTGTAAGATTCTCCTAGGCCCCCTTAGTTTCTAATTTCCTCATCTATAAAACGGGGCTAATATTGTCTATCACAAGGTGCATGAGGATTCAATGAAATATTTTATGAGAAAGTTCTTGGTAAATTTTTTCATGAAATGTTATGAGAAATATCCAAATACCTCTAAGATCATGTTTGCCACCATTATTTCCTTCTTATTTCTTAATGAGAATCACTCAGGATGAATAAACCACTCTCATCTCAAGGTGAAACATACTGTGTTGGAAGTCGGACCGGAATGCTAGTCCCACTTCTGCCCTTTCCTTTCAGATACCTCCCCTAGCCCAAGCTCTGCTTCTTACTATATGTCAGAAACTATATTTTCCAGGATCCTTTAATCACTGGCTTCCCAGCAGGTGTAGCCAGTGAGATGCTCTCAAAAAAACTGGAGACCGGAGACCGGAGGGTGGGAGAAGCAGAAAAGCCAGGGCGTTTCTTTCATCTCTCGCTCTGCCTCAGGTCCTGTGTATCACCGTAGTTTGAGATCTTACTGCATTCAAAGAGTTCTAACTTTCCTAGAGTCCTAAGGCTATAGCTCCTACCTGATGGGCCTGGCCCTGGACCTTGGATACTGCCTCCTCCTGTTGGCCCTGTAGCCTTCAGAAGAGCCCTGGCTCTTCTTTCGACAGTTCCTAAGTTGCCTCTCCAGGCACACATCTAACATATCCATTCAGGCCAGTCATTCAGATTCCAAAGACTGTGACATTTCTCTCCACAATTTGCAAGCAAAGCAATAATGCTCTAATTATGTGTCTATTATCGTCATCATAATGCACCCACATGGATGGTGGCAGCAAGGCTGGGTTAATATATTCATTAGGAACAGGCACAAGCAACATGACATTAATACTGCTAATAATACCTAATTGAGCTTAATTACAATGTGATGCCTAATATATTGTGATGAATTTATTCTCAAAGTATTTACATATTTGTAGTTAAGTAATTAGTATTCTGCCCATAAATAACTCCTCAGAAGTCCACTCCAGTTGTGGGGCAGACAGGAGACCAAATGCAAATGCCTGCTTGGAATAGTCTAGCAAAAAAGAAAGAAAGAAAAAAAAACCTCTTAATTTGTGTAGAAATATATATGTCACGTCCTCCTCAAAGCCAGGGTAAACGGGTCCCACCGGGAAGGTTTCCTGGGTAAGATGGTGGCGGGAGAGATATCTGCTCCTCTCAACTTCAAGAGTCTGACCGATATTAAGAGCCTTCATGCTGGGGGCTTCGCTGTGCTTGTCAGACCACACAAAGAGTACTGTGATCTGTTCTGGGTGACAGACGTGAAGAGGGACGTTCACAAACTGGGGGAGGGGGAATCCCAGTGGAGAGGGAACCCATGGAAGTACCACTGAGTGTACTCAGTACGTTTAATTTGCAGAGCAGAGTCACTGAGGTATGAGAGCCGTCTTCTTGGACTTGAAGGGCTGTCATGGGCCAGCAGCAACTGACTCTGAAGTGGACAACAAGCACAGATCTTCGAGTCAAGGAAGCATATTTGAATCCCAGCTTGGCCACTTACTACCCACATGACCTTGGCCAAATAGTGTCTCTAGGCCTCCGTTTCCTCTTTGGGGTGTGTTAATTATATCTCCAAAACAGAAGACGAGGCCTGAGATCTGGAATCCCTGAAACCTCAGTCTACCCGCCTCATGGAACAAAGGTTCAATGGCCCAGGCACTAGAAGTTGACCGCATGACATACCACCTCCCACCATGAAAAATCTGGTGATATCGGGCAAGTTATGGGGTCTTGGCAGAACTCAGATTTCTCACCTATAAAATGAAGATTACTATCACACCTAACACAGGATTGCTGTGAAAATTAAAAGAATTCATATAAGGTGCTTTGCTAAGAACACTCAGCATAAGAAAAGTAGTCTTAATGTTAGTATTACTATTACTATTGCCACCTCCTTTGTTCAAAGCTCAGCTTCAGAGGAAAATGTTCACCCTAGCTAGTTGAGGCAGAAATGGGATTTATTATAGGGATTAAATGCCCAAGAGGGTTACTGAGTGCTGAAGACAAGCTCAAGGTTGACTTTTCAGGAATAAACTCCCAAGGCCATGTGATAGGTTCCCAGAGAGCTGCTTCTTCTTGTGCTATATCAGAAGCCTCCCGGCAAAAAATCCATCTTCATGACCATAGAGAGAAAGTCCCTTTGATCAGGAAACTGCCATGATAGGAGGCTCTGACTGTGGCTGCCAGCTGCAGAGCCAGTGGTACCTGCAATTCCCACCAGCTACATTGCAACAGACACCCTGTATCTCAAACCCCCATGAAGCTGGTTCGTGGACAGTGCAACTTCTGCTACTGCAGTTGCAGAAAAAAATAATGATTCTGCCATCACAGTTTCCAGCAAGAGTAGAAGCAGCAAGGCCTCCCTCACATCTAAACCTCACAAGCCAATTTGACCAAACTCCAATGACAACTAGAACCCCAACAGCAGGGGAGTCTGGGAAAGGAGTCTTGAAAATGTTCTTTCAGCACTTCCCATTGGCTAAGAGTCCATGTTCCCAATACAGGAAACCCAGGTTCAATCCCTGACTAGGGAACTGGATCCCACAAATCCCAACTAAGAGTTCACATGTCACAACTAAATATCCTGCAGGCTGCAGAGAAGATTGAAGATCCTGCGTGCTGCTACTAAAGACCTGGCAAAGCCAAATAAATACATATTTTTTAAAAAAAAAATGACCTTTCAAAATGCTGCAGTGCAGAAAAGCACACTAGAAGGAAGTCAGAGTGGATGCTGAGTGCTAATTCACCTTGTTCATTATGCCTCCGCTGTGCTGTTCCAAGGTGAACGGACAACCTTCTAGGAAAACATCCTGTCTACTACTAACCAGGACTTCAGCTCCAGAGCCCTCTTTGGTGGTCCATTGTTGTTGTTTGGTCACCAGGTCATGTCTGAGTGTGACCCCATGGACTGCAGCACACCAGTCTTCCCTGTCCTTCACCATCTCCCTGAGTTTCCTCAAACTCATGTCCACTGAGTCAGTGATGCCATCCAACCATCTCATCCTCTGTCACCCACTTCTCCTCTTGGCCTCAATCTGGTTGTCCTTACAAACCCTGAAGAATCTCTTTTGCTCCTGCAACTTAAGAACCATACAGGAATTTAGGCAACAACTACTCCTTGGGCTTTTTTCTTGATGATATTCCAATCTTAGACCCTTAGATCTTATCATCTCCACAGCAGGAAGAATCTTGCCATGTCGAAACCCCAGAGACAGAGCACTTCTCACCAAAGCCCAGAGCTGATCCCCTAAGCAACATGTCAGTTTCTCCTTTCATGATCCTGTTTGTGCTTCAAGAAAGGGGAAGAGCAAAGTGAATCTCTCAACTGGAGGCCGACTTAGGCTTGTCTTACAGCCCCAGCCCTGGGTTGGTTATCCTCCATTAGCCAATCGCACCCTCCCAGATCCATCTCTGCCCTTCTTCTGCCAGGAGGTGGACACACAAGGCTAACGTCCCGAGGGCTCTACCTTTAAGCTTCCAGTTGAGTTTTCTCAGTGGGAGGAACTGGCAGAAAACCCAAGGCAAGAGGCGAGAGAGAAGGTATTTTTTTCGGCTTCCTCTGGCTCTCAGCACTGAAGTTCTAGCAGCGTGTGCATCCCTCTGTGGCTATGGCTCTTTCTAGGTAATCCTATTTCCTGAGCTTCAGTAACACCTTCTTCCCTTTTACCCTAAGGCTTAGGGGAAATAATGACTTTCCACCTGTTGCTAGCGCTTGACTACATCAACATCACCTGCTGGTTCATTTCAGTTCAATTCAGTCGCTCAGTTGTGTCCAACTCTTTGCGACCCCATGATTCACAACACGCCAGGCCTCTCTGTCCATCACCAACTCCCAGAGTTCACTCAAACTCATGTCCATCAAAGTCCGTGATGCCATCCAGCCATCTCATTCTCTGTCGTCCCCTTCTCCTCCTTCCCCCAACCCTCCCAGCATCAGAGTCTTTTCCAGTGAGTCAACACATCGCATGAGGTGACCAAAGTATTGGAGCTTCGGCTTTAGCATCAGTCCTTCCAATGAACACCCAGGACTGATCTCCTTTAGAATGGACTGGTTGGATCTCCTTGCAGTCCAAGGGACTCTCAAGAGTCTCCTCCAACACCACAGTTCAAAAGCATCAATTCTTCTGTGCTCAGCTTTCTTCACAGTCCAACTCTCACATCCATAGATGACCACTGGAAAAACCATAGCCTTGATTAGACGGACCTTGTTTGGCAAAGTAATGTCTCTGCTTTTTATTTATTTTTTTTTATTGGAGGCTAATTACCTCACATTAATATATTGGTTGGTTTTGCCATACATTGACATGAATCCGCCCCGGGTATACATGTGTTCTCTTTCTTGAACCCCCCTCCCACCTCCCTCTTCCCCATATCCTCCCTCCATGTCATCCCCGTGCACCAGCCCCAAGCATCCTGTATCATGCGTCGAACCTGGACTGGTCACTTATGAAAATATACATGCTACAATGCCGTTCTCCCCAATCATCCCACCTTCACCCTCTCCCACAGAGTCCCAAAGACTGTTCTATATGCCTATGTCTCTTTTGCAGTCTCGTATACAGGGTTCAGGTTACCATCTTTCTAAATTCCATATATATGCATTAGTATACTGTATTGATGTTTTTCTTTCTGGCTTACTTCACTCTGTATAATTGGCTCCAATTTCATCCACCTCATTAAAACTGATTCAAATGCATTCTTTTTGATGGCTGAAAAATACTCCATTGTGTATATGTACCAATGCTTTCTTATCCATTCATCTGCAGATGGACATCTAGGTTGCTACCATGTCCTGGCTATTATAAACAGTGCTGCAATGAACATTGGAGTACATGTGTCTCTTTCAATTCTGGTTTCCTCGGTGTGTGTGCCCAGGAGTGCGATTGCTGGATCATATGGCAGTTCTATTTCCAGTTTTTTAAGGAATCTCCACACTGTTCTCCATAGTGGCTGTACTAGTTTGCATTCCCACCAACAGTGTAAGAGGGTTCCCTTCTCTCCACACCCTCTCCAGCATTTATTGCATGTAGACTTTTGGATAGTAGCCATTCTGACTGGTGTGAAATGGTATCTCATTGTGGTTTTGATTTGCATTTCTCGGATTATGAGGGATGTTGAGCATTTTTTCATGTGTTTGTTAGGCATCTTTATGTCTTCTTTGGAGAAATGTCTGTTTAGTTCTTTGGCCCATTTTTTGATTGGGTCACTTAGTTTTCTGGAATTGAGCTGCAGGAGCTGCTTGTATAATTTGGAGATTAATCCTTTATCAGTTGCTTCATTTGCTATTATTTTCTCCCATTCTGAAGGCTGTCTTTTCACCTTACTTAGAGTTTCCTTTGCTGTGCAGAAGCTTTTGATTTTAATTAGGTCCCATTTGTTTATTTTTGCTTTTATTTCCAATATTCTGGGAGGTGGGTCTTGGAGGATCCTGCTGTGATTTATGTCAGAGAGTGTTTTGCCTACGTTCTCCTCTAGGAATTTTATAGTATCTTGTCTTACATTTAGCTCTCTAATCCATTTTGAGTTTATTTTGGTGTATGGTGTTAGGAGGTGTTCTAGTTTCATTCTTTTACAAGTGGCTGACCAGTTTTCCCAGCACCACTTGTTAAAGAGACTGTCTTTTCTCCATTTTATATTCTTGCCTCCTTTGTCGAAGATAAGGTGTCCATAGGTGCATGGGTTTATCTCTGGGCTTTCTATTTTGTTCCATTGATCTATATTTCTGTCTTTATGCCAGTACCATACTGTCTTGATGACGTGGCTTTGTAGTAGAGCCTGAAGTCTGGCAGGTTAATTCCTCCAGTTCCATTTTTCTTCTTCAAGATTGCTTTGGCTATTTGAGGTTTTTTGTATTTCCATACAAATTGTGAGATTATTTGTTCTAGTTCTGTGAAAAATATCATTGGTAGCTTGATAGGGATTGCATTGAATGTATAAATTACTTTGGGTAGTATATTCATTTTCACAATATTTATTCTTCCAATCCACGAACACGGTATATTTCTCCATCTATTAATGTCCTCTTTGATTACTTTCACTAGTGTTTTATAGTTTTCTATGTACAAGTCTTTTGTTTCCTTAGGTAGATATATTCCTAAGTATTTAATTCTTTTCGTTGCAACAGTGAATGGAATAGTTTCCTTAATTTCTCTTTCTATTTTCTCATTATTAGTGTATAGGAATGCAAGGGATTTCTGTGTGTTGATTTTATATCCTGCAACTTTACTGTATTCATTGATTAGCTCTAGTAGTTTTCTGGTAGAGTCTTTAGGGTTTTCTGTGTAGAGGATCATGTCACTAGCGAACAGTGAAAGTTTTACTTCTTCTTTTCCAATTTGTATTCATTTTATGTCTTTTTCTGCTCTGATTGCTGTAGCCAAAACTTCCAGAACTGTGTTGAATAGTAGTGGTGAGAGTGGGCACCCTTGTCTTGTTCCTGACTTTAGGGGAAATGCTTTCAGTTTTTCACCATTGAGGATAATGTTTGCTGTGGGTTTGTCGTATATAGCTTTTATTATGTTGAGATATGTCCCTTCTATTCCCACTTTCTGGAGAGTTTTTATCATAAATGGATGTTGTATTTTGTCAAAGGCTTTCTCTACATCTATTGAGATAATCATATGATTTTTATTTTTCAGTTTGTTAATGTGGTGTATTACGTTGATTGATTTGCGGATATTGAAGAATACTTGCATTCCTGGGATAAAGCCCACTTGGTCATGATGTATGATCTT